>NW_011494235.1:261068-269286 GCF_000754665.1 Bison bison bison | reverse complement strand
AGGGCCAGGATGGTGAACCCAGGTCTTTGTCCTGTCCCTTCCACACACACCGCTGCAGTTTGGGTGACTCTACAGATGATGAGGACCAACTGGCAAAACTTACAGCCCTGACTTCTTCTCCCCTGTATCTCCCTGATGCACTGAGCCAGGCACGTGGCACACAGAAAGCACTTCATCAGTTCCTCAAGTCCTAGGTGCCTGAGTCCTCAGAGATCATCTGGTGTTTTCCAGCTGGGATGTCTAGAGAAGGTGACCAAGGCCAGAGAGACAGAGATCACGAAGAGCACTGAATTTGATCAGAGCCCCACAAAGGGCACCTTCAATACCGAGAGTGATGTCCTCCCTTCTTCCCTCTGTTGAGCCAGGCTCCATCTGCTCTTCATCCAGACCTGGAATGCTTCTCTCCACTTTGTACATTTATTAAACATCTCCAGGCCACCAAGGTATAGACAGCTCACCTATCGACAATGATCACAGCTGCAGGTTTCCATCAGTACCAAGTTTGAGAGAATAGGCCGATTGGCTTTGAGCCCCACTGTCTGGGTTGGAATTTGTCTTTGTTTTAGAAGTCATCTGAAACTTCAATTTCTTGAGCCATGAAATAGGAATAAGGGTACTTGCTTGAGTGCACGGTTGTGAGGATCAAAGAGAATGGTTTTGTTAAAATTGAAAAAATTTTAAAATGTTGAACCAATAGGAGAAGCTGTAGTGACACCAAAATACTTGAATAAGAAGAGGTAGGGACACAATGTAATTATACAAGGCAATGTAATTATACAAGCCAAGCAAATGGTTAAATATTTTTTTTATTAAACTTGCTCAGTAGAATTGCTTTACAATGCTATATTAATTTCTGCTGTACAATGAAGTGAATCAGCCATATGTATGCACATCTCTCTCTCTTTTGATCCTCTCTTCCATCATCCCCATCCCACCCATCTAGGTCTGAAATTGGATCATTTGCAGTGATGTAAATGGACCTAGAGTCTGTCATACAGAGTGAAGTTAAGTCAGAAAGAGAAAAACTAATATTATATATTAAAGAATATGTATGGAATCTAGAAAGCAAATAGTTTTGAGACTTGTTTGCAGAGGAAACATTTTTTTCCAGAAAATTTATATCTTTTTTCCTGATGTCATTGCCGGGTGGCTGATGGAGGTTGTGACGGGGTTAAAGCCTCTCAAGCCACCCTGTGGGTACCCTATTGGTTGTTATAGTGATGTTACTCATAATATGGAATGGGCTTCCATATCTCGTGAGACCCAGCAGTTATCTTAATATCAGTTCTAGAATGGCAGAGCCCAGAATGATAGCCACTAGCCACAGTGGAAATCTGTTAGAAATCTATCAGACTTAGAAGGAATTAACAACCCTGTTCCTTTATCACATCTGGCAACATTTCAAGTGTTAACAGCCACATGTGGCTCAGGCTGCCATACTGGACAGCTCAGATTTAGAACACTATCATTGCAGAAACTTCTGTTGAACAGTGCCGTTCTAGAAGACCCAGCAATGTCAAACTGCCAAAATTATCAGAATCCATGTAGTCTGATTCCCAGTTTCACCGAGAAAGGAGGTTCAGAGAAATACAATTGTCTTGGGATTCAGTGTGGTAAAGTGCCCGAGCAGTGACCTAGGGATCCTAAATAGTCAACAGAAGCTGGGTGATGGATTCAACAGCCCAGGTTGTTTCTGAAAGGTAGAGGCGTTCCTTCCTGCTGAATCCTTCGAGAGTCAGAGCAGGTGTAGCTGGTGCTGCGAAAGGTAGACACTTCTTGGGTGATAGGGAGGAGGTGGGCTGTTTGCTGAGACTACTGGTTGTAGATGGCTCCCCTCAGGAGGGGGGATGCCATCTGCTTTCTTGGAGCTTGCCAAGAAGCCTGGTATAGTTCTGGGATTCTGGGATTCCTGGCTTTTAAGTTCCTACCAGTCAGATGACTGGCCAGCCAAAGGTGGACTTGGCTCTTACTCTGGCAGAAGAACATGGAGACACAGGGGTCACACGGACCTGGGCTCAGATCTGTGGCCCACCACCTGTGGATAGGAAACTACGTGCCAGCCATTTGAATCTTGGTTTTCTCACCTAAAGACTGAGAGTAGTACTGACAGTTGTTTCCTCTTTGGTTTGTTGAAAGCTTCCTATATCAGATTATGCCTGTGGAGTGTTTAGCACAGAGCCTAACTCCAATGAATGCCCAATAAATATGAACCCTTATTAGGTGTGATTTAATTGGCAAGACTTCCCAAGATGTCAAGATCTGATTGTTTTCCTAGTTAATGTCATCTCTATATGAAATGAATGCATAAATCTGTTGCAGGGCTTAGCATATTATGCCTTCATCTTTTTGACTTTTTCATCTTGAAATGATTTCTGTGGCTGTTTCCGGCACCTGCAAGAAGGCACTTCTTCTGCCCTCCTGGGGTAATTGTCATGAGCTTTGGGGAAAGGGAAAATTGGGGAAACCCTGAAGGGTGGACCTGAGAAGGGGCTGTCTGTTAGGGGCCAGGATTCCTGCAAGTCTTTGAAGCTCACTCACATCTTATCTCTGGTGTGTTAACTAGCAACAATATCACCTAACGGTGGTTTTGAGACTGAGCCCAGAAGCTCTTATCCTCACACCCCAGCCACGAATCTGCCATAATCACTGTTTCCCAGCCCCTGGCTTCAAAGAGAAGCTGCGAAAGAGGAAATCCATTTCAATCTGTGAGGACACTGGTCACAGCATTCCTGTTGAAGGCTCTTGCTAACCAAGGTCAGAGAGGAGATGTGTGTGCATTAACACCCACAGATGGACAGATCATCATGCCCCGAGAAATGCGAATTGCAGACATATCCATCCACAAGCAGGGTGGAGGATTAGGCAGGTGGCCTGGCAGAGTGCAGGGGCACATTATGGAAGGAAAGACATTCCAGAACCAGCAGCCCTCCAAGAGGTGATGGTCTGCCCACAGGCTGAGATTTCTAGGGCCTGTTTTCCATTCTAGGGGGCCTATCTAGGAAGTGATTTTTTATAACCAGGTCTTTTTATTCTATACTTCCTATTCAACCTTCCTTTGGGGTGGTTCTAGTGGTAAAGAACCCATCCTGCAGGAGATGCAAGAGATACAGGTTTGATCCTTGGGTTGAGAAGATCCCCTGGAGGAGAAAATGACAACCCACTCCAGTATTCTTGTCTGGAGAATCCCATGGACAGAGGAGCCCGGTGGGCTACTGTCCATGGGGTTGCAAAGAGTCAGACACAACTGATCAACTGAGTACACATTCTGGGCACCTTAGGATTCTAAGGACTGGATGTTGAGCTCTTCAGTCTAAGAGCATGTCCCAGGGATCATTTCCCTAGATGGCAAAGACAGCTAAAATAGAAAAATGACTTTATTTCTTAGTTCTGAATCTCAGTCACTTCCTCATTTGCCCCTTTATTGAATGCACACACATCAGACATGTAGTGGTTCCTACTTCCATCATTCAGTTTTCTCAGCTGCAATATGGGATCCTATTAGAACCCAGCTTGTGGGCTGTTGTAAGGATTCAATTAAATGATGTACATAAAGCTCTTAGCACAGAGCCTGGAAACAGAGTTTGTGCTTAGTAAATGGTGGTTATTATTAATATAGCGCATAGGAGCTCTTATGATGGGCATTGGAGCTACAGAGAGACCAGGCCACTTCTGTTCTAGGAAAGTTCTAGCTGAACAGAGAATATGATAAAGTATTGTGTGAGTACAGAAGAGGGGGTGACTAATTTTGCATGGAGGGACAAAGCAGTTTTCAGAGACGGGGAGCATTTCAATGGGGTTTTGAAGGATGGGTAGGAATTCACCATGTAAAGGGCAGAAAAGTCTTTTCCTGAAGAGGGATCAGCATGTATGAAAAAGCAAAGGTCCATAAGAAACCTCTCTTGCCCTCTCTCTTTGTCTTAGGCTGAGGCCCCAGACAAAACTGCCAAGCAGCTAACTCGTTAACCCTTGTGTATTTTGGGCCACATACCAATGTCAATGCTCCACTGGGCGAGAAGGAACTCAGGAATCCAGAGGCTGTGACCCTGAATCAGAACCAAGCACTACTGAGCTTTGAACTTATAACTCGTCATGATTTTGATCATATGATGTTGGCTCCTAGATCTGACCTCCCTAGAGGACCCACAGAGCTGCCTCCCTCTTTCCAAGGCCTGTTAAAAACAGAACCGTTGTACTTGTTCTGAAATTTGATCTGCAAAAGGCTGCCTGACAAGGGGGATGGGGAATCTAGGAGCCTGAGTGGGGTTGGAAATTGCTTTTCGATATGGGTTCAGTCACTTGGTCAAGAGTCATGAGGCTCTTTGCAACCTCATGTACTGTAGCCCACCAAGCTCCTTTGTCCATGGAATTTTCCAGGCAAGAATACTGGAACTGGTTGCTATTTCCTCCTCCAGGGGATCTTCCAGACCCAGGGATTGAATTCGCATCTCCAGTGTCTTCTGCATTGGCAGATGGATTCCTTACCACTAGTGCTACCTGGGAAGCCTGATTTTCTGTAGTCCCTGATTGAGGAACAGAGGCAAGATGGGAACTCAGATGGGGCTGGTTCTAAAGCCACAGGACTCCTAGGACTTGCTCCTGGTGCCCACCTTACTCCCCAGCCTCTCATTCCTCCTGCTGGGGTCCCTCGCCTGCATTTATTCTTTACGCATGCTCTAGGTGCCAGAGACTCCTATAGGTGCTTGGTGCCACAGGAACCAAATGATGTCCTCGTCCCCATGCAGATTTCATTTTCATAGGGATGTCTGAGAATAGCAAAGTCCCTACCTCCATGGAGCTATTGTGAATAGAGATGACAGACAGTGAGCAAGTTGGTCCTGTCAGTGCTAAGCTCCATGAGGGAGATAAACCTGGAGTGGTAGCACAGGACGGACCACTCCAGTCATCAGGGAAGGCCTTTGCAAACATCTGACCTTGACTGGAGTCTGAAGGATGGGGCAGGGAAGCACCTTCTGGTCAATCGATACTGCTGGTACCTCTGGGTAGAACAGCCTGGACTCTGCATCTTAAGAAACTGGCTCTGCACACAGGATGCAGGAAAACCTTGTCCCCACACTTAGTGACTTTGATTATCTTTAGTGCCTTCCTGTCCCAGCCTGCAAGGCTCTCTCAGGGACAATTCATGGGTCACTGTTCCTGGGAAGATTTCTTAGACCACTGCCACTCTATCAGGTAGAGTTTGTCCCTTTCCCACATTGAATGACCTTTCTCAAACACACCTAAGTGATGTGAATGCTGTTGCTTAGTCGCTAAGTCAGAAGATGCAAGAGACGCAGATCCGGTCCCTGGGTCAGGAAGATCCCCTGGAATAGGTAATGGCAACTCACTGCAGTATCCTTGCCTGGAAAACTCCATGGAAAGAGGAGCCTGATGGGCTACAGTCCATGGGATTGCAAAGAGTCGGACAGGACTGAGCACGTATGTGGGCGTGCACACACACACACACACACACACACACACACACACTGTGAGATGTGGGATGCTTGCTTGCTGGTCTCCCTGCCGGTCTGTGAGCATTTTGAGGGCAGGAATGGTGCTGGGTTCACCCTTATTGTCTGGCACTTAGTTGGACACAGAGTAGGCTCCTGAAAAACATCTGTTGCTGAAAGCATAAGGTATTTTGCTTGCTGAGGGCGGAACCCCATCTTCTAATTCTGAACTCCGCCATTGTCCCTCCAACTCCACTTTACAGTGCCTGCTGCAAACTGAGCCTGATAAATGCTTATGGAATAAGTGATTATTTTATTTACTTGTTGAGTCACCACAGGTTTCCTTTAAATAGCATGTATCCTGGTGCATTTAACTGTTCATTTGTAAATAATTAACGATGCTACCAGGAAGCTTGGAGAAAGGAGATACATGTGATAAGGAGGGGCTGGCAGAAAATGACTACATGAGAAGATTAGCAGGAAGAGTGGAGAGGAAAGGATGACAGACCTGGGCTTGATGTCCTGTGTGCCAGCCCCTATCTAGCTGCATGACTTCAAACTCTTACAGCTGTCTGCAAATGGAGATCATCTTTTTGCTTTAACTGTTTCTCAGGGCAGTCACAGGATCAGATGTATTCACCAGTCTCCTACAACTTGGGATACAACAATGCATGGGGTAGACGAGTTGTCTTCAAGGGCCTTATACTCAAGTAAGCTTATAGACTGTGATGGATTTTACACTGGTGGCTCCCCACGTGACAGCACTTCCTAATGTAGACTGTGTCCCTGTGACTTGCTTGGATCAATGGGCCATCAGCGATTGTAATGTGAGTAAAGGACTGACAAACACACGTGTGTGGCGGGGCTTCTCTCAGATCCTCACTCTGAGGAGGGAGCCATCGGGCTGTGAAAGAAGCTCAGTTAGACTAATGGACGACAAGAAGCTCCATGGACAGAGTCCTGGAGGCAGAGAGTGGTGGGAATGATGTCCAACTCAGCATCACTCCCTGCTAAGCTCCTACTGAATACAGAGAGACCTCAGCTCCTTCACGTGGAGCAGAACTGCCTAGCTGAGCTTAGTCGAACATAGAATTGTAAAAGTAATAAATCATGGTGGTTTTAAGCATGAAGTTTCCTGGTGGCTCAGATGGTAAAGAATCTTCCTGTAATGCAGGAGACATGGGTTTGATCCCTGGGTCAGAATATATAACATATAACAACTTTTATATTTTATTCACTTATCTTTCGGAGAAGCCAATGGCAACCCACTCCAGTGTTCTTGCCTGGAGAATCCCAGGGATGGGGGAGCCTGGTGGGCTGCCGTCTATGGAGTCGCACAGAGTCGGACACAACTGAAGTGACTTAGCAGTAGCAACAGCATTTATCTTTATTTTTAATTTTTTGAATTGAAGTGTAGTTGAGTTACAAAGTTGTGTTAGTTTCAGATGTATAGTAAGTGATTCAGTTATACATCTGTATCTATTCTTTGTCAGATTCTTTTCCATTATAGGCTATTACTAGATATTGAGTATAGTTCCGTGTGCTATACAGTAAGACCTTGTTGTCTATCTATTTTATATACAATAGTGTGTATCTGTGAATCCCAGACTCCTAATTTATCCTCTTCCTTCATTCCCTTTTTGTAACCATAGTTCATTTTCTATGTCTGTGAGTCTAAATCTGTCTCATAAATAAGCTCACTTGTATCATTGCTTTAGATTCCACATATGTGCTATCATATATTCGTCTCTTACTTCACTTGGTATGATAATCTCTAGGTTCATCCATGCTGCTGCAAATGGCATTATTTCATTTTCTTTATGGCCCAGCAATATTCCACTGTATATATGTTTCACATCTTTATCCATTCATCTGCTGATGGACATTTAGTTTGTTTACATGTTCTGGTTATTGTAGATAGTGCCACTATGAACATTATTTTTTGAATCTTATAATGTATGACAAAACTCACTAATAATACTTTATTGAGACTTTTCTATGCACCAGGCACTTTGCTGACTTGCATGCATCATCTCCCTTCACCCTAAAAATAACTCTGCCAAGTAGCACTGTACTGATACATGTCTCTGTTTTTGTTTTTACATATAAAGGAATGGAGGCACAGAGAGGCTGAGTAGCTTGGCAGGTCTTGTGCAACTAGTCGTGGTGATGCTGGGATTCAAGCGCTGGAAGACTCATTGTCACCTTGCAACTTCAAAGTGTGATCCATGGACCAGTATCATCAGCATCACCCGGGAGTGTGTTAGAAATTTAGGGTTTCACCCTCACTCCTGAGTCATTGCATCAGCACCTGTGTTTAAAAGGCTCTCCAGATGATTCTGTGCATGTGAAAGTTAGAGCTGGTCTGGACCATGATGGAGCTTATGTTTGGCATGGTTAAAGACTTCCTGGGTGATGCATGTGCTCATTAAATTTTGACAACCACAGGTCCCTGGGAACAGCTTTGCTTCCAAAGGGCTCAAACTAATTCTCTCAACACTGGAGTAAGCCAAGAGAGGCTTTCAGATAAGAACACATGTGACATAAGGCAAATAATGCTTTCAGTGCTTGGCAGACTTGGATTTGCAGCTAGCTCTGCCACCTGTTGGGCTTCCTGGTGGCTCAGATGGGAAGAATCTGCTTGACAATGCAAGAGATCCAGTTTCTATCCCTGGGTCTGGAAGATTCCCTGGAGAAGAGAATGGCTACTCCCTCCAGTATTCTTGCCTGAAGAATTCCATGGACAAAGAAGCCTGCTGGGCTACAGTCCA
>NW_011494235.1:241349-260968 GCF_000754665.1 Bison bison bison | reverse complement strand
ATTAACACTTTCACTGACTGCCACCTGTTGGTCATGGTAATGAGCAAGTCATTTCTCACCACCCCAACTTCCTCATTTGTAAAATGGGCATGGCAATACCAAGGGAAGGCTCACTTTTACCCTCCCATGTGGTCCATCCACGGAGAAGGCAATGGCACCCCACTCCAGTACTCTTGCCTGGAAAATCCCATCGATGGAGGAGCCTGGAGGGCTGCAGTCCTGGAAGGCTGCAGTCCATGGGGACGCTGAGGGTCGGACACGACTGAGCGACTTCACTTTCACTTTTCACTTTCATGCATTGGAGAAGGAAATGGCAACCCACTCCAGTGTTCTTGCCTGGAGAATCCCAGGGACGGGGGAGCCTGGTGGGCTGCCGTCTATGGGGTCACAGAGTCGGACACGACTGAAGCGACTTAGCAGCAGCAGCAGCAGTGGTCCATCCAAGAAGACAGCTGTTCTTGTGCTCTGGCTACCAAGTTTGTCATGAACTTCTCTAAAGTATGAACCCGTTTAGAAGACTTGGTACAGACTAGGCCACTTGGTCACTGCCCCTCCCTGATGTACAAAATGAGAATATTAGCTGCTATCATCTCAAATGAATGGACCTTGATAGCTTCAACACAGATTTCTGTGATTTCTGTGTGTGTGTGTGTGTGTTGGGGAGAGAAAGGAGTTGAGGATTCTGTACACTGTATTACCTTTCTTCTCAGTTTCCAGAGTGGAAGTCACCTCCCAACCCCCAACTTTCCCCTTAGCTTTGCTGGCTTAACTCAGAGATCATTTCCAAAACAACTAGGAATTCTTAGTTGCAGAAAATGGTTTTGACCATTTTCTTTTTTGATTTCTGGAGGGCTGGGGATGCACTTTTAGGAAACAGAAGTAAAGGTACTTTAAAAGCTGACAAATCAAATGTACACACTGGTATATTTAAAATGGATTACCAACAAGGCGCTACTGTTTATCACAGGGAACTCTGCTCAATGTTAGGTGGCATCCTGGAGGGGAGGGGAGTTTGGGGAAGAATGGATACATGTGTATGTTTGGCTGAGTCCCTTTGCTGTCCACCTGAAACTATCACAGCATTGTTTGTTAATCGGCTATACTCCAATACAAAATAAAAAGTTTCTAAAAAAGATGAAAAGTCCAATCCCAGCTGTTAAGTTAGTAGGGAAGATGCTTTGAGGACCAAAGTGGGAGTATGTCTGAGCACCTTACATTCCACCAGGAGACCCCTGCTCACAGCATGCATAGAAGGTAGTGTGTGTGGTGTCACCCTGGCCTTGGCTGGCCTTGGCCTAGCTGAGGGATGCTCACCTCCTATTTTTAGGGTGGGCCCGGGGGAGGAGGAGGGGGGCGGTGGAGGAGACAGCCAGCTGGTGCCCCGGGGATTAGAGTGTCTGGCTGTCTGCTCCCGCAGCGAGGAGGAAGGAGCTTGCTTTCCCACCCAGCAGCACAGCCCCTCAGTCAGACATGTGAGCTTTCAGTTCCAGCACCAGGCATGCATTCTTCAAGGTCCTTTAGGCCTAGTTGTTTTTTTTTTTTTTTTCTCCTCCTCTCAATAACAGCTTCCCTTTAGGCATGGCTATTAAGACCTCACTCCCTGTGAAGCAGCCTGGGCTCTGCGAAGCATGAACTTAATGGGAAGAGACTGCGACCAGCATTTAAACCTGCGCATCCGAGGATGTGAGTGACGATTGCTTTTGTGCATTAATCTGCTTAATGAGTGCATCTTCTGGAAGACCTGGAGATCTCCGGCTCACAATTAAGAGGGCAGCTGGGGTGCTCTGCTGTTTCAGACTTGACCATGTACAAGGTCCATCCAAGTGCTCTGTGTACCATGCGTGTGTGTGTGTGTGTGTGTGTGTGGGTTAGTCACTCAGTCATGTCTGACTTCTTGTGACCCCATGGACTGTAGCCCGCCAGAGTCCTCTGTCCATGGAATTCTCCAGGCAAGAATACTGCAGTGGGTTGCCATTCCCTTCTCCAGGGGATCTTCCTGACCCAGGGACCAAATCTGAATCTCCTGCACTGCAGGCAGATTCTTTACCGTCTGAGCCACCAGTGAACTGTTCAATTCTCACCCCAGTCATTTGAAATAGATGTGATGATTGTTGTATTGCGGATGAGGGAACAGCCTCAGAGAGATCACATAACTTGCTCAAGGTCACGCAACTAACAAGTGATGAAGTTAGGGCTTGAATGTCTGCCAGAATACGTTTTTGCAAATCTAGTCACTGGAACTTCAGCTTCATCAACACGTAGAATATGAGCATGGAAGGGCCCTTGGTGTTCATTTAGTTCATGTGTCCGTTGAAGACAGGTATCTCGTGGATACCATCCTTACCAGGACTGGGCAACTTCCGCAGACATAATTCTGGTGTGATGGAGAGCTCACTACCTCACTAGGAAGCTGGCTCCTTTGTTTCACTTCTCTCCCTTGGGCTAAAGCTTGCTTTCTGGGCTTCCTCAGAGAGTCTTAACCCTGCTCCTGGGCCCCCTTCCCTATGTAGCCTTTCAGAGGCCGAGGCCTCATTGCCTCTGCTCCCTAGCCTTCTCCGGGCACCCTAGCCTCGTTCTTTAACTCTCCACCTGCTCTGTTATAGACCAAAGAGCTGCCTGACATCGTTCCTACCCACAAAAGGCTGATTCACCCAAAGGGCTGGGCTGAACCTCAGGGTGGAAGGAGGCATTTCTAAGATGCAGGAGCCAGAGCCCACTGGGCAGGGAAACTGTGTTTAAACAGCAAAATTCTCATTTATTCCACCTGCTTAATGGGGCACACACAGTTAGACCATGGCAGCAAGGGAGTCAGAACAAGGTGGGTTTGATGCTTGCTCACCTTCCTTTCTAATTGCTTCTACCACGAACGCCTCTCAACCATGGTTTGCCATGACCACCTCTGTGTCCCCTGTCCCCAGCCAGGACACCTGCAGGAAGGTCCTGGCCTCTCTTGATGGTGCAGGAACGGGGCACTGCTGCTGGGTCAGTGCCCACTGCTGAGGAACTGCTGGCTACAGCCCTCCTGGTGAACACCAGCTATGTGCTCCCAGGTCCCCAGGCAGACTGTTCAAAACAAGCAATCCTTTCTGATGGGCCCCTGAGAGTGTGCCTTGCGGGATCTTGTGCTGGCAGAGAGCAGGGTGGAGCGAGAGACACTCCAGAGGGTTAATAACCTGCTATGTGAACTTGGGCAAGATCCCGCCTGTCTCTGGGTCCCGCCTTCCTCCTCTGCAGAAAGGGAGCTCTGGGCCAGACCCTCAGCTTTCTAGTGACAGCAGGCCTTGCCGAGATCCTAGCCCTGGGGGGACTGCTGTTTGTTTGGTCTGGGAAGAGGTGTGGGCACTGGTGTTTCTTCGAAGTCCCTCTGGGGATTTCAGTGGGCAGCCAGGCTCAGGAACCTGTGAGCTGGATAATAGCAATCTCTTTTTTGGACATGTCAAAAGATTGGGAGTTTACCCAATTTCACTAATGTTGTCTTGTTTAATTGTCTCAGGAGAGGTGGGGGGACGGGGACTCTGGGCTCCACTTGGAGATGAGGACATTGGCTCTCAGAGAGTTTAAGCGACTTGCCCAGGGCCACAGAGAAAATACAGTAGAACTGGAACTCAAAATCAGAAATTCTGATTCCAATCCTGGGCTCTTTCCATGACATCTAACAGCCTTCTCATAATCTCTTCCAGCTCTATCAGTGTGTACTGTCCTCTGCCAAATGGACTAGCATTCTCCAGGGCAAGCTTTCTACCATTCAATGGTAATAATAATAATAATGACAATGTGTGTGCAAAGTCACTTCAGTCGTGTCAGACTCTTAGCGACCCTATGGACTGTAGCCCACCAGGCTCCTCTGTCCATGGGATTCTCCAGGCAAGAATACTGGAGTGGGTTGCCATGCCCTCCTCCAGGGGAACTTCACAACCCAGGGATTGAACACACATCTCCTGCATTGACAGGCAGGTTCTTTACCACTAGTTCCACCCGGGAAGCCCCAATAATGACAATAATAATTTACAGTTTACTAGGCACCCACAAGTCATTGGGTCCTCATTAGCTTGTTTCGTATAGTTTTCCCAGCAACTCTGCCAGGTGGGTATGTTATCCTTGGATTCACAAATGAGGAATTTGAGAAACAGAGAAGTTTAGCAGTTTGCCCCAGGTCACACAGCTGGCTGGTGACTGAGCTGAAATTTGAACCCTGGTTTGTCACATTGGCAAAGTCCTGGTGCCCTCCCCTGCACACATGGCCTTGCTTCTGAAGGCTGGTGGGATTCAAGCCTTTCTGCTGTCCGCCCACAGAGCTTCTCGCCTTGGATACCACTGTCAGTCACTCCTGAGTATTGATGGCTTTCTGCCTTTCCTGGCGAAGCTTGGCTGAGCCCCACGGCTGAGATTCAATTACACAATCGAAAAGACAAACAAATTAAAAGAGGAGCAGGGCTCTGCAAACAGCTTCTTTAATGACTCTGAAGACCAAGCCTGCCTCTCTCTTTTGGCGTGAGCCTCTCCTGGCATCTTGGGTGTCTGGGGTTTTTCACAGACACAATAGCTTGTTAGGTCAGCACGGATGGGCAGGTGCCTCTCAAGGCCAGAGTGCTTAGTCCTTAGAGTAATACGCACACTGCCCTAGAAGGACCCTTAGGGCAGCAGTCCCCAGCCTTTTTGGCACCAGGGACCGGTTTTGCGATAGACAATTTTTCCGTGGACCGGGGTGAGGGGATGGTTTTGGGATGATTCGGGCGCATTACCTTTATCATGCACTGTATTATTATTATATCAGCTCCACCTCAGATCATCAGACATTAGCTCCTGGAGGTTGGGGACCCCTGCCTTAGGGCATGTGTTAGAATCTAGAGATTCTGAGGACTTGGCGACATGTCTGGCTTCCTCTCATGGGGAGTTTGTTAGAAATACAGATTCCAGAGCCCCACTGGAGATGCAGGTTTCAGGGTGGGCAGGAGGGGAGGAGAGGCCCAGGGATGTGATGCTAAACAGACCCGCTCCCCGCCACAGTGGTGCTGGTTTGGCTGGTCCCTGACCACGTGGCAGGGAACCCCAAACTCCTCCTCGTGAGATCAAAGCTCAAAGTGACCTCCAGCTGTCTTACTCTGGGAATTTAGTCTGTGGTGTCAGAGATACAAGTATGCTAGTTTGCTGGGACTGCTAGCAAAGTACCACAAACAAGGTGACTTCAAATAGCAGACGTTCATTCTCGGTTCTGGAGGCTAGAGGTCTGAAATCCAGGTGCCAGTAAAATCAGGCCTACTTCCTCTGAGAACCCTGGGGGCATCCTTCCAGCCTCTTGCAGCTTCTGTGGTGGCTGGCAGTCCTTGCTGTTCCTTGACGTGTAGCTGCCTCACTCTGATCTCTGCCTCTAGCACCATGTGGCCTCTTCCCTGTACGTCTGTGGGGTGCAGACAGACATGATGGCGATGTTGCTGTGACATTTTCCTCTTCTTATAAGGCCACCAATCATTGGATTTAGGGCCCACCTTGATCCAGTAAGACCTCATCTTAGTTCATCATCTCTGCAAAGACCTTTATTTCCATTAAGTTCGCATTCTGAGGTTCTGGGTAGATATGAATTTGATGTGGGGTGGATATTATTTAACCCACAACACTAATAATACACTTGTTCACTCCAACTATCTAAGTAGCATGACTCTTCCCAACCTGGTCTCAAGAGAAAAGCCACCTCCTCCGAGAAGCCCTCCCTCACTACTCCATCCCCACTGAGGCCCTCTTACCCAATCATCCTTCATCACAGCCTCCTATGGGCTTCCTTCACAGCGACATCGCCATCATATCTGTCTGCACCCCCAGACCCAAAACTCCTTGAAAGCTGGAACTGTGTCTGATCTGTTCTCCTGGTTGCCCTTCCCATGCAGTTAATGAATGCTTCTAGAAGGAAGGAAGAAAGGAAGGAAGAAAGGAAGGAAGGGGAGGAATATTCAGCAGGCTGTGGTCCCAGCCCTGCCTCCACCTGCTTTGTGACCCCAGGAAGCCTCTGAGAGCCTGGTGCTAGTAGCCTCGTTTTTAAGACTGGGAACCTTTCCAAGGGCCCATCATTTTGAGAGGGGTTTGCCTCTGTTTCCATCTTCTTGACAGATCCCCGCTCTATGTTCAGAAGCCCCTCCTAGTAGATTTCCTGTCCTCTGAGCCTTTCCCTAGGGGCTTCTGTAACTTCATTTTCCATCCAACTAATTTGCATGATTTTGCTTTTCTCAGCACTTATAAACACTCTCCTTTTCTCCCCCCACCTCCCCTCCCCTCCTTACCCCACAACCAATTTTTCTCTCCCTCCCATCTCTGCTCTTACAAAGGGAGGTCAGGTGTTTGCGATACCCAGTGAGTCTAATTACCCGGGAAAGTAATTAACATTTCTAATAGAAATGAGCCACTGCTCATTTTCACTGGGACCACACAAAAGCAATAAGGTAAAAGAGTTTTGTAATTAAAGACTCGTTACTGTGGGCTCCCCCTTCTATTCTGCAGCTAATAAGTCTTTTGCTGGAGAAATGAGTATACTGAGCTTCATGGAGACAGACGGCCCTGCTGGAAATCCTGTTTATTTTCCTGTCCTCCTGCTCAGCTTCCCCCTACATGTGGGCCTCCATCTTCTGCTCCATGCTCCTCTTAGAAAAAGGCTCATCTCAGAAACAAACGCTGAACAACCCAGAGAAGCTCTCGGCTGTGACCTCAAGGATGACTCAGGATAACTTGGAAGTGTGAGGCTAAATGAACAGGCTAAAGATTTGGGATTAAAAAAAAAAAATCCAGACATTACAAAGTTGATGAATTTAGCACTTAAAAAATTTATTTGGGTGCATCTGGTCTTAGTTTTGTGACCTTCCGTTGTGACACACGAATTCTCTAGTTGCGGCTCGTGGGTTCTGTATTTGTAGGACGTGGGCTCTATTTGCTCCATGGCATGTAGGATCTTAGTTCTCCAGCCAAGGGTCAAACCCACATCCCCTGCATTGCAAGGTGGATTCTTTACCACTGGACATCCAGGAAAGTGGGCAAGACCTGTCGGGGAAGACATTTGGGGTCGGGGTGGGGTGGACAGAATAGGGTGAAGGTTGGCGTTTCCTCATTCCTGACTTAGTTGTATAATCTGGGCCAATCACTTATATTTCATCTCAACTTAACCGGATTGGGAAGCTGGTATTTAAAGATAAACTATAATGATTCTTTACTGAGCACTTGCTATGTGTTGGACTTTTGGGCATCTCATGCATCAACTCATTTCATTCTCATAGCAACCCTATGAGTTTAAGTGTATGCATATCCCTGTTTTTCATGTGAGGAAACTGAGGAATGGAAATATTAGGTGATTTGCTCAGTCATTCAGTTAGTAATTAGGAAAGCCGGATTCCCAGCTTTTCTCTCATGTAGATTTACTTGTTTGTTACCAGGGTGCTGCTAAGGGTCACACATCTCTGATCTGTGTCTCTAAAGGTGTTGTGTAAGGGCCAAGATGAGATTTCTACTTGCTTAGGCTGGTTTCTGAGAAGCCAGGTCATAAGAGATACAGATTCTAGTCTGAGGATATGAGGTGCCATTCTAGAAACCTATAGGGTGATAGCAGTGGGATACAGAACAAAAGGAACAGGCTCTGAAGCCAGGGAGTTGTTTAGTTGCTAAGTTGTGTCTGACTCTTTTGCAGCCCCATGGACTGTAACCTGCCAGGCTTCTCTGTCCATGGGATTTCCCAGGCAAGTATACTGGAGTGGGTTGCCATTTCCTCCTCCAGAGGGTCTTCCTGACCCAGGGACAGAAGCCATGTCTCCTGCATTGCAGGCAGATTCTTTAGCACTGAGACACCAGGGAAGCCAGGGAGACCTGGGTTCAAATCTTTGTTCTGTCACTTACTATCTGTGCTACTTTAGGAAAATCAACTTACTTCTCTGATCCTCAGTAGTTTTATTTTTATTTTTTTGTCTACAGCTTGGGGAATGGTATAAAGTGGTTGTGATCATTACGAGTGATAATTTTGATAAATGGCCTGAAGAAGGTATTCATTAAATTGTAGCCCTGTTTTCCATCTTTCTCTATTCTCCTCTTCCTCATTTAATATTCATTCACTTGGGAAATAATTCTTGCTTGCCAACGATGGGGTAAGTCCTATTTTGACCTGGGGAAGAGTGGTGAAAAAGTTCAGGTCTTTGCCTTCTTGGAGCTTACATATATTGGAAACAAAAAATAGATAAGAAAATGACTACTATCTACTATACCATCAAATAGCAAGAATTTTCCTCCAGATGAACTGCAGAGATGGGAGTATTTGACTAGTTTATTTCTAAGATTACAATTTGGGTGTCATTCTAAGTTAATATTTTTGATATCAGCTACTGAAAGCCTTAATGCAGGTTGTCTTACCTGTAAACCCTTTCCTTCAGGTTCTAGGACTGTGGAAAAAGGAAGGAAGGGGAAGAAGGGACGAGAGAAGAAAGAGGTTGAGAGGAAGACTCCACTGAAGAAAAAAGCAAGCAAACAAAGAGAGGACAAGGGGCAGAGAAAGAATGACCCCAGAAGGAGCAATAAAGCCAAGTGCTTGAAGGGCATTAAGCGAGGGTGAGTGGCACAGAGGCTGCTGAAGGGAAGGAGAAATAAAATTCACATCTCAGTAAGCAGCAGGCAGCCTTCAGTATAAACTTGGTCTCTGGAGTCAGCTGTGTGATGTGGGCAGCTATGCCAACCTCTCTAAGCTCTAGCTTACTTGTCTATAAAAATGGCATCATATAATGTATCAGTTATCACTGGCTGCATAACAAATTGCCCCTAAATTTAGCAGCTTAAAACAGCAACATGGACTTCCCTGGAGCTACAGTGGATAGGAATCTGCCTGCTACTGCAGGGAACATTGTTCCATCCCTACATGCCATGGAGCAGCTAAGCCTGTGTGCTGCAGCTACTCAGCCTACGTGCTGCAACTATTAAAGCCCGTGTGCCTGGAGACTGCGCTCAGAAACAAGAAAAGCTGCTGCAAGGAGAGGCCCTCATGCTGCAACTAGAGACGAAGCCACCCACTTGCCTCAACTAGAGAAAGCCTGCGAGCAGCAAAGAAGACCCAGCACAGCCAAAATGAAACAAAGCGTTTACAATTTCACAGGCTCTTTGGGTCAGGGATCTGGGTCCTCAGACTCAGGGTTTCTCAGGATGTTTTCATCTGTGTAGTAGATGAACAAGAAAAGTTGCATGACATGTCCTGGCATTCTACATTACCATGCTGCTGCTGTTGCTGGTAATTTAATGCTGCAACCATCAACGTAGCTGCAGGTTTGGGCCAAGGAGAAGCTCACTGAGGATTCACACTTCCATCTTTAGTAATTTTCCTGAAGGCTAAGACATCTGTTTGGATGGCCAGTACCAAATGAGATGTTTGGGATTTGGGCTCAACTCAGAATAATTTGGAAACAGCACACCTGTTCTTCCATTTGTATTTCTTTTTCCTTTGGTCTTATGATTTATATCTTATGAATCTCTCTGAATGTTTTTTTCTTCCCCTCCTTCTGTTGCAATTTGACCAGACTATAGAAGGGCAGTGTAGACATTTATACCTTTCATGAATGCCATTCCCTACCTGTAGGCCAGAACAGGTGTTACAGGAATTCCTGGGTGACTGCTTTTCAAACAGAACTGGATCCTTTCTGCCAATGGCTTCCATTAAAGTTACTTGTTGGAGCAATAACATTTAGTATGGGAGTAGAAGCTGTTTCCTGGTATTTAAAAGTGGACAGAAATCTCTTATTTACTAATATGTTTGATTGTAATTGACAGACTTGCCTCAAATATTTGCTAAGTAATTTAATATTTATTCTAAAAGAGCTAAAGTGAGAATTTTTGACTTACAGAGAATGGATTTCCCAGGTGAATCTCAGAAGGTTGATCTTGGGGAATGTTCGGTACTTAAATATATAGTACTTAAATCTATGAATACTTGACAGTTTGATAATAAGGGGTCAATCCATCCTATGAAAAGGAAGAGAGGGTAACTTCTAAAGTGCTTACTACTTTGAGCCTTAAAGAATAATCAGTGTTATTTCTTCAGCATTTATTATATGCCATGTGGTTTATATGCAGGGAGTAATTTACATAATCACCTAATTTAAATCTCACATGTGACCTATGCTCAAAATATTACTATCATTACTTTTGACAGGCGAGGAAATACAAATCTGGCTACCACATGAACTGGGATGGGAGTATAGGTTGGTTAGATTTTCTTTAAAATTGAGGTGAAATTCACATAACATAAACTTAGCCTTTTAGTAGTGAACATTTCAGTGACAGTTAATGTATTCACAATGTTGCATGATCACCATCTGTATCCAGTTCCAAAACATTTTCATCAACCTCTCCCCCTGGTTAGTGGTAACCAGGAATCTGTGTTCTGTCTCTATGGAGTTAAGTGGGTCAGCTTTTAGTTATAACATGACACTAATAGCTAGGATTTATTTAGTGCTCACTGTATGCTGAGCATCCTTCCAGGAATTTTGCATATGTGAAAGCATTTCATCCTCTACACTGTGCAGAAGGTATTGTTATTACCTTTAATTTTTTTTTAAAATTACCTGTTTTACAGGTGAGAAAATGGAGGCACAAAAGGGTCCAGAAATTCACCCATGATTACACAGCAAGCAAGGGCCAGACCCTGGATTGGAACCTTGGTGGTCTGCCTCCAGGCTCCCCCTCTCAACCCCTGAGATGCATTGCCTTCATGTCATCTCATCCCTTTCACTAGGGTGGGTAGGATTCCCAGAAGATCCACAGCCTGTGCATCGCAGTCCGTACACACAGGACAGTCCAGTGCTGCAGCCCCTGGATGTGTCTGGGGAAGCTGCCTCATTCTCTGATCTTTACTTGAATCCTGGCTCCAGCTGTAGGGCGATGTGGTAAGACCTATCATGGAGGATGTACAAAGGCTTGCGGAATCCGAGAGAGGGGAGAGATTGGTTCTACAGAGGAGCCCAGAAAAGCATCCAGTTCTCTCATTTCTGTGTTCTTTTACACAAGAATCAAATTCAAAATGACATTTACATATCAGAGAAAAACAAATATCTTATCAAGTCTGGTTGGATTTTAGTAGTTGGATGAGAACCATGCCCATTGCCTTGGTTTGGCCACTTCTAGCCTTGTGACCTTTGGATGGTTGCTTTACCTTTCTGAGCCTTTATTTCCTCACCGTTAACATCAGGGCATTTTGACTTGCAAACATATAAAATTTCTGGCATATTATAAGACTGTGTTAAATGTTCTTAATAAGTGTTTTGATGTCCTAATTAAGACATAGTATCAGGAACGGAGCTGATAAACTTCTTCATGCTAAGGTAAAATATCAAGAGCAGTAATAACAGTAACCTTTATCTATTGAGCTCTTATGATGTGCCAGACACTGTTTTTAAAAAAATACTTATTTATGTGTCTGCGTTCGGTCTAAGTTAGGGCATGTGGGGTCTTCGATCTTCACTGTGGCATGCTTGGTCGTGGCATTTAAACCCTTAGTTGCAGCATGTGGGATCTCGTTCCCTAACCGAGGATTGAACCTGGGGCCCCCTGCACTGTGAGTGAGAAATCCTAGTCATTGGACCACCAAGAAAGTCCCCTAGGCACCATTTTAAGGACTTTATCTGTATTTTGTTTAATGACTGGGAATATATTGCTTTAAAAAACCCTTTTTAAAATAAGAAGCAAAAAACACAACAAAACTGAGTCACGTTTCACAAACTGATGTTCTGAGGGGGAAATTTGACCTGTGCAAAATAAAAATAAGAAGGCTCCATAGTCAAGTAGGTTAGGGACACCCTGCATACTCTGTCTCTATGGTTCCCCAACTTTGAGGAGCCCTGGGATCACCAAGGGGTCCGTGCTTGACCCCTGCTCCAGACATTGTGATGTAAGTGGTCTGGGTACCCCCGGGCACATGGATATTTTAAAACTCCATCTGCTCTCTTCCCCTCTTGAATCTTCAGTATGCTCAGTGGCACATCAAAGCTTTGAAGAGTTCATAATTTAAAAAACATTTTATTGGAGTATACTTGATTTACAGTGTTGTGTTAGTTTCTGCTTCCCAGCAAAGTGACTCAGCTATGCATATACCTGTATCTATTCTCTTTAAGAGTCTTTTCCCATATAGGTCATTACAGAGTCCTGAGAAGTGTTCCTTGTGCTATGCAGTAGGTTTTTATTAGTTATCTATTTTATACATAGTAGTGTGAACATGTCAATTTCAGCCTCTCAGTTTATCCCTTTTAAAATTTGTGTTTCCTAATCTTAGTTTTCTTGAAATTCAACCAGATATAATTTGGAAAGTCCTCTCTCTTTCCATCCCTTTCTTCCTTCTCTGTAAAAACTATGAACCACTTAAAAGTCACATGATACCCCTACTTTGCCCCTTAACCTTTTGCACCTCATCTCCCACCTCCTCCTCCACCCAGGACCCTGCCAGGAACTCTCTCACTTCTCCTCTCTTCCACGGCTCTCTTCTTCCTGCTGATTTTGACCCTTATATCTCCCTTTCATCCAAGTCCTTCCTGGCTTCCTACTTTATAACCTCTGCCCCCTTTTCCAGACACCTCTACCCCTCGTATTGCCCTTCCTTGCTTAATTTTTCTTCCATAATTGTATCAGCATCTCACAATTTAATATATCTTCCTCATGTATTTGTTGACCACCCATTTGACTAGTATCAGCTCCAGATGATCCAGGCTTCAGTCCCGTTCACAGCTATGGCCCCAACGTCTAGAACAGTGCCTGGTATACAGCAGAGGCTCAATAAGTACTTGTAGAATGAAAGAATGAATGAGAAGTATTGACACTAAAATTACAAACATCTATGTAGCCAGAACCAAGTTTAATGAATGTTGGCATTTTGCCTTATTTCCCTAAATTCTTTCTCTTCCTAAGAAATAAGATGCTTTAATACTTTGAGTTGAATAGACTTCCCTGGTGGTCCAGTTAAGACTTCACCTCCCAATGCAGGGAGTGAGGATTCGATCCCTGGTCAGGGAATTAAGATCCCACATGTCTTGTGGCCAAAAATCAAAACATAAAACACAATCAGTATTGTAACAAATTCAATAAAGTCTTTAAAAATGGTTCACGTTAAAAAAAAATAGATACTGTTGGAGGCTCCCAGTTCTTCCAGTCCCTGCCCCCTTACTACTTTCCAAGAGGTGACCCTATTCTAATGTTGGTGTGTAGTCTTCAGGGCCATGATTTTATGCTTTTGTGCATGTACCCAGTATTCTTCTGGGGTTTTACAATTTTACAAAACTGAATATCTAACCTTCTACAATTTGCTTTTTTATATCAACATTATATTTTATTCATGATGATACATGCAAATTTAATTCACTCATTTTAAGATTGGTAGAGAATCCCATTGTATAATTATACCGTAAATCATTTACATTTTCCCCTTTAAGTGAATATCTAGATAATTTCTAATTTTTTGCTGTTACAAGCAAGGCCACAGTGAACCCCCTTGGGTATATCTTTTGTGCACATATGTGAGATTTTTTTGAGCTCTGGGATGTGGAATGTCTGGGTTTTAGGGTATGTGCATCTTCGTATTGACTAAGTGTTACTATATTTTTCATCAAAATGATGGCACCAATTTATGCTCCTCCCTGTAATGATCCTTGCCTGCCTGGTAGAGGTAAGTTGATACAATTGCTTGTTATTTACCTGTTCCTGGCTTCTAGTGAGGCTAACCTCCTTGTCAAACATTTATTGGCTATTTTAGGTGAAATCATCTCTGAATTGTCTTTTGATGGCCCTCATTCATCATTGTTCTGAGTTGTTTGTCTTCTGTTATTGACTCTTAGAAATTCTTTATATATTCTGGACGCTAGACACTGTCAGTCATGTGTTTTGCAAATATCTCCCAGTCTATAGTCTTTTAACTCTGATTATGCTATCTTTGTTACACAGACTATACATTTTAATGTCTGAGTGTTTTCTGTTGCACAAAATGAAGGGGATGAGCAGTAGAATTTAGGCATCAGTTTGGCGAGTGATGCGGGGAGGAGGATGCAGTGTCTGAGGCTGGGAGTTTTACTGCTGCCCCATCACACCGCTGCAAAATCTCTTTGACTCCTAAACTCAGATATTTGTGGAAATAGGGCTACTTCTCACAGTGGGTCCCAGACTATTTCTTTGTCCGAGAAGCATCCTGCACCACTGTGCCCCATGGAAGCCAGAAATCTCAGCAGCTGCCTTTGCTGCAAACCCACCAGTTGCCAAGCCTGCACTTAGCTGACTTGCAGAAGTGGGCCATTTTCCCTTTCTGATATGTTTGTGTGATAACGGGAAACAGTAAGAGGGAGAGATGGGAACAAAGCAGACCCAGGGTGGCCCTGGGTTGTCCAGCAAACATGGACCTTTGTCAGCACTTCAGAAGGCTCAGACAGGGCAGCCAGATGAAGGGGCCCATGTTAGGCTATGGATACATGAAGAGATGGCAGGGACCTTCTTCCTTGGCCAACAGACTCTGGTGTACATAACTCCTTTAGAACCTAGAATATGGATGATTTGGGGCACCATGTCCCATCACTTAGTTTTTACTGTATACCAGGTTACCCCCAAACTTAAGAGTGGAGCATGATGCAACAGGCCAGCCTGTTATTCTGCTGGGAAGGAATTTGAGGAATGAACTGGTTCTGGGCATTGAGATACTGGGCTTCTCACCCTGATCTTGCTACAAGGTGATGTGTGACCTCCGTTGAGTCTGCAGCCTCTTTTTCACGTCTTCCTCATTTTTGAAATGAGGTCTTCAAGCTGCAGATGTGTGTTCAAGTTCCTGTGGTTTCAAGAGCATTCTACCCTGTTGACCATTATTTGCAATTATTCAACTGCCTGAGCAGGAGGCAGTAAAGGCAATGCCATTCTTATTCCACCTCAAGTTCAGCTCATGAATATCAAAAGAAACATCCTAACAGATAAATGATAATAATTGTGATTATCGGACTACGTGATTGATACTTTGCTTTGTGCTTTGCAGCTGTTAATTCAAAATCTCCCTATACCTGGTGAGGAACATATTCATCCCATGATTTGTCTCTGGGGGGCGCTGTTCCTGTGTTCTTTTTGCAAGGTCCTTTCTGGAGTACCACTCTGGAGTACATCTACCAAGAGAACCCCTTGGGTAGCTGGTGGCCCTGTAGGTTTTATAAGCTGCCCCTTCCCAAGATGAGAAGGCAGCTCAGCAGGATTCAGTAACTTCCCTGGGCACCTACTCATCATTAGAAGTAGAGGAGAGGGCTCAGGATTCTAACTCCAAAACCTGACCTTTTGCCAGGACACCAGGCTGCCAACTACAGACCAGATCAACTTCTTCATGAGAGGGGATGTGGGACTGGAGAAGTCTGGGTTCACAAACAGTCACTGAACTCCTTTGTGCCTCAGTTTCTCTATCAGCAAAATGGGGCCTTACTCATTCCTACTCCTTAGGCTTACATTAAATGAGGTAGTGTGATGCTCCGGGGGCTATCAGTGGCCCATGCCAGGTGTGCAGTGAACCCTAGGCACAAATAGAAAACACCTTTCTCCATGGAGGAAAGCCATACCGAGTGCTTTCTGAGAAACCTGCTCCCCCGTGGCAGACTGAGGTGGCTGGTGATCAGCACAGCCTTTTGAAGGGGGTCGTCTTTTCCAACAGAACATGACACAGCCGCAGGGAAAGTTGCTTTAGTTCCACTTAGTTTGATTTATTATTGATAATGCTGGAGATAAATTAGGATCATTAAAATAAGAGGCTGCAGCCTGCAGGCTGTTTTGAATTCTGAAGCTGTCTGCTTTGCATTTGCTGGGACTGGAGTGAACACGGGTGGGTCCAGAGGAGGAGAGTCTGGGAGAGACGGAGGCAGGAAGCACTGCTGGGAAAGTCTGGGCAGCAAGACAGGAAGAATAGCGCGGAGCCGTGTCTTAGTGGACTGGGGTTGCCATAACGAAATACCATAGACTGGGGGGCTTAAACCACAGAAATTTATTTTCTCACAGTACTTAAAGACTGAAAGTCCAAGATTAAGATGGTGGCTGATTCTGTCCCTGGTGTGGCATCTTTTCTTGGCTTGCAGATGGTCACTTTCGGTTCACATGGATTTTCCACTGAGTACCCTAGGCAGAGAAGATGGAGTTGGGGGTGGAGAAGGAGAGAGAGAGAGAGAAAGAGAGAAAGAGAGGGAGAAAGCCTGAGGAGCAAGGTCTGGTATCTTTTCTTAAAAGAGCATTAATCATACTGGATCAGGGACCCACTCTTATGACCTCATTTAACCTTATTTACATTCTAAAGGCCACATCTCCAAATACAATCCCCACTGTTATCCACAATCTTAACAATCCATTGAGCCAACTGCTAAGCACACAGAAGAAACGATTCTAATTAAGCATGCACAAACAAACTTAATTTAGAAGGCAAAATGCAATATTACCTGCATAGACGTATTCACCAGGGACTTATTCTTGGAGGTTCATGTCTTATTCATCTCTGTCTGTCTTAGAATTGAGCACAAGGCAGGTGATCAATGAATGGTTTTTCAAAGAATGACTTTGGTCTTGTAAATGCATATCTTCTTTATTAAAAAGTTAATAAAAGCTCTACTTCTGAGGCAGCTTGTTTCAGGGAAACAGGTACATTTAAGAGAAATATGTCAACCGTCATTTATTAAACACTTACTATGTGCCAGGAAATGTGACAAGAATTTTGTATGCAGTATATTGCTTATTCTTCACAGTAACCCATGGATATCAGGACACTGTATGTCTCTTAGCTCCCATTTTGGAGAAGTTGCAAGTGAAGCTCAGAGAGGTTGTGTGTATCTGCTCAGTCGTGTTCAACTCTTTGTAAACTGCCAGGCTCCTCTCTCCATGAAATTTTCCAGGCAAGAATATTGGAGTGGGCTGTCATTTCCTACTCCAGGAGATCTTCCCTATCCAAGGATCAAACCTGTGTCTCTTAAATCTCCTGCATTGGCAGGCAGGTTCTTTACCACTGTGTTACCTGGCAAGTCCCTGTCCCCTATTAAGTCTGCAGGTGGTAAGTGGGAGGGAAGGCTGTTTTGTTCATTTGGCTCAAAAGCTAAGTTCTTTGCCAGATTCCACACAGCCTTCTTGGGGCTTGAGGGGTCTAGCCATGGCCTGGCACAGCCAAAGACTCATCCTCATCTCACCTACATTGTCATTGTCATTGTGAAAACTGCTGAGTCATGTCCAACTCTTTGTGACTCCATGGACTACACAGTCCATGGAATTCTCCAGGCCAGAATACTGGAGTAGGTAGCCTTTCCCTTCTCCAGGGGATCTTCCCAAGCCAGGGAGCGAACCCAGGTCTCCCTCATTGCAGGCAGATTCTTTACCAGCAGAGTCACAATGGAAGTCCAAGAATACTGGAGTGGGTAGCCTATCCCTTCTCCAGGAGATCTTCCTGACCTGGGAATCGAACCAGGGTCTCCTGCATTGTAGGCGGATTCTTTACCAACTGAGTTATCAGGGAAGTCCCATCTCACCTACACCTGGAATTTTAGTGGAGACTGCCTACTTAGGAGTCTATTTGGGTATTGGAGTTGATGTTTAGTGAAGGTTAGGTAACATGCAGATCCCTGTTCCCACTGTCACTTTAAAATACTTTTAAGGTGGGTATCTTGTGTTCTCATTATCAGTTTCTTAATATAAATAATTTTAAAAGGGTGATAGATGATCTCAATACACTTGAACTTACCAAAGGAGTCTTCTGATATCAGATCCTGAAGGAGTAGCTGGGGTTATGTAAATGGCCAGCACCCTGATGAGCTGGAGTTCATGGCCCCATCCACATTGCAGGGTTTAGGCTGAGCTCTTGTCCTCTAGGGACTGTGGGTGACTCAGAGTCATCTTTAATAGCATTACTTCCAAGGAGACAGCAGGGGACAGAGGAAGGTGATGGATATGGGTTCAAAGCCAGAGCTGCCTTTTCCTAGCAGTACAACCCTGGACCACTGACTTCATTTCTCTGGGCCTCCATTTCCTCATCTGCCAAATGGGGACCATGGTACCAACTTCCTGGGCTGGATTAGGTGAGATAATAGCTCTGCATTTATCAAGCATTTATTATGTGCCAGGGACTTTTCTGGGCCACGGGGAGCCAGTGGTGAAGACCAAGTCATGGACACAATGGAGCTTACATTCTACAGGCCATGACAAGAACCTTGAAAACAAAGCAAAAAAAAAAAAAAAAAAATCATTTCAAGGGGTAATAAGTCCAAAAAGGCATGGCAAGAGGATGCAGGGACACAGTGTTACTGTGTGCTTGGAGTGGGCGTTGAGGAGCTCTTCTGGGAAGCTGGGATTTGAGCAGAGACCCAAGTTAAGTGAGGACAGGAGCTGATTTCAGGTCAAGGGGGCAGCCAGTGCAGCAGCTGAGGGAGAATCCCCCCCACCGTGATGCAGGAACAGCAAGGGCAGGTGGCTGACATGGTTTGAGGGGACAGAAGGATGAATGGAAGAGAAAGAAGTGACACGAAGCAGGACTGGATGGTGGAGTGCTCCAGAGTTCAGGATGAGGTCTTGGAATTAGAGTCTGTAAGACAGCTCATGGAAAGAGCTTGGTGTGGTAGGTGTCCACAGGCCAGTAGGACCAGCAATTCACCACCTGCCATCTGCAGGACCCTCTGCTGGGTGAGGGGACAGAGATGGGTTAGCTACACTCCTCATTCTTCAGACCACCTAGTTCCTTTTCCTTCCTCTACTCCCAGATTCTAGATCTTATCCTAAGAATGGAAGGCTGCCTGGGAGCTTTCCAGATCTTGAGCATTTTGCTCTATTCTGGCATCAGGGTCTAAAATATATCTGAAGAATGTCCTGGCTGATAAAAAGTATTTATTTTCCCTAATCAGTTGCATGAGAAAATAACAGAAAGGAGAATTTCCTTTTTGACTGAACTTTCTAATCCGTTTTCTTTGAGGTTGAGTTGCATTTACCAAACCTGCACTGGAGATGTTGTTGTTGCTGGGAAGTGAAGGGTCCTTGAGCACAAAGAGGAATGGGAACAGCCTCTCTTTCAAGTTGCAGCTTCAGAAGCACTTTGCCAACATCAATGCAGTTTGCCTCTTACAGTCTTCTTGGTGGGGGTGTATCAGGATAGCAGCTTAAGTGTCAGGGACTAAACACATTACTGGGGACCCTTCTGTGCCTTGGGGGTGGGAGGAATAGAGATCCAAGGTCCCGTGCAACACGTCTCATCTAATCCTCACTATGCTGTGAGGTAGGGATCAGATACCATCCACATTTTGAAAAAAAAAAAAAAAGGAACCCAATTCTAAGAGGAGTAAAGTGACTTAGCTAAGGTCACACAGCTCAGAAGTGGGTGACCAAAAGTACTCCCAATTATCCATAGGTTTGGCTTGACCAAACTTCAGTCAAGCTTACCTCTTTCCCACAAGCTCTGAAATTTTGGCTGGTCTCCAAGTGTAAGCAGGAACCAAGGTGCAGAAGTTGGGCTTCTCTGATGGCTCAGATGGTAAAGAATCTGCCTGCCAATGCAGGAGACCTAGGTTCCATCCCTGAGTCAGGAAGATCCCATGGAGAAGGGAACAGCAACCTACTCCAGTATTCTTGCTTGGAGAATTCCATGGACAGAGGAGCCT
>NW_011494235.1:202499-241249 GCF_000754665.1 Bison bison bison | reverse complement strand
TGGTAAAGAATCTGCCTGCCAATGCAGGAGACCTAGGTTCCATCCCTGAGTCAGGAAGATCCCATGGAGAAGGGAACAGCAACCTACTCCAGTATTCTTGCTTGGAGAATTCCATGGACAGAGGAGCCTGGTGGGCTACAGTCCATGGAGTTGCAAAGAGTTGGACACGACTGAACAACTAACACAGCAACAACAAGACCCAGGACAACTTTTCAAAAAACTGGCCACAAAGAGAAATCCTGTTATGCTTCTCAGGCTTCCCCAAAGTCCCTCCCTACATGTTGCACTGCACAGCCCTCACAAAAGAAAAGGCTTTTTTCTTTTGAATTTTGAGGTGCTTGAAGATCCTGAAGTCAAAGCATTTTTCCTACTGCAATAGTCTTTTTGAATAAAATCTTTCCCATCCTAAGTCCACATTTGTTTTTCACTTGGCACAGTTGAGCTGGAATTTGAACCCAGAATTCTTTAAACTTTCCAGTTTATTCAGCAGTTGGCATAGTTGCAAACATATACTTCTGTGTGGAATGCTGGGACTCACAGGTGTGTTTTCTTCTAGAAATCAAACTAGAAGTGATGCTGCTGATCACACGATCATATTAAAATCTGACTCTGTTATGTGTATGCTGGTCATTAAACCTAAAAAATATATAAAGAATCCTGACACATGAAACTAACACAATATTGTAAATTAACTGTATTTCAATTAAAAAATAATATATAAAGAATCTTAATGACATCACCTTTTTTTTTTTTTTTTGGTTTCTAGGAAAGCATGTTTCTCTTTGTTCATTTGTCTTTTGACCACACAGACCAGAAAATGTATGATATTTTAGGGAAAGATTATGGGAAATAAGCTCAAGTGTGAGACAATCAATATAATATACATATTTTTGTGAAATATGGTGGAACTACCTTATTTGAATTCTGCAGAGTTGAATAAAGAAACTGGTTTCCTGAGCTCATTAAACACAATTTCTGGGTTGGCAGACTTGTTTTAGTGGGAAAGGACATGAATCAGAACCAGATGGATCTGGGTCTGAGTCCAAGCTTTGCCATTTGCTGACTGTGCAGACTTGGGCAATTTCCTTGGTTCTTCAGTCTATAAAATCCTTCCCATTTTTCCTTCTATAGTGAGGCAGAAGTATAATCATGCATGCGGTGTGATGCATAATACTTGCTCAATAAACTTTAAAAAAATATAGGAGAAGGGATCCATTTTGGGCGAGAAGTACTGTTTAACATTAAAGAGATTTTGCAGAGCAAGGGAGACATTCTGATAAACCACAACAACCCAGGGTTTGAGTCTACTTACTTGCATGAAAATGTCTCTTGTCCCAACTTGTCCAATGGGTTGACTTTCCCAGCATCTGCTCTTAGCACATGCTTGCTCAGCTTGTTGCCTTTACTTGTAGAAGCTTATGGTGAACTCTTCAAAGGGCAGGGGCCCAGCACTCACTCCACAGCCCTCAGCACAAATGGCTCTGAATGCATAAATGGTGATGGGATCATTTGAGTTGAACTTTATTAGAAGGGTAGGAGTCCCTGGCAGAGAAGGAAGTGGCAACCCACTCCAGTATTCTTGCCTGGAGAATCCCAGGGATGGGAGCCTGGTGGGCTGCTGTCTATGGGGTCACACAGAGTCAGACATGACTGACTTAGCAGCAGCAGCAGGAGTCCCTGGTTGCTCAGTGGTAAAGAATCTACCTGCCAATGGAGGAGATGTGGGTTGAATCCCTGGGTCAACCTCAGGAAGATCCTCCAGAGAAGTAAATGGTAACCCACTCCAGTATTCTTGCCTGGAAAATCCCATGGACAGAGGAACCTGGTGGGCTACAGTCCATAGGGTCACAAAAGAGTCAGAGATGACTTAGTGACTAAACAACAACAGGAGTTTGATATCTGAAGACGCAACCAGTCATTTAACAGACAAGGACCAATAGAATCAAAATCGCTTTGCTGGAGTTTGGTGTGGCTAGGGCTGTCACCGTTCCCCAGTGTCCACGCTTCCTTTCTTTTTGTTAAAAATAACACACCCCTAACTTTTATCTGGGCACATAGCCACCCAGCTATCGACAGGTTTTCCCAGACTTCCTTGATCCCAGCTGTAGTCCTCTGATTAATTTTGTATCAGTGGATACAAAATTTGTATCAGTAACCTCCCTGTCATTTCTTTAAAAAGAAAGAGCTTACTTCCTGTGAAGCAAAGCACTGGCAATGATCCAGCTATGATCATGGAGGTGGAGGTGACGTACTAGGTGCTGCTGTGGCAAGAACATGCGAAGAACCTGGGCTTCTGTATGACTTTGTGGAGCACAGCTGCCCTTGTGGCTTGGACCACTCGTCTTTGATTGTTAGGTGAGAAAGAAGTAACTTGCTATTTTATTAAATTGGCTACAATTTGGGGCTTCTTTATTGCATGACAACAGCTTAGTCTTTAATAGTTTGGATCTCAACCTGGACCAAATCTGGAGGAAGAGTCATTCAGTTCATTCAGTTCAACTCCCAGGAGAAGAGAGAAAAGGAAGGAGTAGGAGAAGCTTGATCTGCGGAAGAGGAGAAAAGCTGCAGGTCCCTCAATTTATTCATAGCAAATTCATAATTTTGTCAGTTTATTAATCCACAAACACTTCTTGAGCATGTGCCACAGCATCCACCCAACTCACTCAGCTATATTTTCTTCCCTGCTCCATTTTCTCCATCTCACTTATCACGATTGAAAATTACATTATCTGTCTTGAGTGCAGTAGTATTTACCAGAAGGTAAATTTATGGCATCGGAGAACAGAATGTTAGCAAGTTTTGCAAGAAGAAATATAATGTGGGAAGTTAGTGAATCCATGGGAACTGGTATAAATCATCATGACCGTGTGAAGAAATAGACAAAAAATAAGAGGGAATTTGAAACCCAGCAGAAGTCTGCTTTCTGATGAGCACAAGGTGAGGTGAGCCCTGAACACAGGTAGGGAGTTGGTAAGATGGGGCAGAGGGTATAATGGTAGCTGGAAAGGACTCATCTCCCACAGTTCAGTGGATTGGGCCTTGGGGCCCATTCAAATAGTAATGAGAAAAGCCCTGTGCAACTGGAGTAAATAACCAGGAAGGAGGATAACTTAAGGTTAGTTGAAGGGGAGGGGATTGAGAGGAGGCCTTCTGCAGAATGAGCATAAGGATGACACTGGATGGTGCAGAGAAGAGACTGACCTGGAACTTCTGAGGTCTTATGTCTCCCACTACATAACTCACAGTCAATCACAAGAAGTCAATGACTGACGTCTGTGTAGTCTCCCGTGGTTAGTCTGTTGACCAGATGCCCAGGGAAGATGAGGTGTGTGAGGACAGTTTATTACCTGTTCATTGTCAGTCTCCCTCATTAGAAGGAAACCTTAATGAGGGTGAGGACCTGGTCTGTCTACTTCACAGCTTTCTCCAAAGCACCTAGAACAAAGCCTGGCACATAATAGTAAGTCAATAAATAATATTTGAGTAAATCAATAAAGTAAGCAGACAAATAAATAAAACAACATCCAGCTCCAATAATTACAAAGCAGAAAGATGCAGCGACTTTGACATGGACAAAACAGAAGAAGGCTTTCTTTAGGACAATGGGCAGGGAAATAGTTTAAGAAGAAAGGGCCTTCCAGGTGGCGCTAGTGGTAAAGAACCTGCCTGCCAATGCAGGAGACACAGGAGATGTCAGTTCCATCCCTGGTTGGGAAAGATCCCCTGGAGGAGGATGTGGCAATCCACTCCAGTATTCTTGCCTAGAGAATCCCAGGGACATAGAGGAGCCTGGAGGGCTAAAGTCCACGGGGTAACAAAGAGTAGGATATGACAGAAGTGACTTAGCACAAACACACACCAGAAAGAGAAAGAGTCAGCCATGCTGACACAGGGAGAAAGCCATTTCAGGAGAAGGAACAGCATATACAAAGTCCTCAATGTGGGAGAGAGCTTGGCATGTTCCAGAAACAGAGAAGATTGGTCTGACTTCAGGGAGAGTGACATGAGCAGAACTAGGAGGGGTCAACAGAGGCTGGATCTTCAGGGATAGTGGCTGGATTTTATTCTTAGATAATTTATTCCTATTCTATGTCTGCTGCTGCGGCTGCTGCTGGTAAGTTGCTTCAGTCATGTCCAACTTTGTGCGACCCCATAAACGGCAGCCCACCAGGTTCCCCCATCCTGTCTAGGGATATATAATCCAATTTTGCTTTGGGGAAAGTGTGTGGAAACTGGATTGAAGGCAGGCAAGAGTGTAGGTGAGAGAATCACCCTCATATTCATGGCTTAAGACAACACTCATTTATTATTACAGCTCATGCCTCTGTGATTTGTTATTCATTGACTGTCCTAAGAAGGGTTCCCTGTTGATATTAGATGGACTTGCTCATGCTTTTGTGGATCTTCAGGGGTGGGAGTAGTGGGTGCTCTGTTTGAACCTAAGCTGATCTGGGTTAACTAAGCTGAGACAGCTCAGATGCAATGGATGCTCTTCTTTTTCCTCCTGGGTGAGCAAGTATGTTCTCCTCATGGTCATAGCAGAGGCACAAAAAGCAGAAATCATATAAGAGCAATTCAAGACTCTGCATAACATTTGTTAATATTCATTTTTGGCCAAAAAATGTCCTGCAGAGCCATGGAATTGTGCTTTAGTGTATGGGGAGTGCTGCCATCCAAACGGTGTGGATACCATGAAGGGTGAGGAATTGAGCCATTGCTGCAGTCTACCATAGATGCCTCTCATGCTTCTGGCTGGCTAGTATTCATTATAATTTCCCCTCTGGTCCACTCCAAACAATTCTCTTTCTCCACCCACAGGACACCCCTTCTGTTTGCTTGTTCTTGGAGCTTCTGATAGGAAGGAGACAGCAGAACTGGAAATCCATTCATGCAGTTTGGCCTTTCTGCAGAGAATGGGAGGGTACAGGTACCCCACCCTCTACCTTCAGTGGAAGTTTCACCCCTTGGAGTTTGGCTCTGAATCAACAGGACTGAGAATGGTTGTAGATTTCTGGCTATAATATTGTGTGGGCTGGCTGATTGAGGAACACACAAAGCGCAGGTTTACAAAAGCAATTGAGAAAGGCCTTGGCCGGAATGCAGAGAATATTTGCAGCTTAAATGCTGGAGCGATTATATCATTTGTGGGGCTTTGCAAGCTAATTTGTTTGCTGCCTTTTCAATTTGCCATTCAGTTTCCATGGTTTCACGGTTGGTCAGAGACAGAATATTTAAATCCAATAGATAAAGCCTGGAGTTGAAGAGCTAAAATGGCTGTGGAATTGTTTTATAGCACAGACCAGTGGAAAGATGACTGTGTAGGGAATGGAGAGAGTTAGAATCTGGTCCTGGCTTTGCTGCCTTCATGCCCAAATCCTTCTCTGTGCCTCAATTTCTCCATCTGTGATATGGTGTGAGCTCTTCAGCAGCTCCGCCCTGGCTCTACAGTAACAGTAACAATAATGATAATAAATAGAACAGGAGTAATAATAGCTAGTGTCTATTCAGTGATTACTTGGTGCCAGGCATCGTTTGAGCACCTTATGTTCATTTCATCCACACAATAAGCACAAGAAGTGAGTGAAAGTGAAAGCGTTAGTTGCTCAGTCCTGTCTGACTCTTTGTGACCCCGTGGAATGTAGCCTCCCAGGCTCCTCTGTCCACGGAATTCTCCAGGCAAGAATACTGGAGTGGGTTGTCATTTCCTTTTCCAGGGAATCTCCTAACCCAGGGATCAAACCCAGGTCTCCTGCATTGCAGGAGATGATTCTTTACCGTCTGAGCCACCATTCTCACAATAAGCACAGGAAGGGACGATGCCATTGCTCTGCCCATTTCAAAAGGTCATGAAACGGAGGCTTGCCCAGCATCACACAGCTAATAGTGCTAAAGCTGGAGTAGGAACTACATCTGCCTTATTGCAGATCCTAGGGTCTTACTCCCTTTATTCCCTCTCTCCAGGATTCTATTCTCCATCATGCTATGCTGTGGAACTTTCTATTGGAAATGTCCTGTGTATGCACTGTCTGATTGGCCACTGGTTGTATGAGACTGTGGAGCACTTGAAAGGTGGTGAGTGTGACCGAGGGATAACATCCTTTTTTAAAAAAATATTTATCTTTGGCTGCGCTTGGTCTTCGTTGCTTTGTGCAGGCTTTCTCTAATTGTGGAAAGCGGGGGCTACTCTTTGTTGCTGCGCATGGGCTTCTTTTTGCCGTGGCTTCTCTTGTTGTGAAGCACAGAGTCTAGGTGTACAGACTTCAATAGCTGCGGCACACAGACTCAGTAGCTGTGGCTCTCGGGCTTAGTTGCTCCGCAGCATGTGGAATCTTTCCCAACCAGAGATTGAACCCATGTTGCCTGCACTGTGCCACCTGGGAAGTCTGAAGGATGGCATTCTAAATTTTATTTCATTTTAACGTTTTTAACTAGCTTTTTAGAATCACCTGTGGCTGGCAGCTCTTGTGTTAGAGTATGAGAAAGCAGGGACTTGGGCAAATGCCGTGGAGCATAGTGTTTAAGTGAAGGACTCTGGACCCATTTTCTGGGCATAAATATCCATTCTGCTACTTGCTGGTGGCATGACCTTGGGCAAGTTACTTATCCTCTTTATGCTCTAGTCTTCACATCTTTAAAAGGGATAATAATGGACCGAGGGTGAGAACTAAATACATTAATACACTCAGAACAGTGTCTGGCACATAGTAAGAGTCATATGAGTGATAATCCATGTGATTGCACCCCTAGGTGAGACGATGAGAAAGCAAACCTGATAGGTATTCGCTGCTATTTAACTCATCCCCACAGAACAGTGTGAAGTAGTGAAACGGGCAGTGCTGGAACCTGGCCCCGCCCCTCAGACCCCTCTTCTGGCTCTGTGTGCCCATCCCGTCACTGTGTGCTTTGCTGCTACAACTCACACCTGCCCCTGAAACCTTAGAGAACTGTCCTTGGATGCTAGAGCCTTCTTGATCCTGGGGAGAGTGGACCTGCCTGGGAGTCTATCTCACTCCCACTCCCAACAGCTTGTAGCCAAGAGTTGACTAGTGGATGTAAAATGCCCAACTCCTCTGCCCCCAGGGCTTTCAGTTCAGTTCAGTTCAGTCGCTCAGTCATGTCCGACTCTTTGCGACCCCATGAATTGCAGCACGCCAGGCCTCCCTGTCCATCACCAACTCCCAGAGTTCACTGAGACTCACGTCCATGAAGTCAGTGATGCCATCCAGCCATCTCATCCTCTGTCGTCCCCTTCTCCTCCTGCCCCCAATCCCTCCCAGCATCAGAGTCTTTTCTAATGAGTCAACTCTTCGCGTGAGGTGGCCAGAGTACTGGAGTTTCAGCTTCAGCATCATTCTCTCCAAAGAAATCCCAGGGCTGATCTCCTTCAGAATGGACTGGTTGGATCTCCTTGCAGTCCAAGGGACTCTCAAGAGTCTTCTCCAACACCACAGTTCAAAAGCATCAATTCTTTGGTGCTCAGCTTTAAGGAGGTAATTAAGGTTGGATGTGGAGAAGGCGATGGCACCCCACTCCAGTACTTTTGCCTGGAAAATCCCATTGATGGAGGAGCCTGGAAGGCTGCAGTCCATGGGGTTGCTGAGGGTCGGATGCGACTGAGTGACTTCACTTTCACTTTTCACTTTCATGCATTGGAGAAGGAAATGGCAACCCACTCCTGTATTCTTGCCTGGAGAATCCCAGGGACGGGGCATCCTGGTGGGCTGCTGTCTATGGGGTCACACAGAGTTTGACACAACTGAAGTGACTCAGCAGCAGCAGCAGCAAGGTTGGATGAGGTCATAAGGGTGGTAACCTGATACAGTAAGATTGGTGGCTTACAAGAAGAGAAAAAGAGATTGTTTATTCTGTCCATACAGGCAAAGAAGAGGTTATGACTCAGTGAGAAGGCAACTGTCTTCAGGTTAGGAAGAGAGCCCTCACCGGAACTGAACTAGCCAGGATCTCGATCTGGGACTTTCAGCCTCCACAACTGTGAGGAACTAAAGTTTTGTTGTTTAAGTCAGTCTTTTCAAGATGGCAGATCTCACTGGCAATAATTAGCCATCTAATCCCACCTCGTGGCTGAGGAGGCTGTGAAACATTGTCGTCCCAGGGTGAAAGGAAAACAGATTTGATGGACAGCTGGTTAGCTGTGGTGTAGCCCTTAACCCCTCCCTGGGCTTCCCTGGTGGCTCAGTTGGTAAAGAATCTGCCTGCAGTGTGGGAGACCCAGGTTTGATTCTTGGGTGGGGAAGATTCCCCTGGAGAAGGAAATGGCAACCCACTCCAGTATTCTGGCCTAGAAAATTCTATGGACAAAGGAGCCTGGTGGGCTACAGTCCATGGGGTTTCAAAGAGTCAGATACAACTGAGTGGCTTAGCATGTAGCCTTTAATCCTTAACTATCAGGTAAGGTTAAAAGAGACTTGTGCTTTTGAAAGAATCTACTTTGTGGCCAACGGGTTGGAGTGAGTTTTGTTTTCTTTTGTTTTGTCAGAGAATTGCTTTAGAATCACTTAAGATATAAGTAAAGAAAACCACAAGAGGGAGGATCTAGAAATGTGAGTTGGCAAAGATCTGATTCTGTATTGGATTCTGTGTGTGCTGACCAATCATGTCTGCTCAGAAAATGAGCTGAAAGCTGGTGTCATCAATCAAGTCATAACGAATGTGATCTCCAAAGTCCAGAATGATCCAACCATTGATATCTCTCCCGTTTCCTAGCCCTTTCCCTCTCCTACTCAGAACTCCAGCCATACTGTCCTTTTAATTCCCTGAAGAATCCCTCTGTAATGCAGGAGACACAGGAGATGCAGGTTTGATCCCTGGATTTGGAAGATCCCCTAGAGAAGAACATGGCAATCCACTCCAGTATTGTTGTTTGAAAAATCCCATGGACAGAGGCGCCTGGCAGGCAACAGTCCAAAGGTTTGCAGAGTCAGACACTACTGAGCAACTAAGCACACACACACACACACACACACACACACACACACACGCTCTGTGTCACCCCTACCGTAGTGCCTTGCACAAGCTCTTTCTACGTCCTAAAATGTACCAGACCTCCTGATGCTCCCACTCACCTCAAGCAGGAGGCAGGCAACATTTCAGTTGCTTTAAATCATCTTTTCCTTGGCCTTCTTGCCTGATGGGGTGGACTTGGTTCTAGTGGTAGGAAATATTGCCTGTGGATTAAAGCTTTTATTTTCTATGGTGGATAAAATACTGTTTACGCCTATAGCCCACCTAATGCATATGCCTTGTAATAATTTTAATAAACAAATTAAAGAGCAAAAGTTGTCCAGCTTTGTGCTTTTATTAACCACAGTTTCTAGGCATTATTACTTTTTCTTTGTTTCATGCCATTATTTCCTTTCAGTGAGAAATCTGCTTAGTACATTTATTTGCTTTGGATAATAACAGAGTTTGTACGTGTGCCACTTAAAAGATTGTGCTTGGGCCAGGTTAGCACTTACAGAAATTTAAGATAAATAATGCTTTCTTTCTTTCTTTTTTTTTTGCTAAATTCCCCCCATACACTGGCATATTACCATTCTCAGACCACATTCCCTAATGCTATTAATACTTTTCTATAAAGTGACTCAGGGGTGTTTCTGGCCAGAGTTTTTTTTAGTGGAGGTGAAGGAAATTAAAAGTTTAATAGAATCAAACAAATATTTATCAAACACCCATATTTTCTTATTTGAACTCCCTTTAATCCCTTTGAGAGGGCGTTGTATTTCTCCTTCTGTTCTTCTCCATCTCTATTCTTCCTTCTGTGTTTCCTTTTGCCATCTTCTGAAGCCTCTGTTCCTGGTACAGAGAAGCAGAATTTCTAGTATTTCCTTGTGGCAATAGTTTGAGCTGTCGTTTTTTCTCTATTTCCACCAAGATCACTAAGAGTAAAGGTGCCACCTTACCCAAGATTCATCCCAAAGGAGACCTTCTAAGAATAGCTGATTTGTGTCCCTTCCTCTCTCAGAGAACAAGTTGAAGATGGCAAATGCCACTTTTGAGAGAGGTCATCCTATTCCCTCCTTCCCACTTTAAAAGGGAAAGTGTTGGGGGAGCCATCTTCTCCATGAAGAGTGGAGATTCCAAAGCCAGCTCTGGCATCTTCTTCCTGTCTGGAAACTAAGTGAAAGCTGGTGGCTCACAAAGAGACTGCTTGTGAGCTGGCATGAAGTTGCAGATGGGGGAATGGCTAAGAGGATAGCATGCGGGGGGTTCCCAGCACATGGAGGGCAGGGTTGCCGTGGCAAAGTACACTGCCATTCCGGTATTTCATCCTCCGGTCTCCACGCTCTTTACCCAGTGACATTGCTGTTCATCCCAGAGACCTGAAGCCTGAAACAGAGCTTTCCAGCTGATCCACAGACCTGTGAGTATGATAATAACTGCTTATTGCAGTAAGACACAATTTGGGGTATTTATTCAGCCCTGGGATTTCTTTGGAAGGAATGATGCTAAAGCTGAAACTCCAGTACTTTGGCCACCTCATGCGAAGAGTTGACTCATTGGAAAAGACTCTGATGCTGGGAGGGATTAGGGGCAAGAGAAGAAGGGGACGACAGAGGATGAGATGGCTGGATCGTATCACTGACTCGATGGACGTGAGTCTGGGTGAACTCCGGGAGTTGGTGATGGACAGGGAGGCCTGGCGTGCTGCGATTCATGGGGTTGCAAAGAGTTGGACACGACTGAGCGACTAATCTGATCTGATCTGATTATGTGGCTTTGTTGCGGCAAGAGCTAACTGATACATCTTGTCAGGGCCTGAAGTGAGGCAAGGGAGTAGGAAGGGCCAGGGCTAGCTCAGACCCCAGGACACTTCCTGGTGGAGTGAGAACCAGTATTTGGGAAAGGAAAAATGCTCTCTTGATAGGGTTACCCATGGCAGGAGGCTGCATTGAACACCCTGCTGGGGGCTGGGGGAACATGAAACAGTCCCTGAAATAGATGCAGTAGCTGGATGTGCCCAAGTCTATTACCCCTTGCTGTGGAGGTGGAGGTAGCATGGAGGCCCCTCACGGGAGCAGAGTGTGTATCTGGCAAGAGGAGTTGAGCTGGATAATTATCCATATTTGCTGAGCAAGGAGCCAGGGAGTATTTCAGGTGCTGTGTATACAATGGTGAACAAATCAGTCCATGACCCTGCCCTCTTACAGCTTACTTTCCATTTACTCATGATAATAAAATTAATAATAATAATAATACCTATGTTAAGTTGAATACATACATGAAATAAGGCTAAGTCTTAAAACAGAAGTGACTGGAAAAATGACTAGACGGGGCTGTGTGGGCTGAATTGGACTAAATTTAATTTTCTTACTGTCAAGTAGGAATAGAGGCTTGTTAAAATAAAGTATGGGCAGTATAAAATTGAAGCGAGCTTAGGTGCTCCTGTATATAACCTGTGACCATCCAGATCTAACTGTGATGCTGGCGCACATACGTTCCTGTATCCTTGACTGTATCTCTGCCTCCTGTCCTCTCAGGCATAGTGAGGGGCTGCCTATTCCCTAAAGATGCCTCTTCACCTGTCACCCCCTTGAGAGGCCGTGCATGTCACTATGAGCTGTAGAACATTCCCCTGGCTTCAGATCATTGCCCCTGCCCCATCTTGGTGCAGAAGCCCTTCTGCTGAGATTCAAGGTCTCTCTCACACTGCCACCCTCCATCATTCCTCGTGATGGACATTTCTCAACCTCCTGGTCCCTCTTCCACTCTCCTGAAGATGCTGACTTGGGGGCTTCCTAGCCGCATCCCTTCCTACCATTATCAGGAAGGACCCGATGCCTATGAGTATGGCACTTCTTGTACCTTCCTCTTGTTTATCATTGACTTTCTCCAATTTAGCGATCTTCACCTCCACCAACCTCAGGTACTCAGCTCCAATTGGAGCTCACTCAACTGTATGTGTGACTTTTCTCTTTATCTTCCTTCCACCCCAGCCCCATTCCCTCCCTCCCTTCCTTCCTTGGGTATCAATGCCAGACCCTGCACTGCCCTTTGCGGATACAATGGTGATAAAAACAGACACATTCTGTGTCCTTGAGGGACCCTCCAGGGAGCCTCTATTCTTTCTGTCCCCTCCCTCTGCTCCTAAGACACCCGCTCACTGACGTCTAGTTCTGAGACTCCCATTAGCCCTTGGAATACAAAGTGCATTGTCCCAATCATTCCCATATTTAGTCTTCACATTAATCTTGCAAAGCATGTGCTGCTACTGCTGTTATGACAAATAATAGCTAACCCTTATATTATTAGTGATTCAGACCTGCCAGCACTGCCTGAAGGTTTTCCACATACTCAATAAATTCTTACAAAGCCCTCTCAAGTCAACATTATTGTTATCCTCATTTTACTGATGAGGAAACTGAGGTACAGAGAGCTTTTGTGAACTGCCCAAGGAAGGTCTCACTGCAGGATGTGATTCTGGAGCCGGAGTGGAGGGGCAGCAGGTGGCTGTAGTGTGGCGTGGGATTTGAGGCTTGGGGAAAACATTGTGGGAAGACAGGGTGGGGAGAGGCCAGGAGAGGAATGGTGAGTCAATGCAGAGTGGCTCTAGCCGTATGCAAATCATTCTAGGAGAAAAGAGGGTCAGCACGGCTGGGTGAGGTGGGCTATGGGGGAAATGCAATCACCCTCCACCCCATGCTAAGCAGTAATGCCACAGTCGAATAATTCTGATGAAGGAGGCAGTTTTATCTTTCTCAGGAAGCTTGGAAACACTTAAAAACCATCCTGCATTAAGGGCCTCTGAGGCTTATCCTATTTGAATTAGAAAAATGCATGGGGTCTCCAGCCTGTGAAATCCCAAAGGCGCCTTCCATCTGCCTCCCAGCTCACTGCTTCTCTCTGTAATGTGAACTACAGTCATCAAACAATGCCTGGCCTTTATCTATCCAGAGAGTTCACTTCTGTTTTTTCAAATTTCTTTCCAAGTAGCTGAAAGCTATTAATAGAGCTGATGGTGGTAACTCAGAAGGTTTGGAGTTTGCTTTTCATTTTCATTTGAATCATAAACTTGTGGCTTGTACTAAAGTTAAGAACAACTGGAGATAACGCCAAAGAATTTGTGAATCAGAAAGCAGATTAGTTTAAAATCTCCTTTTTATTTCGGTTGTAAAAACAGAAGGCGAGTCACTGGTCCGTCTGTATTCTGTGGACCAGGGTTGTACATTTTTTCTCTAGCATCTATTGATATCACAGATGTAATTGCTGGGTAGTGCCTTGTAAAACTGTCTACAGTCTCTTCCCCCGACTAGATTCTAAGTGTAATGACTTTCTCTTTCCCTTTTAGTGCAATTTTCCAGTGTCTGGCATGTAGAGGTTGGTCGATAAATATTTGTTAAATATGAGAAACGGACGAATGGATGAAGCTAAATGAAATCCAGAGCTGCTGGGGCTGGTGGCATCCCTGTCTGCATTAACTCTGACTATTCAGGGTTTCTGTTCTTGGTGTGGGGCATGATGAATAGAGCATTCTGGGAAGGAAGTGCTTATTTCTGCTTGGTTGGGCTTGGAAATCAGCTCGCTGGGGTCCTGGCAGCACAGGCCCCACCAGTGGGGAGGAGGGTGTGGGGACCAGGCAAGGGTAGAGCTGGGGAAATGTACCTGGTCACAGAGGTGGGCTCCAGAAGGGAACAGCTGGGACATCCAGGTGTAGGGTCTGGGGGCTGCATCTATCTTAGACCCAGGTTTGGCAGCGGGGTTTATTGAAGTAGCCGAACAGATCGGTGGCAAAGAGCAGAGGGGTTTGGTGGAGAAGGCAATGGCACCCCACTCCAGTACTCTTGCCTAGAAAATCCCATGGACAGAGGAGCCTGGTAGGTTGCAGTCCATGGGGTCGCTGCCAGTCGGACACGACTGAGTGACTTCACTTTCACTCTTCACTTTCATGCATTGGAGAAGGAAATGGCAACCCACTCCAGTGTTCTTGCCTGGAGAATCCCAGGGACGGGGGAGCCTGGTGGGCTGCTGTCTCTGGGGTCGCACAGAGTCGGACACGACTGACGCAACTTAGCAGCAGCAGCAGCAGCAGCAGTGGTGAGTTGTACACTGCGGTTGGGACTGACTCAGTTCGAAGCCCAGGACAGGACAGGCAGATCCGGGACCAGGCTGGAGCAGACCAACAAATACTAGAAATGATGTGAAGATACTGTAAAGGATGAGGTGTGGTGAGCCCCAGATTTTGAAAGGCATTGGCATATAATGTGAGATTCCCTTGTGGCTCAGTGGTAAAGAATCCGCCTGCCAATGCAGGAGATTCAGGATATGCTGGTTCGATCCCTGGGGCTTGGAAGATCCCCTGGAGGAGGAAGTGGCAATCCCCTCCAGTATTCTTGCTGGGAAAATCCCAGGGACAGAGGAGCCTGGCTGGCTGTAGTCTGTGGGGTCGAAGAGTTGGACATGACTGAGCGACTGAGAACTCACACATGGTGTATAATGCAGGCCATGTGTATCCAGGTAAAGCTAGAATAGACCACTAGAATGGGGGAGGGGATGCTATAGCTTGGGAACCTAAGGCCTCATTAATTCAGTGGTCAAGATTCTGAATCTGACAAATGTAACCTAAATTTAAATTATAAAATTATGCAGAGAGAAGGTATTATAATTAGGTGATCTCTTCCTTTTGGGTCTGGCCAAAAGTTTGACCCTGAAGGTCATTTTATTGAACTAGAGAGAGTTGGTTCCCATTTGTGGGAGGACATTGCGCTTCAGAAGTGCTGTACTCTAGAGAAGGGGTTCTCAGACCTGGTCCAAAAATGCTAGATGTGAATTAAAAATAGGATAGCTAGGGGTGGGCTAGGAAGACCCTAACCCATCTCCCTTTTCTTTGCTCCCCAGATAATGTATAATCATTTGCCCCAAAGCACTCCCTTCCCAATCCAGTCCTGCTATTTGGATTTTGACCAGGTTCATGCAGGCATAACTTGACCAAAACTCACTGAAGTCTAATGCTGCCAGCCTCTTGCCTCCTACCCAGAGCTTTTCTGTTGAGGCCGATGGGTCAGGTGCCTATAGAACTAGGGTAACTGATATCCTCTTGCAAATCAATTCTTAACGGGATATAGGATGTAGGTAGGAGCCAGGGGATACTCCCTTCTCTTTCCACTGCCCCCCGAGTGGACCATCCTGAGATGCTCTTGATACGACTGATTGGAAGATGGCCCTGCAAGGGAGAGTGCCGGGAGCCAGTGTGAGAAACTCCGCCCATGGCAAAGGTCATGAGGAAGGAGGTTCGGCATACGCAAAGGTGGGAATCGAGCCTCAGGAGTCCCCCTGGAAATTCTCGAGCATCTACCCCCAAAACCAGAGTCTGCCTACTTTCTGCTTTGTGCTCTCACCTACATCTCTGACTTTACGGGGGGCTGTCCCCCACCACCTCTCTCTGAAAAAGAGTTAACTTACAGCTTCAGTTAATAAAGTTCCTGGGCGTGACAAGAGTGTTTCAACTCACAAACTCCTTTGGAAGTCCTCTAGCCTGCCTGAATAGGTTCTTCCGGCCACATGTGATTGTTCAGAGCCTCCCAACCGTGAGAGACATGAGATGTTCTAAACTGTCTAAATACAGATTCCTTTGAGCAGTTAAAAGATTGATTAGAAATTGTATTGGTGAAGGGTTTTTTACTTGTTGGGCCAATGTTTGCTGCTAAGTTTCCATATCCGTTACCTACTGTGTCCCTGGCAGTGTATTGATTAATATAATTGGTGTATAGGAATGTAAGTAGTAGCTTTAATGTTTGTAACCTTGGACCCTTGAGTTAATTCCTTTTCTTGTTATAGGCCACCACACCTTTGCCCTATAGGAATGCAACTTTATCTAATGCTTTTGGAGGGTGGTGCCTGACTAATCACCTTTAGAGAAAAATAAGTTTTCTGAAGAAAGGGTCTTAAAATGTTAACAGGCCTCTGGGCCAGAAGATGATGTAAATCATCTAAACTTTTGCATATGATAAGTTTGCAGGAAGAAAGCCTGGCTTACTGCTGACTCTACCCCTTCCCCCATTATCCCCTATGCACAATTTAAGGTATAAAAACTACTTTGGAAAATAAAGTGCGGGCTTTGTCCACCGAAACTTGGTTTCCCCATGTCGTTCTTTCTCTCACCTTCTGGCTGAATTCCCATCTGGGGCGGGGAGGCTTGTCAAGCCTACTAATTTTGCCTGGGCTTCTAAGATCTGACACTAAGATCTTAGTGTCTCCTCTCCTTCGGGAGAACAGGAGGACGCCTGCAGCCTACATAGGTGAAGTAAATTCCTTATTTTGGAATTTTATTAGCTTTCCACATAAACCAAGTTATTCAGCCTCTTTTCTCCACTGAATTTCCTCACTGAGCTATCCTTATTTAACCACTATTTATATCCTTAATTAATGTTTAATTAAGCAATTGTTTCCTTATCCTCGCCGACGCCGTCCCTGCTTCGAATTCCCTGGATCCACCGGGGCTGGACCCCGGCAGGAGAGAAACCCGTTGTCCTTAGCATTGGCCAGCTTATACCCTTCTTGGCATACTCTCCTCTGACTCACCCCCTTTCTTGGTTTCTCATGCGTCTGGGCCTGTACCCCTTAGTTGAGAAGGAGTGTCCATCAGTGATAGCTATGAGTCATTACTAATGTTATTCAGGGTGAATCACGGATGGCCACTCATTGACTGTAGTGTCCTCATTTCCTTCTCCAGATTCCCTGGGAGTGACAGAGGACTCCAGATTCCCTGGAGGAGGGCATGACCACCCACTTCAGTATTCTTAGCTGGAGACTCCCCATGGACAGAGGAGGCTGGTGGGCTACAGTCTATAGGGTTGCAAAGAGTCGGACATGACTGAAGTGACTTAGCAGGCAGACAGGCAGACTCCTTCTATGGAAAATAGAATTTTGTTTTAGGGCGAACATTCTTCTTGCCTGTCATAAAATATATGTTTTCAGAAGGTATTGCATAAATGGTTCAGAACCTCAAGAGACAGACATTGATTAGAAAGTTAAAAAAAATTCAAGTAGTATTTGTTTTTTACTCAAAATGTTATTAAGTAAAAATCAATTACTACCAGCCCCTTGATGGTGAAGTCTCCTCCACCTGAGGAGACCTGGAGACCTCTCCCCATTTTGGGAGGGTGGGAGTGGGGAGATAAGGGGGCAGGGAAAGGTGAGCTGACAATGTCTTTTGTCTTTTGGGATCCTGAAAGATGGGGTTTCCTTTATTCTGTTTTTTCTTCTAAATCACTTGCTATAACTTATATAAATGATCTCCTGGGAACAAAACAGATTAAGCTCTCCTGGAATCCACTCACCCACTCTATACGTTCAGACATGGAGGATGGATCATCACATGCAAATGGCCAAGAAACCTTTTAGCAGAAGGAGTCAGAATTATCAAAATTTCCTTTGGCACCAAAATCTACTTAGGAGTTGAGATGGTAGCAGTAGAGATATATGAACAAAACCAGCAGCAGAAATTGCTTTTTTTTAAGCATGTGCCTTTGTTATTTTTCACTCATTGAGTATGTTGGGAATAACCACTCTCATCTTAATAAATAAAGGAACAGACTCGGAGAAGTTAAGTAATTTGCCAGAGACAGCACAGGACTTGGAAACCACCAGATGAGCAGGGATTTATATCTGGGTTTTGTCTGACCATTCTTCTAACATTCTCCTTTAACTATGATACTGTCTTGCCTGTCTTTATTGTCATAAGGATCTAAGGAGATACAGCATATGAAGTGTTCAACATGTAGTGTGTATGTGTGTGTGTGTGTGTGCTGAGTCACTCAGTCGTGTCCTACTCCATGGATTGTAGCCTGCCAGGCTTCTCTGTCCATGAGATTTCCCAGGCAAGAATACTGGGGTGGGTTGCCATTTCTTTCTCCACGGTATCTTCCTGACCCAGGGATTGAACCCATGTCTCCTGCATTGGCAGGCAAGTTCTTTACCACTGAGCCACCTGGGAAGCCCCCCAACCAGTGGTGCTAAATGTTAGGATGATGCTAAATGTTAGTTTCCTTCCTCTCCTCTTCAAGGTCATTGCTGTGCAATCCCACATTTCCCGCTTTGACATAGACCTTAACTCTTCCTATTGAAACATCTTATTCTGGACTCCGTGTTTCTGTGTATATCCTTCATTTCCCATTACTATCTTCCCAGAGGGTCCCAAGTTCCCTCTTGCCACAGTTCACTTTTTTTTTTTTGTGGCCATCAAAGTTGCAGTGATAGCTCCATCCCCTTTCTGTTGCTAGAGGCTACTGGTTCTGGTCTCTCCATCATTTCTGCTCTGCTGGGTGTCAAGGGGAAAGTGGCCTCCTTCTCCAGACTTCTGGGCCAGCAAACACACATTTCATATTGGAGCATTAGGGCAGCTTCCATCGTAGGTCATGTGCTTCTGTGCCTGCCAGCAGCAGTGTCCACGGCTGACCTACACCCATCATCCTGCTATGTGCAGTGACCAGGACATAAAGGACAATCTCAGGGAGCCCAGGAAAGGAGAGAGGGAGAGTGGCTAATAACAGTTACTCTGATGGTAATAACATTGCCTGATGGCTTGCTAGTGCTAGGCACTGTAGAATTAAGTATTTTATTTACTTGCACTGTTTCATCAGATCCCTCCCCCCATAACACTATTCATTAACACTTTTATTTCTATTACAGTCACTGTCAGCCCTGAGAACAATGACTGACACATAGAAGAGACTCATACTTGGTGAGAGCTCATACTTGGTGTCGTAAATAAGTTGCCTCTTTCACTGAAGCCAGGGAGGTTAAGTAGCTTGCTGAAGGTCACACAGCAAAAGAAGACTTGAACCCAGGGAATCTGTATCTAGAGTTTGTTTTTTCAGTCATTATTCAATGCAGGTTCCTGTGACAAGAGGCTATATGAGAGGCAAGGTAGTCTCTGTAAGCTGAGTCTCAGAGAGTTTGTTGCTGTACCACGCTCAGTTGTGCCTAACTTTTTGTGACTCTATGGACTATATAGCTCATGGGATTTTCCCAGCAAGAATACTGGAGTGGGTTGCAATTTCCTCCTCTGGGGATCTTCCTGACCCTGGGATCTTCCTGACCCAGGGATCAAAGCCATGTCTCCTGCATTACCAGGCAGATTCTTTACCACTGAGACACCAGGCAAGCCCCCTCAGTAAATTTATCCTGTGATAAAACATAATGGAAGAGAATATGATAAAGAAAATATGTGTATAACTGAATCACTTTGCTATACAGCAGAAATTAACATGACATTGTAAGTCAACTATACTCAATAAAAGAAAAATGACACAAGGAGAAAGCAGTCTTCTACAGCCAAGCAGGAAAGCACAGCCCCTGGCAGGAAGCAAACCCACTGACACTTTCGTCTTGAACTTCTACTCTCCAGACTGCGAGACAGTGAATTTCTGTTGCTTAGCATTCCCAGCCTGTAGCGCTTTGTTATGACAGCGCTAGAACTAACACAGGCAGGAGAAAGGGCTTTTGAAGATTCCCTTGCAGCTAGGTCTGGTCAGGTGACACAATGCAAGCCAATGAAATGTGAATATATGAGAGAAAAGGGTACTGGGGGATTTCTGAGAAAGTCTTATGTTCCTGGGAGAGGTGGTTGGTACCTCTCCTTCACCTGATTTGACAGCAGATTGGATGTTTTGGCTATTTTATGACCATGAGAGAAAGTGCAAGAGAATTGTGGAGATGCCAGCCATGCTGCCATCGTCCCACCTGTAACGGCTCCCTTCTAGCCCCTTCCTTCCTTAAACCACACTTCTTAAAGCCCACAGAAGTCAGGGCTTCTGTGAGTGACAGCTGAACAAATACACATGCTCCTGGAACATGCTTTCTCTTCTACAGAATGCGTCTGACCACCTTCATGGTGCTGTTGCCCAGAGGAAATGAGATTCTACATAAAATGGTGCTGCAAGTGGTATACCACCATGCCACTGTGAGTTATGGTCACAATAAACAAAACCTTCCCCAAAGCTGTGATTTCAATTTAGAGCTTTGTTCCCAGCCCTGACTATAAAGCCCTGTGTTGGTTCCCCCACCAAGGAGCCAGATGGGCTGAAAGACATTTTGTTTCTAGTTCTTCAGCTTGATTGTTATTTAAAGCTGGAAGGAGACCTGGAGATCTTTCAGATCAAACCCTTTATTTTACAGAGAGGGAAACTGGGGCCCAGAGAGGCTGAGTGAGTTGTCTGAGGTCACAGCTCACCTTGTCTGGGCATCAGGAAGCAAGCTGAATCAGGGTTGCTGGAGGGAAGTTAAAGGTGCCAAAAGGAAGAAGGATTTGTCCTGGTCACAACCTTCTCTGAGCTCTTGGAGGAACAGGCACCATGCTTTAAAAATCAGCAGTGGGAAGACAAGACCTACCTTCTGGGATCTCTGGATTAGGTTCTTGGGGAGGCTGCAATGGGTCTGGAACTTCAGTGAGGAGTGGGGGACTGGGAAGAGAGATAAATAAGAAATCATGAGCCTCATTCCTGAATTGAAGGTTCTGGTCTTTGGTGGCACCAGACAGCTGTGGATTCTACTCCTCTTTTTCCACATTCTAGCCTTACAGGGGAGTGAAATGATTTTAAATTTCCAAACATTAATTTCTTATGGTGAAAATGAAGGTAAGATACACCCCTTACGGCTGCTGTGGGAAAATTTAATAACATGTGTTGACTACAGAGTACGGATTTAATAAATGTCTTTGTGATTCGCGAAAGTGATTTTGGATGCTACCTGAATTTTTCTGACATTTGCTCCATCAGATTTATGTATTGGGAAAAACGGGTGCCTTGACTTACTGTGTAATGATAGGCATGTTATTTCCACCTCTCGGTGTCTCAGCTTCTGAAAAATGGGATAACAATACTTACCTTAGAGGATCATTAAGAAAATTCAACATTATAATGCATGTATTAATAGGTACCAGCATACAGGAAGGGCTCAATATAGGGCTGCTTTTATCATTAATATTGTTATCATTCTGCTACTTTTCAGCAGGAGAATATGATGCAGTTCTTCACTGCAGGGTCTCAGATTCTAAACAGCCCAGATGCCAAGGGAGAAGTCCTTGCCAACATAGCTGAGACTAGAAATATTGAATAACCTGGGAAGATAGATGGAATGAAAATGATACTCCTTTTGCAGATTTTTGTAACTGGAGGACTAATGGGAAAAAAGGTGCTTGCTGCTAAGAACTAAATTCGTAGCACTTCTTCATTCCCCCTCTTTCTGAGGCCACCTAGCTGCCATGTGATCCACCTGCTCCCTACTCAAGTCAAGGCATGCCCAGGATACTATTTCACCTGTTGCCGTAATCTGACTTTTCCCAGGGATTCACCCTGAGAGCCTTAGCCACAGAAGGACCAATGGGATTCTCAGGCACTGGTAGCATAGCAAAGAGCGGGGCCTATAAAAATGTGTCTCATGGGCTCAGTCTGTTGGTATGCTCAGTGATTTAAGAATCAGGAAGCTTTCTTTATAAAGGTCTGCGTTTCAGCAGCCCACAAAAGATACAGATAATCTGACAACAGTCAGCTAAAGTTGAGGTCACCTTCTCTCCAGCTCACTATGTTCTACTTCCCCTTATTGTCTTTCATCTGGCCCACTTCACCCTTGTCCATGACCTGCCTGTTCCTGAAGGCGTTTATGTTCCCTCTCTATGTTGTCATCCCCAAGAGAACACGTTGGGCTGAATCAGCCTCCTCAATGGGGGATACTCCCCTTTGATGTTGGGTTTGACCATGTGACTTGTTTGTAAATGGAAAAGGTAGCAGATAGGGATATAAGAGTAAGGCTTAAGTGTGCCATGCTTGTGCCATTGAGCTCTCTGTGGCTGCCATTGCTGCCATCCTGGGTTAGCACACCCTAGCCAACTTACAGATGAATGTATGTGAATATGTGATAGAGGTTTTAAGCTCATGATAGTTGTTGTTTCACAGCAGTAGCTGATGAATACCCTGGGTTCTAATAGAAAATCTGCCTCTAACTCTCTGTGTGACTTTGTTCAAGTTATTTTACTTTCCTGGGCACTGTTTTCTCCCGTTTCTAAAATGGGAAGAATGGGACATGGTTTTTTTCCTAAGTACCCACATTTTGGTGATAACTTATTTCTCAAATATGCATACATCTGTTAATCCTGAACTCCTAGTTTATCCTCCTCCCCATTGAATATCTAGAAGTTGAAAGGGTTTGCTTTCTGTTTTCAAAGGTAAAAAGAACAAAATGACTTATGCAAATTCTAGGATAAAAGATACGTAAAATTTACTCATACATACACAACATCGACAGACACAGAGTGCTTTCCAATATGGACTCTGGTTTCCCACACTGAGGAAATGGTGTAAGCTCTTGCCCAGGATGGAATGGTTGGGAGCCTGGTCCAGTTCAGATGTGGTTGGCATCCTTTGTCTTCAGGCAGATGCTGGATCTCCTGGGAGTCACAAGTTACTTAATATTGAAGTGTCTGGCTCAATGATCATTCTTCGTCTTTGCTTAGGTACTTGCTCCAAGTTCTTCTTAAGAGTCGATTTTGTTGTTGTTAGAGGAGCACTTAACAGAAGATCTACCCTCTTAGCAAATGTGGGAGTATTCAGTATGGTATTGTTAGCATGGCCACTGTGCTGTACAGTAGATATTGAGGACTTATTCATCTCATATACCTGAAACTTTGTGCCTTTTGACTGATTTCTCCCCATTTCCTCCTCCCCACAGCCCCTGGCAACTTGCATTTCACGCTCTGCTCCTTTGAGACCACTAGAAACCTCATATATGTGGTATCATGTAGTCTTTTCCTTCTAGGTCTGGTTTATTTCACTGTGTATTGTTTTCCAGATTCATATGCTTACTTTCAAATGCATCATTTGTACACATCAAATATGCACAGCTTTAAAAAGATAAGTCGAATCTTCATTAGCAAGTTTCTGTGAATGATGTGCCGCCTATGAGTTCCAACAATTCTATTTCTCTCTGACTCGCAGCCTTTGCCTCTTTCCATGCTTTGGGTAACCCAAACCTATATTCTCTGTGTGTGGGGAGGGTGGGGAAGGGGCAGACAAGCTACGCCAGTCGACATTGGGCATTTAAAATCTTGATGTGAGACTGACTTTCAGTTTGGGTTTCAACATAACACTGACCCACTCCTTTCCAATGGCCCCAGTGCTTCCTCTGTATCACCAATCAATAACCTCCAAGAAGCAGGAAGGCGGCACACGGCACTCCTCCTAACTATGTTCAGTCTCTGTCATGAGATGGCCAAGGCAGACGTTTTTTAATTTTGCATAGTTATGATCATATTGCTTGTAACATTTCCCCCCAAGATTTTACATTTTACATCAGTTCAATTCCAGTTAAAAATTTTAGCATAAACAGTAGGCTACCAAACATACCTGGAACGTAAGAAGTAATAATATGCACTCGTTGACAAATAATAGCTCATTTAAATCTTAAAAAATTGGACATGGACCATTTTTAAAGTCTTCATTGAATTTGTTGCGATATTGTTTCTGTTGTTTATATTTTTGGGGGGGGGGAGGGCTGCTGTGAGGCATGTGGAATCTCACCTCCCTGATCTGGGATAGAACCCATACCCCCTGCATTGGAAGGTGAAGTCTCAACCACTGGACCACCAGGGAAGTCCCTCATTTAATCTTGGCAACAATAGGTAGATACTATTATTAGTAGTATGTTATAAAGAGAAACCAAAACCTTAAGGGGGCTGAATAATTTTCACACACTCACACATCTAACAATAATAATAAATGGTAGAGTCAGGATTAAAATCCAAAACCTTCTGGTATCAAATGTCTTGAGGACAAAGCTCTATTACTGCTTAAATTCAGAACCTCAGATACTTGTCTGAAAAGATTTATTGGAAAGAAGTAGGGTACGGAAGAGCCTGGTAGGCTGCAGTCTATGGGGTCGCTCAGAGTCGGACACAACTGAGCGACTTCACTTTCACTTTTCACTTTCATGCTTTGGAGAAGGAAATGGCAACCCACTCCAGTGTTCTTGCCTGGAGAATCCCAGGGACGGGGGAGCCTGGTGGGCTGCCATCTCAGGCACTGCACAGAGTCAGACACGACTGAAGTGACTTAGCAGCAGCAGCAGCAGCAGGGTAACAAGAAGTTGGTTTAGAGTAGGGCTACTGCCCATAATTCTTGAACGCTTATCTCACTTAATGTTATTTCAGCATTAAAATATACTATTATGTTATGTTATTCCCTGAGCTCTTACATATTCTAACAAAACACCTTTTGGACTGATTACATAATATTCCATCACATGGAAAAATTTAAAACATTTGTTCTCTTACAGTTGAACATTTTGGGTGTTCTTAATGTTACTAGTATATATAGTGAATATCTACTTGTAAAGTTTTTTTTTCCCTTTCCAAATTTAGGATCTCCTTCTTGGGCTAGATTTCCCAAAGCAGGATGATTTAGAATAATAAAGCCATGGTCATTTAAAAAAAGACTTCTGAAACCGTTTTCTAAATTACTCTCCCAAAGGGTGCACCAATTTAACCTCCCACCAGCGTTGGATCAGAGAGCCCATTCATTGCTAAGAGGCAGTGTTTTTCAGGAGTTACTTTGAACAGTGGAAGAGAGCTAGCCCGGTAGGCTTCAAAGGTGTTTCAGATGAAAGGCACGATTTGAAAGGGGATGTCAAGGAGACAGGGGACAATTGGCAGGCCTGGTGGCTGGAGGAGGTTTAGCTGGGGAGGCAGAGTGGCAATAAGAGAGGGATAGATCTTGTAGACTTCACAGGGTCTCCGGGTTCTACTCGGCTTGGGCCTACACACTTCCCGGGAACTCCTTCTCAGCCATCAAGACCCAGCTCCAGTGTCCCCTCCTCTGGGAAGCCTTCCTGGGCTCCCAGGTAGAGCAGAGGTGACAACTCCTGCCTGTGTGCCTCATTAGATCTGAAGATTACCTGTGTCATGGTACTTACCATGCAGGACCCCAGCTCTGCCTGTGTTCTCATTGCCTAGAAGTTCAGTTAAGGCAGGGACCACATCTACTCACTTCTGTGTCCACAATCCTCACTGTCTTGCTCACGATAGGGGACGCTGGAGGTTTGTGGGCAGGATGATTTCATCGAATGCACTTTCTGTCACTTTGACTTTCTCCATCTGAGTGGCCATGCTGGTCATGGCACACAAGCAGCTTTTCCAGGACAGGGACTTGGTGGGACCCGTTCAGCTTTCCCGCTCACGTCTTCCTTGGCTCCTGGTCTCTGTGTCTTGCCTCTGATCACCTGTAGGCTCAGAACCACCTCAGACCCCAGGGTGCCTCCTGATGGGTTGATTAAGCTGCTCACTTAACAAATACTTACTGGGTACCACCCATGTGCCAGGCATTGTTTTAGGCACTGGAGGAGCGGTCGTGAGCAAGACAAGCCCAGTTTCTGCTTCCACAGAACTCACCTTCTCGTTGTGCTGGTGGTTTTCAGTGCAGTGAAGGGGGCTGGAGCTTGATGTGGGCTGGGGTGGTTATGGGATAGGGTTGGATCTGGGGTCTTTTGCTGCAGTGCTTACACCTGCACAAACACCTCCTTAAGCAACAAAATACAAAGAAACTATACAGGGCTGAAAATAACTGTGTGCCAGTGCAGTTGCGGAGAAGGCAATGGCACCCCACTCCAGTACTCTTGCCTGGAAAATCCCATGGATGGAGGAACCTGGTTGGCTGAAGTCCATGGGGTCGCTAAGACTCGGACACGACAGCGACTTCACTTTCACTTTTCACTTTCATGCATTGGAGAAGGAAATGGCAACCCACTCCAGTGTTCTTGCCTGGAGAATCCCAGGGATGCGGGAGCCTGGTGGGCTGCCGTCTATGGGTTTGCACAGAGTCAGACACGACTGAAGTGACTTAGCAGCAGCAGCAGCAGTGCAGTTGGGACAAATTATGAACATTTGGCAAAATACAAAGAGACCAAAAATACAATGGGCGTGTCTGAAGAGCCGGGAGCAAAAGCAGGGTACTGTGCATGCCCCTTGCACACAACATTGCGAAAGGGGTGGGCAAACACCTAAGCCACCCCTCTAGGCCCAGCACTGGATCCGCCCCTGCCCTCATCCCATATAAAGAACAAACTCCCTGCCCCCTCTCAGGGAGCAAACAAGCAAGCAAGCAAATGAGGGAACCTGTTGTTTGTTTTCACTCCCCACTGCTGCAGCAGGGGCCCCAAGAAAGCTTTGTCTGAATTCCTCGTCTGGCCTCATCAATTTCTATTGATTAAGGAGGCTAAGAACCCTGGTTGCTAACAGTTAGGGGAGGTCTTACACTTAAGCTGAGGTCTGAATGATAAGGAGGCACCGATCCTGGAAAAAGAGTGGAGGGCAGAGAGGGAACAATCCATGAAAAAGTCAGCAGGTGGTAAAAACCTGGCATGTGTGGGAAACAGAAAGAAGAGTGAAGTGGCTGAATCACAGGGCATGAGAAGGAAAGGTGTGGAAGGCAAGGTTAGCAGAGCCCAGGTGACGAGGGCCTCATGGGTTAGAGGGAGACACTTCCATTTAATTCTAAGGATGATAGAAAGCCAGTGGGGAGATTTAAGTAGAAGATGTGATTAGGCTTACATTAAAAAAAAAAATCACTCTTGCTTGTCATGTGGAGAATGGGTAGCAGAAAGAAAAAGGGGACTCTGGGGAGATAGGTGAGGAGGGTCTTGCCCGTGTTCTAGGCATGAGCTGATGGTGGTGGTCTGGGCCATGTGAGCTCTGTGGAGAGATGGAAAGTGGTAGCTGGAGGCAAGCCATGTTTTGGCAGTGGAATTCAGGGCCTGAGGGCAAGGAAGGACTCTAGGATGGTTCTAAAGTATTTGGTCTGCATGTCTAGGTAGATGGTGGCATTTTACAAAACACTGGGAATGGGGGCTGAGTTGTCCCCCTACTCCAGGAGAAAGGGTAGGAAAGAGCCATGAATCAAAAATCCTCCCTTGGGTGCTAGACTCTCCAGGTCTGGGCTTCCGACTTGCTTTTTCCAATCTGTCCAGACAGCTGGGTCTTGTGTTTGAATCCCAGCCTAGGGAAACTTGGGGTACATCCTCCAGGAGCATGTTCCACTGGTATACACCTGTCCTTTCTGACCCCATCCCCACTTGTACCCTATTCCGGCTGCCATCGTAGACTTCCTCCTTTTCTCTGTAGCTTGCTCTGTTTCCATACACTGTATTGCCCCCTCCCAGACTGGTCCTAGCTCCCAGTGTCTGTTCTGCTCCAGAGGGCAAAGTCAGCAGCATCACCACTTGTATGCCAGGTACATATCTTGGCTCAACCAGTTGTCACAGTAGTCTTATTCAGTAGCTACTGTTATTGAACAGAAGTGAGGTCAAGAGTATTTATGTAGCTTGCCCAAATTCACACAGATGCCAAGTGATGGAGCTGGGTATGAACTCAAAGCATCCGGCTCCGGAGCCCAGGTGCTGAATTACAAAGCTCTGCAAAGTCATAAATAATATGGTATCAATGTGTCCTGCTGGTATAGTGGCCAACCCAGTGTGTGCTGAGGGCTCACTGGTGTTAGAACTGTGCTCGGTCAAGACCACTGAGCTTCCTCTGTCTTTTCAAACACCGTTTCACCACGTAAGACAAGAAGCTAGAGAGGGTCCAACAGAGATTCAGATTACTGATGAACCATGCCTGTTCACTGGACATGTTTTTGTTGAGTGCCAACCACGTGCCGCCATGTGAGAAGTAACAAACAAGTCAGCACGTTTCCTGAACGTGTGGAATGTATGTTCTTCCTATGAGCCCCCCTTCTCTGGCATGTGCTAGTGCCTCCACTCTTCTCTGTCTCTCTTCTTCCACCACCCAGCCCCACCCCGCTTCGACCCAGGGGCTGGGAACTGCTTTTCTCTGATGCTGCCTGTTCTGTAACGCTAACTGTCCTTCTGGGCTGTTCTTGATCTGTTGTACTCTCTGCCTCCCTTTTTGGGATACTTCTCTAGTCTATTCTTTTCTACCCATAGTCACTAAGCCCCCTCATTTCAGGCACTTCTTATCCTCTTCCCTCTGTGGGCTATATATGATGACAAGCTATATATGATGACGAACGTCTGACATGCTGAGTGGAGAAGCAGGAGACCTCTTCCTAACATTGTGGATGACTGGAGGCCAGGGAGTCTGTAACACAGGCTACAAAACCTGGATGAAGAGATCAAGGCTAAAGGACAATGAAGACTGGAAAAATCAAACAAAACTAGATTAATATGTAAAATGCCTTGCTAAATGGCTTTGAGCTCCCTAGCAATCAAAATAAAAAGGGAAAACATGATTGTAAGATTTTAATGATCCATGGGATTGTAAGATTTAATGATCATCCATTTTAATGATACATTATTTTGAAAACAAAATAATTTGTCAGTGGAAGTTGAGATTTTCCTTGTACAGAGGACAGGTCTTCTCTGGTGATTCAGACTGTAAAGAACCCTGTCTGTGTAGTATGAGCTATCCTTAACAAAAACTACTGTATTAAAATGTGCTTGATTTGTGAAGTTATTTCATATTCACAGGCACTTCCTTGGAAATGCCCATCTCTTCAAGATCAGGCCCCACTTTTCCTTTCCCTTCGTGGCTCCTAGAGGGGTCTTCTGCGCATAGTAGGTTCTCTGTCAATGCAATCGCCTGGTTTACCCTTAATTAGATGTCTACAGAATCCCATTGCCCTGTGTAGCACACCCCCATCATAGCTAAGAAACATCCTCTGACTTTAAAAATTGCTGATGGGAAATAACTGAGAGGGAAAATAATTAGTGAGAAAAATGGAAACAGTGCTTCCTAAATTTACAGGCATTCTTAGAGAGATATCTTTTAGGGAGTAAGAATTATCATAAATCCCAAGGGCGAACAATAGCACTGGATGTAAAAGCAAAGAAGCCAAGAGTCAGCAAAATCCTTTGGCAGTTCGGGCACTCTGTTTTCTGGAAGACAAAAGGCACTGCCATCAAGTTGGTTTTATGGGTCAGCTACTCGCCCCCTTTCTAGTCCTCTTGTTCCCCGCCCCATCCTGCCCTGTGTGGAATGTGAGGTGGGATCTTCCCTGGGAAGTCCCGAACGTGTAAGTTTCCAAGAGTGACAACATCCTCATTAGTTACTTCTGACTGCTTGCAAACAAAGCATGGCTGGAAAGGGGAGGATTTTCTTTTTCCCAGAATTACAGCACCAGAAATGCACAAACTGGTCAAACTACGTTGGCAGCTGGGGAGAGGGGAGCCCTTAGCTCCTGCTCCATCTGGGAAGGGCATCCATTGTATTCCTACCCCAGGACCCTCTCTCATCTCCATGACTTCCTCTTGGAGGGCAAAGACTTAATCTGGCTGATCAGTTTGGAGAAGTGCGTCCTTGTCTTGGCCCCTGTGTGCTACAAGTGGAGGCCAGAATGCAATAACAGTGGAGAGTAGGAGAGGTATTATGCCTAGTTAACATTAACTGAGTATTTATCGGGACTTCCCAGGTGGCTCAGTGGTAAAGAACACGCCTGCCAGTGCAGGAGATATAAGAGATGCAGGTTTGATACCTGGGTCGGGAAGATCCCCTGGAAGAGGCATGACAACCCACTCCAGTATTGTTGCCTGGAGAATCCCATGGACAGAGGAACCTGGTGGGTTAAAGTACATGGGGTCACAAAGAGTCGGACACTACTGAAGGCACTTAGCACACAGCACATGAGTATTTATTAAACAGAGCATTGTTCCTAGTACTTACATTTATTTTTTAATTTTTTTAATTTTTTTTATTTTTAGGCTGTGCCGTGAGGTGTGCAGTATCTTAGTTCCCCGACCAGGGATCAAACTCGTGCCCTCTGCACTGTTGGAAAGGAGTCCCAGCCATTGGATGGTTAGGGAAGTCCCATATTCCTAGTAGTTTAAATACACAATCTCATTTAATCGTCCTGATGAGTCCATGCAGCAGGTATCCATGCCATAGGTAAGAAAGTCAAAGAACTTGCTGGAAGCTAGTTCCCAGGGTGGCTGGGATTAAGGCGAAATATATGGAGTGAGTAGGGATGAAATTCTTGTGAAATTTGCTAGATTTCTAGGCCAGATTGCAAATGTGTTAGAATATAATGCAAAGGGTTTAATCAGAGGGCAGAAAGGGCACTGCAATTTACTGAGCGCTCACTATATGCCAGGCAAAAACCTGACCTCATGAAATCCTTATAATTACCCTACTTATTAAGCACTGTGAGCCACATTCTTATGAACAAAACTCAGACATATTTCGATTTTCCCGAAATCATGGTACTTGTAAGTGGCAAAAAAAAAAAAAAAGCCTGCTCCCTTAACATATTTTCTATCTACTGTATTCCCCCCTTTCTTTATGAAAATTATTTTATTTCTTATTGAAGTATAGTTGATTTACAGTGTTGTGTTAGTTTCAGATGTATAGCAAAGCAATTCAGTTATACATAAACACACACATATATATTCTTTTCTGTTATAGGTTATTATAAGATATTGAGTATAGTTCTCTGTGCTATATAGTAAATCATCGTTGTTTACTTATTTTATATATGTTAATAGTGTGTAGCTGTTAATTCTATACTCCTAATTTATCTGTCCCCCTTCTCCTTTGGCAGCCATAAGATTGTTTTCTGTGCCTGTGAATCTGTTTCTGTTTTGTAAATATTAATAAGTTCATTTATATCATTTCTTAGCTTCCACAAATAAGTGGTATTATATATTTGTCTTTGTCTGACTTATTAGTATGATAATGTCTAGGTCCGTCCATGTTGCTGCAAATGACATTATTTCATTCTTTTTTATGACTGAGAAATATCTATATATCTGCCACATCTTCTTTATCCATTCATCTGTTAATGAACATTTATGCGGCTTCCATATCTTGAATATTGTAATAGTATGGCTATGAACATTAGGGTGGTTGCATCTTTTCTAATCAGTTTTTGTCTTTTCTGGATATACACCCAGGAGTGGGATTGCTGAATCATATGCTAACTCTGTTTTTAGTTTTTTAAGGAACCTCCACACTATTCTCCAGAGTGTCTGCACCAGCTTACCTTCCCACCAGCAGTGGAGGAGGGCTCCCTTTTCTCCACACCCTCCCCAGCATTTATTGTTTGTAGACTTTTTGATGATGGCCATTTTGACTGGTGTGAGGTGATACCTCGTGGTAGTTTTGATTTGCGTTTCTTTAGTAAATAGCAAGGTTGAGCATCTTTTCATGTGTCTCTTGGCCCTCTGTATGTATGACAGTTATGTTTAATCTTCCCCCCACCCCGATCATCTGATAAAAACTATCGGTTCTGATGTGTTTACATGGAAATACATACAAATGAAATTTTGCCTGTGATTTCGTTTCATTGTATAGGAATTGAGACTATAAACCGAGATTTACAAAAATTTATTTCTTATCTTTTCCCTGCAAAGCATTAATAGCCACTTCCTTAAAAAAGCAATAAATCCAAATTTTGCCAATGAATAAAAATGTAAATTTAAATTCTGTTAAAATGTAAATTTCAGCCAGAAGCTTGCTGTTATTTGACTAAATAAGAAATTAAAATTTCAGAGCTGTCTTTACATGACAACATCTTTTTTGCTATCTAATCAATTTCAACACTTTTGTTGGCATCAAGTCCCCCTACACCATGGCTCTCAAAGATAAGTAAAAAACCACATCATCAGTCCTTGAGCTCGCTTTGCTAGACACAGTCAGATGTGTGTCAAGGAGCCCCAGAATTCCCTAAGACTCTTTGAGTTTAATTTGTTTTGTATAATCCCCTTTGTCCTAGAGTTAATGAGGTCAGTTTTCGCAAGTTCTCTGCATTCTTGATGCTGTCTGTGTCAGCAAGGTGAGGGTGAGATTCCAGTTCAATTGTAAGGCTGTCTACACAACAGTAAATGTCAAAAGAACTCAGCCCCATTTCCAGGGGGTTGCAGATTTCTGCTTGCAGAGCAACTGACAAGGTGTTCTCACTGCGGGCAACAATCCACAAAAGCATTTCTCCTCTCAGCTCTTCCAGAACAGTGAAAATGGCAGAAAAGCTTGGGGCTTTTGGGCAGCACCCATAATGGCGAATGCTGGGCTTAAATTCTAATTGCTGCCTTATTCAACTTGCTAAAAATGCCCACCAAGAATTTATCCCTGTCAGAATATACTGAGAAGGGGTCATCTTTCGTCTGCCAGAAGTTCAGTCAAGTGTTTTAAGATTTGTTCTCAAAAAGCTGGTAAATCTCTCTAGAGAAGGGCTTTAGAGTTTCCTGTTTATTTTCCTTTTTTTAAATCCCACACTCTCAATTTACCCTTCCTCCTCTTCCCCTTTGTTAACCGTGATTATTTTCTATGTCTGTGAGTTTCTTTCTGCTATGTAAATAAGTTCATTTGTGTCTATTTTTTAGATTTTACATATAAGTGACATCATATTTGTCTTTCTCTGTCTTACTTCATTTAGTTTGGCTGAGTAATATTCCATTATATATATATATATATATGGGTGGCTCAGACAGTAAAGAATCTGCTTGTAATGCAGGAGACTTGCGTTTGATCCCTGAGTCTGGAAGATCTCCTCGAGAAGGGAATGGCTACCCACTCCAGTATTCTTACCTGGAGAATTCCATGGAACACCTTGTCAGTTGCTCTGCCAGTAGAAATCTGTAGATGCCTGGAAATGGGGCTGAGTTCTTTTGACATCTACTGTTGTGCATACAGCCTTACAATTGAACTGGAGGAGGAGCCTTGTAGGTTATAGTCCATGGCGTTGCAAAGAGTCAGACATGACTGACTAACACACACACACACACACACACACACACACACAGAAATGGATCTCATTTTTATCTATTCATCTGTTGATAGATACTTAGGTTGCTTCCATGTTTTGGCTATTGTAAATAGTGCTGCTATGAACATTGGGGAGCATATACCTTTACAAATTAGAGCTTTTAAATTGCATCATTTGCAAATTTGTCCTAGTCTGTAGGTTGTCTCTGCTCCATTTCTTGATAAAATGCATTGAGAAGGTGGTTCAAGGTAAGGGCAGCAGGACTTTCTCTGAGGCTGATTGTCTGGGTCTGAACCTTAAGCACAGTGATGTAGCAATGTTACCTGCCACTTCTTTCTTCTCTGTATCAGTTCTCCACTGCCACATGACAAACCACCCTACAATTCAGTGGCTTCATCAACAGCCATTAGTTTGGCTCATGATTTTGTAGGTTGGCAGTTTAGGAGGGGCGTGTGGGGGTTCTCCTGGCCCAGCTTGGCTCTGCTCATGTATCTTTGGCTTATTCATTCTTCTGCATTGACGCTGGTGGATTGGCAAGACCAGCTGGTTTGTGATGGCCTCCTGGTCTCTGCAGCTGGGCTGACTGAGCCCTCTGTTGGCATAGTCTCTTACCCTTCAGCCAACTGGCCCAGGCTTGTTCACGTGGTGGCTGGGTTCCAAGGAAAGCCAGAGAGCCCACCTCTGAGAACAAGCCCAAGTTTCTTTCCAAGTTCTTGTGTGTTGCCTTTGCTCCTGTCCTACTGGACAAAGTCAGGTCACGTGGTCAGTGCAGATTCAAGGCATGGACCAAAAGTCAACTAACGGTGAGAGAAGCCGCCTTTCGAGGATGTAAGATACATGGAGGAGGAGAATTTACGGCGATTTTTCCAACTTACTACATTCACAAAACAAGCTCCTTTAAGGTTTAAGGGGGCCAATAAATTATACCCTTTCTCCCATGTCTGAGTTTACAACCAATTGAGAGAAGTACATAGGACTCAAATGGGGCAGATCAAATACCAGCTTTTATTACTGGTGAAATTGGAATGAGGGCTTGGCTTTCTTTTGTAGTCTGAACAGACTTTCTACAACTCCCTGGAATTAAAGTAACCATCTGGAAAAGGGATGTCCCCCTGCAGAAACTTAAAAAAAATGTGTGTGTTGTGGAGGTGGGCAGCCAGAGACAGAAACAAAAGGAGATGACTAGAAGGAGATGCTTTATCATCTGATCTGTAGAGAAAAGTGGACCAATGGATGCTAAACACTTCCTCTCCCATCAAGGAGCTAAAGAAAAATGTGGAAGGAAGGGGGAAAAGTGACTATTTTATGAGCCTAGGAGGGAGTGCTATGAAAGGGAGAAAAATGGTTCCCTTTAACCCAGATGTGTTTCCAAGCAACTAAGGTATTCTTTTTGTGCCCTGAGAGCCATTTTTTTTCCCTCTAAGTGAAATTTTGCTTGGCATTGAAACTATTCATCATTTTGAAGATGTGGATGGCCAGTGAAGTTTCCCAATGGGACTTGCAAAATAGAGGACTTCTTCTTTGACAGAGCAAGTGAAAATAGATGAAAACCAAGAGTTGGCTGCATTGAAAGACATCAGTAGTTACATCCTTTTGCAAGTCGAAGGTAAATAGCTGTCAATTCCTAACCTGCTTCCAAATACTGGAGGAAATTTAATGTTTTGGAAGTGGTGCCATTTGATTGAGGGGCTGCTTTTTTTCCCCCCCAGTTCTCTAAGACCCAAAACAGCTTAACTATGGTGTCACAATGAACTTGTCTGTACAGCTATTTTTCCCCCCTTGTCAATGCCAAGAGCAAGTGATGGGAGGTGAATTTTCATAGTCATAACAACCCTCAAAAACTTAGGTTTGTAAACAATGTTAACTTGCTTTATTTCTATATAAAGAGAGTCTTAGCTCTCATGTCCCTAATTCTAGCTATAATAGAGAACTTAATCTTACAAAACCAAGTAGGCTCAGCCAAGTCTTGCTTAAAGTTCAATCTCTTTGGGATAACTTTTCAATCAATTCTGGATTCTTGCCTTCTCCTTTTTCTTTTCCTCAGATGATGGGCATCAGAAGAACACGGGCCGTCTGGTCCATGGTCACCATCTGACCTCTGATGAACTATCTTAACTAAGCTGTTCCTTGTCAACATGTGTTGACATTTGCTTCTGTGGTTTTGTTTGGCCTCCTGTTGACAGGCCATGCTCTTTATGAGCTCCTTGCCCTGACCTTAAGTGCTTTTGTGTCAACTGCCCTCTCTCAAGGGGCTTCCCTGGTGTCTCAGTGGTAAAGAATCTGCCTGCCAGGAGACTCAGGAGATGTGGGTTCGATCCCTGGGTCGGGAAGATCCCCTGGAGGAAGAAATGGCAACGCACTCCAAAATTCTTGCCTGGAGAATCCCATGGATGGAGGAGCCTGGTGGGCTACAGTGCACAGGGTCACAATGAGTCGTACACGACTGAAGTAACTGAGCACACGTGCACACACCCTCTCTCAGCACTTCTGCTCCTCCCTTGATGTCTTTGAAACTCTTGGGGTTACTTCTTCCCATCACACTGCATTGATAGTATACAGGATCCCATGCTACAAGGCCACTTTGGGCCCATGCAGCAAAACTCCCCGCTTGGTCATTGTAAACCAACACCCTCACCCTTGATGGAAACGAGCCTTTCTCTGAAAGGCTTGCAGCTTCCCCAGAGGATGCTGGAAGGGTAGGCACATGTCTGCTCTGAAGTCTCCCCAAACCATTTAGAGTTTCTGTGAACCCCTTCTCATTCCCTAGAAAGGGCAAGAAGTATAGTCCCTTCTTCTGGGAATTACCCCCAAATAACCAATTCTCTCAATCTCCAGCATGTTCTGGGCGATGTATCCCTTGATCTGAATGAGGGTTACTGGGAGGAATAAGTGTGATGGAAGGAAAGTGGAGTTGCCTTTTTTCCCCCCTCTTGATAAACAGATCATTTTAAGACAATCTGGTGGTAATAAAAGACTTTCATGGGTGAGATGCTGGCTCCTTCAACTAAAAAGACATTCCTGCTGACTCAGAGCAGCTACTTAGGATCTCCATGGGCAGATTTTGGTGCAAAGATTCCCGAGAAGGCAGGGACTCCTCCCCAGCCCACTGCTGACCTTGGATGAGCAGAAACAAAATGCACATCTGCAGGATCAGCTGCCTTGCGTGATTAGGACCTGCTAAGAACTGGCAGGCGAGGTCAGAGGAACACGTGTAGCTAAGAAAATTCACCCTGACTTACACACAAGCACGGCGCACATCAGGGACACGTTTGGGGAGGGAAAAAATTATCATGAGTTCCAAATTCATGGGCAGAAGCCACTGCCTGGGGATGCCCTCTCACCCTGCCTGGGAGCAGCTTCCAGGAACCATGATGAGCCCATCCCTTCAGCCTCCCCTTCTGCCACCCTGAATGCCCTCTGCTCATCCCCTGGAGTCTAAATCAAGCCTCAGCTCCATGCTCAGTGGGGTTGCCCACTGGTTTGACTTTATTCTGTGATTTGCCTTCTAGCGAAGGGAATTTCTTTGATAAGCTCATTGTGACTGAAAACTTAACCCTCCAAAAAATCTTCTTAGTAAAAAGCTTAAGATTTCCCCTGGGATTGCCTGACACATGCAACCTGCTCCTAGTAGCTAGGGTAGATATCTTTGAGCCCACTGTTGCTGTGAGAACCCCGACCCTCGGAGCACATGTATGATAGAAGTTCCAGCAGAGACATTTTCCACATTCAATGTAAGGCATTCTGCACTGGTGTTGACCACCCAGCACCCATCTCTGTAACTACATGGGAGTCAGACAGGCTAATTTGGCAAGATCTGTCTCTGTTCTTTGCCAGCTGTGTGATGTTGGACAACTTACCTGCTCTCTGTGACCTGGCTCCTCATCTATTAAACGGAGATTATAACAATCAAGGATGATGGGGGTTACAAATGGGATGATACATGTAAGGCATTTAAAGGAGTGCCTTGCTCATAACAGCATGCACCCACGCATTTGTTACTGTTTTCATAGATATTTAAATTGTCACTTATTTGCCTGTCTCCTGTCATTTGCTTCTGAGCTGGGTCTCTGATGGAGAAAGACTTGGCCAGGATCTCCTAATATCCATTGCCACTTTGATATGGCAGACGATCATTGACCAATGACAGCCATTACTTTCTTGCTAGATGCTGGCCTCAGACTGGGCATCCCAGGTGATGCTAGTGGCACTAGCCTGCCAATGCGGGGATATAAGAGATGCGGTTTCCATCTCTGGGTCAGGAAGATCATCTGGAAGAGGGCATGGCAACCCACTCCAGTATTCCTGCCTGGAGAATCTCATGGACAGAGGAGCATGGCGGGCTACAGTCCATGGTGGCAAAGAGTTGGACATGACCGAAGCAGGTAGGCAGGCCTCAGATTACTGGGATGAGCTGGACAGGATCAGGTGTGAGTGGTGAGGCTCTAAGACCTGCTTTTGCCTGGGCTAGACGGAAGAGCAAGCTATTCTAGGGGCTTGGATTTGCCTGTTTCTTTCTAGTCTGCCCTTCAAGGATGGGAGTTGTTGGGAGTGGTGTTGGTTGTATGTCTCCCTGATTCCTTCAGCTGCTTGAGAGAGTAGTTCTGAGAAGGCAGAACAATCCCTGAAGCCACACCAAAGAGAGTATTTCAGTAAAAGGAAAACTTTCAGCCTCTCTTGAATCCCTGCCCAGAGCTCCATTCTCCAGAGCTGGGTCCAATCCTGGACCTCCTCCTGATTTCACATCTGAGCAAAGCCCCAGGGATACCTGCAGACAGAGGTCCCTCACCCTGGCTGCACTTAGAAGTCATCTGGGGAGCCATAAGAAGATACTGTGTGAGCCTCAGCCCGGATCAATCAAGTCAGAGTGTCTGGGAGTTGGTTGGGGGATCCGGGTTACAAAAGTCTTTCCAGATGATTCTGAGCTTCAGTTACAGTCAAGGGGCTCAGAGCTGGAGAGTGTGCAGACTGAGTCCATTCTCTGCTCCCTGATGGCAGCTCATTTCCCGCTTGGGCCTGAAGGGCCCAGCTGCTGTGATCAGCATGCTTGGCACACCTCTGCCTCCTGTCTTGACTGTGCAGGTTTCAGGAGATCCCTCAGGGGCCTCTGGTTTAGTTCCAAGGTCCCAAACATACAGAGACTGGAGCTGGCCTTCATTGATTGGCTTCCCAGGGGGTGCTAGTGGTAAAGAACTGCCAACGCAAGAGACACAAGAGACACGTTTTCGATCCCTGGGTCAGAAAGATTCCCTGGAGGAGGAAATGGCAACACACTTGAGTATTCTTGCCTGGGGAATCCCATGGACAGAGGAGCCTGATGGGCTACAGTTCATAGCGTCACAAAGAGTTTTAGACACGACTGAAGCGACTTAGCAAGCCTGCACTGATGGCAGTTTCAAAATCTCTGCAACGTTTGCATGCTTGGCTATTGTTTAAGGTTTACATATTAAAAAAGCGATGGTGCTCTATGTTTCTTCCTCCCCACTGCTTGCATTCTAAATCTTATTTGTGTTCTTGGCTTTATTTTTCTGCTGGGCACTTAGTACCCTCTGACATTCTAGCTTCTCTCTTTCTCTAAAAGAAGACACTGAAATGTTTTCTTTATTGCTTTTCTTCAGGAGACTGTAAGCTTTAGGAGAACAAGAATTCTGGTTTTTGTTCATGCTGTATCTTGAGCCTTTAGAACAATGCCTACCACCAAGTTAATCTTTCACACTATTTTTTTTGAACAACAACAACAAAAAAAAACCTTTTTTTTGGAGTAAACAAATGAAGTTTTCTCTTCACAGTTTGGCCTGGTTGGTGGAAAAGAAAGATACAGGAAGCTGAGAGATAGATGTAGATTAAAGCATTAAGATAATTAAACTACTAGGTGAGCATCCTATAACTTCCCCAAATGTTGAGTGTGGAGGGGACCTTATACCCCCAGCCCATTCCTTACTACCTCCAGAGACATGCATGTGGGCGTTTTAAATCCTAATGCTGATGATTATAAGAATACGGACACTCCGAGGGAGGAAGGTGGATTTGTTCGCTTCC
>NW_011494235.1:200681-200872 GCF_000754665.1 Bison bison bison | reverse complement strand
CCATGGTTAGCATGCCATGCTTTCAGTGCCAAGGATCTTGGTTCAATCCCTGCTCTGGGAACTAAGATCCTGCAAGCTGCATACACTACTTAGTCACTCAGTCATGTCCGACTCTTTGTGACTCCGTGGACTGTAGCCTGCCAGGCTCTTCTGTCCATAGGGATTCTCCAGGCAAGAATACTAGAGTGGGT
>NW_011494235.1:197272-200581 GCF_000754665.1 Bison bison bison | reverse complement strand
CCCAGCATCTGGAGCCGAATCTGGGCACTGTACTCTAATATCAAATTAATTCTCAGAGACAGAGTTTTGGGTGAAGCAGAAAAGAATAGCTTTATCCTCGCTCAGCACTACCCTCATCAAAAGAGGCAAGTACCCTCCTTCCAGCTAGGACCCTGCCCGGGCCAGCTGCAAGGCTTGAGAAGGACCACCCAGACTTGACTTCACATGGAAACTGGTCTCTTCCAGTGGGCTGATTTTCTCCAGGAGGGGTCATCATGTGAGCAGTTTGGATATTTCCCCGACAAGCAAAAAGACATTCGCTTCTGCAGTTCCATTTCTCCAGGCATTACCTGGACCCAGTGCCTCTGCCCTAACGAAGCTGTTTAATCTGAGATCAGCCTCTGTCACCACCAGAACCGGCTGACAGCATTAAGGTTCAAACTCATTCAGCACCACGGCATGTTATTTTTTCCAGAGCCCTAATATGAATTACTTCTTGGGAAAAAAAAAAGAAACCATTTGCAGACCTGGTCTTTCAAATGCCAATGTGTTTGCTTATCAGATTGTCTGACTAGAAGGAGGCATGCTAGCTTTTTGGCATAAGCTTTCCTAGGAAAAAATGAACTGCATGGGACTACTAGAAAATTTAAAAATTTAAGTACATAGGCAAAGTGCCATACACTAATCAGCAAATCTGGAAACTTCCACAGAGTTTCTGTGGACTCTTCTCCTTAACCAATGAAATACACTTGCTGATAATTGCGAAGGACCGCTGTAAGTTTTGTCTGCCTGATGAACAGTATCTCTTCTGGTTCCACGCCCAGATTTTACTGTGGGAAATGTTCTCTTGTCTATTGAACGTAGTCTTGGCAGGGCTGTCAATCAGCATGCCCCACCCCCAGCCAAAGAAGTTGAATCTTAACAGAAAAAGCACACGGTGGCCTCTGTTCATTCCAACAATCGCCCAAAGGGAGCATTCATTCCTTCTTGACTCTCAGATCCCCAGAGTTGTCCTAGTTTCGATTCTTTCTAAGACTCCTCTCTCCAGCTTGCTCTCTGACTCTGGGAGTTATCCATACTCTGTTAGTAGTTCATTTTTGCTAAAGTCAGAGTTGCTGTTTGTGGCCTGATGGCCCTGTGATCCTCACCATGGAAATGTTGCCGGTGGCGCCCTCTATAGGAAAAGCCTTTGTGTTGTGCAGTGGGGTCAGAGTTACTGAATGTGCCCTTCTCTGTTTTTAACTGAAACTGTTGCCTCATGCCTCGGTCTGAAGGCAGCTGGCCTAGGAGAGAGATGACCACGTAGGACAGGATGGACCAAGTGTTGCTCATCCTCCAGCCCCTCAAGCAATGGCCCTGCTGGGCTCAGCCAAGCAGGTACCATTGTAATCAGTTAAGTCAGTCTGACCAGCGACTTCTTCTGAATTTGCAAGAGAGAATATGAAAAAGAGTGACACTTTGGTAACCAGAAGACATGGCAGTGGGCACACGGGGAGAAGCAGAGCTCTGACACTGGCATTCTTGTCCTTTTGATCTTCCCGGACAAGGCCCAAAGCGAGGATATGGCCTCTGCTTAATTCCTCCTTCTCACGTAGATCTCATCTTAAATGTCTCCTCTTCAGAGAAATCTCTCTGACTGCCTCCTCAAAAGATGTCTAACCATCTTATATAACGCTTGCCTACACTATCCATATTTTCTTGTTTATGTATTTGCTGGTTAACTATCTGTCTTGGCCACTCCCCCAGTACCACCTCTAGAATGTAAGCTCCCTGAAGGCAGGTTCCCTGTCTGTTTTGTTTCTCTGGCCCTTAGATCTAGAACAGGGCTTGTTTTGTAACAGGCACTACTTCTTAAAACTCTAGTATTTCCTTTGGGTTGAACAGTGTCCCCCTGCCCCTGGCCCCCAGAAAGCTTGTTCAAGTTCTAATCCCTGGTACTTGTGTATGTGGCCTTATTTAGAAATAGGATCTTTGCAGATGTAATTAAGTTAAGATGAGCAAATACTGGAGTGGGGTGAGCCTTAATCCAATGACTGGTGTCCTATTAGAAGAGGGAAGTTTGGACACCCACACAGGGAGAATATGATGGACAGAAAGGGCAGAGTCTTGAGTGATGTGCTTACAAGCTAAGGACCACCAAAGATCACCAGTCATCACCAGAAGCTCAGTGAAAAACATGGACCAGACCACTCACAGAGCCTCTAGGAGAAATCAACCTTACTGAAACCTTGATTTCAAACTTCTAGCCTCCAGAACTGTAAGAGAATATATTTCTATTTTCTTGATCTATTCAGTTGTAATACTTTGTTAGGGTGGCTCTGGAAAATTAATATGGTATCCTCAACAAATTATTTTATTAGCATCCTAAAGAAATTGCAAGCCATTTCTTTTTCTAAGTTGGAAACATTTCCTTATCAGTCAAAGCTTGAGGAAACGTCACTCCACTCATTCATTCAAACATTAGTTAATTGTCTACTACAAGTCAAGCAGTGAGCTATAAATAGGGCTTTTTTGTTTTTGGATAAAATGACTCCCAGCCAATTAGCCATATTCTCCGTGGTGCTCACATAGCACTTTGCAAAGCCCATTAGTGTAGCCCTTATCACATCATATTTTTGGTAGTTTTTTTTAACTTTTTTTTTGGTGGGACATTCTTTTAAAAAATTAATTATTAACGAATTGTTGGCTGTGGTGAGTCTTTGTTGCTTTGCACGGACTTTCTCTCATTGTGGCAAGCTGGGGCCGCTCTTCACTGGGATGCTTGGGCTTCTCACGCAGTGGTTTCTCTTGCTGTGGAGCGTGTGCTCTCCAGCACAGGCTTAGTAGTTGTGGTGTGTGGGCTTAGCTGCCTCACAGCACGTGAGATCTTCCCGGACCAGGGATCACACCCCATGTCCCTGCACTGGCAAGCAGGTTGTTAATCACTGGACCACCAGGGAAGCCCCCTTTTTTAACTTCTTGATGACATAGACCCTACGCTCTTTAATGCTTAGTGCACTGTGCCTAGTACAAAGAAAATATTCAATAAACCCACCGAGTGAATGAGAAAACGATGGATTAAAGATTATACTCATAAGACAAAGAGGGAAATACTACTGCACTGCCAAAAGTATTGTTGGAAACACTCTAATTCTTGTTCTCTGTTTCTGTCCTAGGGTGAGGGAGCTAGCATAGTGTGAGGGATGAGCAAGGAAGGGAAATCAGGCAGTTCTAGGACTGGTTTTGCTCCTGGAGGGGAATCTTCTCAGTGTGGCCAGAACATGGGCAAAACTGAGGGATGAGGAGGGAGGGAAGGAGAAAGAAAGATTGATTCCAGCTTCCTAGAGGTCA
>NW_011494235.1:194368-196863 GCF_000754665.1 Bison bison bison | reverse complement strand
AGCAGTGTGATGCATCAGAAGCAAATCTTGGTGTTTCAGAATTTCAGAATGAAATTTCTCTGCTAGCTCTAAACAGATGGTTATACAGGGTGTTTTGACCTTGAAGGAAGGACTTCTAAGAGACAGGGAGGTTCAGTGGCATAGGCAGGACTTGGATGTCTGGCTCTCTGAATGTCTGGTAGCCAACACCTGGGCTATCCTTGCACTGGAGTTCAGGGACCAGGCCATGGTGTAGTCTAATGGGATTCCATCCTAGCTCTTTCATCGTGATCTGTTGGCAGTAAACATGATTGCCTCATGTTGCTTTCTCACTCACATAGCTCCTTTTGTAAAATCTTCTTCTCCTAACAATTAATTTTCAAAGGAAATTAAGTTTGCAATAGAAAACTTGCAAGATTGCAAGGAAACCACTGGGTAGAAAATAATGAACAAGGCAATGCCAAAGAGAATCACCCCAAAGCAGATATGCAATGATATACCCACGGGGGCCCAGTCATGGAGGAGGGTGGTGGGGTGGGAGAGTGGGGATGTAAAAAAATGGAGTAGAGGTGTTCTTTAATTTCTCTAGAGATTTATTAAAGTTGATTTTTAATGAGAGTAAAGACAAGCAACTAAACAATGGGCTGCCCAGGTGCTGCTCACTTGTTCACTCTTATTATTACCAGCATAACTCTTTACTGTTTTGCAAAGTGCTATTATAACTGTTATTTATTTAGATCTTCATAAGAGCATTGCACATTAAGATGCTGTTATCTCTATCTTGCCAGTTAGGAAAATGAGGCTAAGTGACGAGTTAAGCTCAAGTTTGCATAATCATCCTGAATCTTTCAGCTCCAAGCTCAATATCTCCCTACACCCAGCATCCAATATTTCTCTTCATGCCAACCCTGTGGTACTCTCCAAACTCTCATTTGGCAAAAGATGTTATGTTCCAAAGGAAAGATGATGGCTCATTAAACTTGATTACCTCTTCTGGTTTTGTGACTAAGTGTTCAAGTCCTAGGCTTTATCACTCGTTTTCAACCAGGGGAAATTTATTTACTTTTTTAACTCTTGATTTCAGTAGAGAGGGGTTCCCAGTTGGTGATGGTGGTAAAGAACCTGCCTGCCAGTGTAGGAGACAGGAGACATGGGTTCGATACCTGGGTCAGGAAGATCCTCTGGAAGAGGAAATGGCAACCCACTCCAGTATCACCCAGTCCAATAATTCTTGTCTGGAGAATCCCATGGGCGGAGAAGCCTGGAGAGCTATAGTCTATAGGGTCTCGGACATGACTCTTTGCGACAGTAGAGACAATTTGTAAAACATAAATTATTGTCAGTAGAAGTAATAATTTATGTTTTAAAAATTCCACAGTATCAGTTTATTTATTCATTTCATTCATTTATTCATTCAAGAAATGTTTCCTTAGTGCCTGGCCTTTGTCACGTGCCAGTGTTTGGTATTCAGAGCTTAAGGCTATGTTCAAGATTAAAGACATATATCCATTCTCATAACTGAATAATTTAACTGCAAACCTGAAACTAACCCAACATTGTACATCAACTATACTCTAATATAAAATTAAATTAAATAAAAGGAAAATAACTCAAAGGAAGAAAAATAAAGTTGGGGTAATGATGTGGCAAATCTCAATGAGTTCATAAATATAAAATGTTTAATTATTTCTGGCCTATAGTGAGAACTACATAATCATTAGCTATTACCATTATTAATAAACTGATGGCAAAACAATATGATTATACAAAATTATCCTGAAAAGTACTTGATGAAATTCAGGTCATTTCAGATAAATTCCATATAGGCGAAACAGGAATAATACACCTTAAAATGTTATATAATGTTTATCAGAAACATTAAACACATGTGCCTAGTCATGTCCGACTCTTTGCAACCCCATGGACTGCAGCACACCAGGCTTCCCTGTCCTTCACTATCTCCTGGAGTTTGCTCAAACTTATGTCCATTGAGTTGATGATGCTATCCCACCATCTCATCCTCTGTCACCCCCTTCTCCTCCTGCCTTCAATCTTTCCAGCATCAAGGACTTTCCATATGAGCTGGCCTTTTGCATCAGGTGGCCAAAATATTGGAGTTTGAGCTTCAGCTTCAGCATCAGTCCTTCCAATGAATGTTCAGGGTTGATTTCATTTAAGATTGACTGGTTTGATCTCCTTGCACTCCAAGGGACTTTCAAGAGTCTTCTCCAGCACTGCAATTTGAAGGCCTCAATTCTTCAGTGCTCAGCCTTCTTTATGGTCCAACTCTCACATCTGTACATGACCAGTGGAAAAACCATGCTTTGACTATATAGACCTTTGTCAGCAAAGTGCTGTCTCTGCTTTTTAATATGCTGTCTAGGTTTGTCATAGCTTTTCTTCCAAGGAGCAAGCGTCTTTTAATTTCATGGGTGCAGTCACCATCTGCAGTGATTTTGGAGCCCAAGAAAATAAAATCTGCCACTGTTTCCATTTTTTTCCCATCTATTTGCCAT
>NW_011494235.1:187222-192755 GCF_000754665.1 Bison bison bison | reverse complement strand
GGAGGAGAAGGGGACGACAGAGGATGAGATGGCTGGATGGCATCACCGACTCGATGGACGTGCGTTTGAGTGAACTCTGGGAATTGGTGATGGACAGGGAGGCCTGGTGTGCTGCAGTTCATGGAGTCGAATAGAGTTGGACACGACTGAGCGACTGAACTGAACTGAACTGAACTGAGGAAAGCCCTTTTTCCTTTCTGGAAGTCCAGGATGAAAGGTTCTATCTCAGGTATCCTATCTTCCATAAGAACCTGGTGTTTGAGTCTTATAAATGTCAGTGTATTACCATGTGCTAAATATCGTCTGTTTCTGGCTGTATATTAGGTTCTGGGGTTTCATACTCATTTTGCAAAGGCCCATTCTGAGCCCTGCACACAGCAGCAATAGTGGTTTTGAAGACTTTAGGGGGACAGAGGAGAGAAAGATTCAGGTGTCCTGATCAGGTATTATAAGGTTCCTCTACTTTGTGTGAGGGCAGGAGCCACTGGAAGGTTTTGAGAAGATATGTGACATGATCCAGCTTATGTTTTGAAAGATCGTTCTGGGTGCTGTTTCTAGAAGACTGAAAAAAGGGAAGACAGATGCAGAGGGAGCAATTAGGAGGCTGCAGTAATCATCCAGGAGAGGAAGATGGTGGCTGAACCAGGGTTGTTGCAGTGGAAGTGGAGAGCCATGCTCAGACTCTGGAGAAATTTTGAAGATTGAATTGACAGGACATACTGATGGGATCTGAAGGAAAGCGATGAGTCAAGGATGACTCATGTTTGCTATTTCCTGGGAATATAAGTTTCCTCTATTAGAATGTAGGTTCCACGTGGGCAGAGATCTTCATCTGTTTCATTCAATTGCAAGTGCCTAGAATAGTACCTGACACATAGAAGATGCTCGATAATCTTTTTCTTTTATTTTTTCAGAATTAAAAAAAATTGTAATTGCTTCATTTATTTTTGGCTGTGCTGGGTCTTCACTGCTGCACGGGGTTTTCTCCAGCTGTGGAGGGCAGGGGTGCTCTCTAGGTGTGGGGCACAGGCTTCTCGTTGCGGTGGCCTCTCTTGTTATGGAACATGGGCTCTAGGGTGTGTGGGTTTCAGCAGCAATGAAGCAATGAGGCTTGTGGGATCAGTAGTTGTGGCTTCCTGGTTCTAGAGTGCAGGCTCAATAGTTGTGGCACATAGGCTTAGCTGTTCCTGCAGCATGTGGGATCTTCCCAGATCAGGGATCAAATCCATGTCTCCTGTATTGGCAGGGGATTCTTTACCACTAAGCCACCAGGGAAGTCCTTATTTTCTTTTTTTTTTAAAGTATAGCTGATTTACAATATTGTATTAGTTTCAGGTATGCAGCAAAGTGATTTGGATATATATATATAATATATGTACATACATATTCTTTTTTTTTTAATCAATATTTTTTTTCCTTAAATGAATATGAGAGAAATTGGTTTAGGAGTGGACTCCAGATTATCTGATATGTCATTTGTAAGCACATTCTCCCAGTCCACAGTCTATCTTTTCATTCTCTCTCTTAAGAGTGACTTTTGGAGAGAAAAATGCTTCAGGGAACTCTAGTCAATATTCTGTAGAAACTTATATGGGAAAATAACCTGAAAAATAATGAATATATATATAACTGAATCACTTTGCTGTATACTTGAAACTAACACAATATTGTAAATCAATGATACTCCAATATAAAATAAACATCAAATTGGAAAAGCAATGTGCTTAATTTTGATAAAGGCTAGTTCATCATTTAAAAAGTTTATCATGCTTTTGGCACTATAGCTAGGAAATCTTTGCTTATTCAAGGTTGAAAAGATCTTTTTTCCCTATTTTTCTTCTAGAGTTTTATATTTTGTGTTTCCCAATTAGGCCTGTGATTATAATTTTTTAATATGGTGTGAGGTATGGATTAAAATTCTTTTTTTGCATATGGATATCCAGTTGTTCCAAAGCCATTTGCTGGCCTGAGTTGGTTTGGGGTAATAACTAGAATGTCAGCAGCTGGATAAGTAAGAGAGGACAAGCAGAGGAAGCAGCAGGATCAAAATCACAGTCCTGAGAAGGAGAGGATGGGTTTATGAAACTGTCCAGGTTTGTGTTTGGCTGGGACACAACATGTGAAAGGAGAGTAGCGGGATTTAAGGAGGCAAAGTCCAGGCTGTGGAGAGTCTACCGCATCCTAGTATTTTCCTGAACTGTTAGAACTGGAAGTGTTCTTGGAGATTATAAATTTCCTCCCCATTGTACACATCAACAGATGAAAGTCCAAAAAAGGGACTTGACTTAATTTTAGAGTTTGATTACTACTCTGACTTTATGTGTTTTTATAGCCAGAATTACCTTATATAAAAAAGGAAAAGTTTAAACAACACAGCAACAGAAGTGAAGCCAGGGTCTTAAAGAGAACGTGAATCATATGCTATTTTTGTCCAAGACTGATTCCTATTGAGAGGGTACTGATTAGTAGATCAGTGACTGATTCCTGCTGAGAGGGTACTGATTAGTAGATCAGTGACTGATTCCTGCTGAGAGGGTACTGATTAGTAGATCAGGACTGATTCCTGCTGAGAGGGTACTGATTAGTAGATCAGTGACTTCTTGGAGAGAGGACGCTAATGCCGTCATGCCCTGTCCAACCTGATAATTTTATCAGCGTCTGGGATGAAGTTAGGGACGACATTTCCATCAAACCTGTGAAAGATTGGAAGTTGGGAGTGGAGAAAATGTGTTGAATGAGAAAATCAGGACCCCAGAAGCAACAGCTTCCAATTCTAGACCAAATTTAAGGGGAAGACTTTAAAAAAAGAAAAAGAAGTTTTACACTTGGATTTACAAAGCAGCTGAACAAACAAAGGGCTGGGGATTCAAGGCTGCACACAAGTCGTAGTAAGAACATTATAGAGGGACGGGCATTCAAGTGGATAAAAGCCCATTTGAAGAAAAGGAATATAATCCTCAGCTTCATGGGGAGAAGTTGAGGATCCTGGTCAGCTATTCTGCTAGGATCAGACAACACCTGCAAAGCATTGTTTGGGGCACCACAATTTAAAACAGACATGGCTACCAAATATTGACTCTGAAACTAGAATATTGAGGCTCAGTTTCTGTCTCTGTCTCCTGTTGACTGTGACTTTGGGCAAGTTACTTAACCTCTCTCTACATGAGTGGTACGTGTACAGATGTACATGTCATATATAATAACACCATCATGACTAGTGAAGTGCAAATGAGTTCATGTATAAAGTGCTTAGTAGGTGCTATGTGGGAATTAGCTATAATTGTTATTTGCTTACTGAACACTTAATCATGGTGGATTCCATAACTGTTCTTTATACATCATCTAATGAAATCTTTATAAAAATCTTACAAGGTAGATAGTTTAAACAGTATAGATGAGGACCTTGAAGTTCAAAAGGTTAAGCATGAAGCCAACTCACAGATACCCTTGACCTGACACCCCCAGAACTGAACTCCAGGTGCCTGGTTCACGAACTTTCTAATATTACATGGTGCTGTCCAGTGAAACTGATTCCAAAAAGAATGACTAAGATGGGGAAGGGCTCAGAGCCCTGTCGTGAGGTTTGACGGGAGGAGTGGGGGTGGGGGGCTGATGACTAATCCTGGAAAACAGATGCCATATGTAGGAGGAAAGAAACTTGTTTGGGGTAGAAATAGTCTTTATCTACTGAAAACAGAATTTCAGATCAATCACTAGAGATGGAATTGGTGGCTTTGTGAAGTAATGAGTTCTTTGTTGCTGGAGGTATTACAAAAATCCAGGTAGAATTCAAGCAACCATAAAGGTGCATGGAGTAGTTGTCTTTTAAAACTGTTATGATCGGGACTTCCCTGGTCATGCAGGGATGGGTTCCATCCCTGGTTGGGGATCTGATCCCATATGCCACATGGCCGAAAACCTCCCCAATAAACCCAGCCCCCCAAAGCCCCTCTTTGATTGTCTACATCTCTGAACCCTAGTATCTTTGTTCCCAAAGTAACTGTAATGATATTTTCTATCTTCTCCATTCTAAAGGGCATTCTGAGGGTTAAGAAAATAGTGCTTATTAAGCATGCCAAGATCCAGAGAGGAAATGTACTATTTTAAGATAAACTATTATTATAACACTATATGTAATTGCCAAGTGGATAATGGAACCAAGAATTTGCTAAACTCATGTACATAACAAACTGTGATAATTTCTTAGAACCAAATGTGTTTATTGCATGTGCCTAAGTATTGCAGCGGATAATTGTTATTATGTTCTGTTCCTTACCTAGTAAATTCTCATCAATTATTTGAAGGTTTCAAAAGGGAAATGCAACCAAAACAAAAGCAATCTTGCTATGCATTTGGAATCTCCCTACAGGATTTCCTAAAATATAAATGCTAAAAGTCCAGTGACGAGGTTTTTGTTTGATTACGAGGTCCAGAAAGGAGAACAAGCCGTGGTCTCATGGGGATTGGTGATGCTCTGTTTGGTGTTCAGGTTTGGGAGAGTGGACCACAGCCCTTGTCCATTTCCAGTTTGTTTCTCTAGGCAATGATATGGGCATATTTTTGTCCAGTTGGGCCAATGAGGCTTAATTCCCTGCTAATTTTGTACTGGACTGAATTAATTTCAAGACCAAATTAATTAAAACAGATGAAGCTTCTTTTATCAATTATTCATGAACTTGTTAGAACAGGAGGGAGCATATCAACTGAATTAAGAATGTTACATTGTTTCAATGAACTTCTTTTTGGTGCCCATCAAAGTGGCAGACACAACTTATAGACTGAACATGCAGGCAATGGGACTTCTAAAAGATTTTATTTATTATTTATTTTTTGACTGCTCTGGATCTTCATTGCTATGGGCTTTCTCTAATTGTGGCAAGAGGGGTGTACTCTTCATTGCAGTGCTTGGGCTTTTCACTGCAGTGGCTTCTCTTGTTGTGGAGCATGGGCTCTAGGCACGTGGGCTCAGTGGTTGCAGCTCTTGGGCTCTGGAGTGAGGGCTCAGTAGCTGTGGTGCATGGGCTTAGTTGCCCCAGGGCATGTGGATCTTCCTGGACGAGGGATTGAACTCACATCCCCTGCATTGGCAGGAGGATTCTTATACCACTGGACCACCAGGGAAGCCTTAATGACATTTTTGAGGAACCTAACATGATTTTTTTAATCTGTGACTTTGTTCTGGTTTGCTCTGATAAATAGCGCATATACATAGAAATAGCTGCTTTGAAGGGCTTTCCTGATAGCTCAGCTGGTAAAGAATCCACCTGCAATGCAGGAGACCCTGGGTTGATTCCTGGGTTAAGATGATCCCCTGGAGAAGGGATAGGCTGCCCATCCAGTATTCATGGGCTTCCCTGGTGGCTAAGATGGTAAAGAATTCGCCTGCAATGTGGGAAACATGGGTTGGATTCCTGGAGAAGGGCATGGCAACCCACTCCAGTATTCTGGCCTGGAAAATCCCCACGGACAGAAGAGCCTGGTGGGCTACAGTCCTTGGGGTCTCAAAGAGTCCGACACGACTCAGCAGCTAAGC
>NW_011494235.1:174503-186370 GCF_000754665.1 Bison bison bison | reverse complement strand
TCTTCTCCAATACCACAGTTCAAAAGTATCAATTCTTTGGTGCTCAGCTTTCTTTGTAGTCCAACTCTCACATCCATACATGACCACTGGAAAAACCATAGCTTTGACTAGATGGACCTTTGTTGGCAGAGTAATGTCTCTGCTTTTTAATATGCTGTCTAGGTTGGTCATAGCTTTTCTTCCAAGGAGCAAGCATCTTTTAATTTCATGGCTGCAGTCACCGTCTGCAGTGATTTGGGAGCCCAAGGAAATAAAGTCTCTCACTGCTTCTATTGTCTCATTGTTTCCCCATCTATTTCCCATGAAGTGCTGGGACCAAATACCATAATCTTAGTTTTCTGAATGTTGAATTTTAGGCCAACTTTTTCACTCTCCTCTTTCACTTTCATCAAAAGGCTCTTTAGTTCTTCTTCACTTTCTGCCATATGGATGGTGTCATCCACGTATCTGAGGTTATTGATATTTCTCCCAGAAATCTTGATTCCAGCTTGTGCTTCATCCAGCCTGGGATTTAATATGATGTACTCTGCACATCAGTTAAATAAGCAGGATGTATTAGGTAAAAAGGATGTATTAAGAATGACTAATATACACTCTGTAGCTAGGGCACTGTGGAGTGGGTTGTGTTTAATATTGTACCCTTCATAGACTCTAAATGAAGTGCTGTTGGACTCTGTTATTCTTCACCAAGGATGTAGCAAAGATGCTTTCCGGGGTACCTGTGAGAGAGATGGATTAGGAGTTTTGGATTAGCACATGCAAACTATTATACCTAGGGTGGATAAACAGCAATTTCCTACTGTGTAGTACAGGGAAGTATATTCAGTATCCTGTACAACTGATAATTGAAAAGGATATGAGAAATAAGGTATCTATATATATTATAGATATTTCATATATATATATACATATATATCTGAATCACTTTGCTGTACAGCAGAAATTAACACAATGTGGTAAATTAACTATACTTTGATTGAAAAAAAAATGTTCCAGGGAATGAGTCTGTCTTAGAAGACACTCAGCCCAATTGCAAAGTCTGGGATGAGAGTGAAGATCTCTTTTCGCTAACTGTGGAGGAACCCGTCAACCTTAGGCTGGTTCCAAGAAGACCTTGTTTGAGCACATGATATCTGTCAGGCACTGGACCAGGTACAAAGTTGAGCATGACGAGGTTCCTTTCCTTAGAAAGATTGTAATCTCGCCCAAGGACTTTTCTGAGAGTGGGTAGGAGGAGAGGAGGCAGGGAGAGTGGCTGAGCACTGACCCTGGAAGGATGCTATATCCTGAAGCCATAGATGGGCAACTGTACAGGTTCTGCTGAAGAGCCCAATTTTAGAATTCTATTCCTTTGTCAGCCATAACCACTGACTTGTGTTTTAGAAAAGACCCCAAACAGTAAGAGGGATGGGAAACTAACATTTGTTGAGCATCTATTATGTGCCAAACATCATACTTGACACTTGACACATCTAATCTCATTTCATCCTTGTGACTACCATGTGAGGAGCCAGGGCTATTTTTCTGGCATCCTGTGTTACAGATCAGCAGATGGGGTCCATTGAAGGGAAATAACATGGCTAGGACCATACCCTTTCATGTTGATCTTGTATTCTGAAGTTAAAAGCAGCAGAAAGGACGAGATGACTTGGACTTTAAAGTATTTTAGTCATACAGAAGTGCTCACTGTTTGGCATTGGAAGGAATTTCAGGAAAGGGATTATAACCAGCGAGGGATAAAGGAAAAACACTTCAAGTATTATACCTCAGTATTTTCCTTTGGTCCTCTGATTACTTCCATCTGCTTTGGAAAAAGAAGGGAACATCAGAGAATGGAAAGAGTCAAATGACACGAGAGACCTTGCTTCTGGTATAATCTGCCAGTAAGTGGCAGACGTGACAAAGTGGCCTTGGCATGTCACCACTCACCTCTTGCTCTCTGCTGGTCCTACTGTGGTGTAATGGAGGCTAATTAGGTGACCCTTAAGTGAAATCTACATCTTTAACAGTCAGAGGTGTCTTAACACACCCATCATCTTTATCAACATGTGTTATGTGCCCCTGTGTCACAGACAGCCTCACCCTTGAGTCTGGGGTTGGAGGAGACACTGAATCAACAGTGTATAGAAAACATCTCTATTTTAAGAGGCTAGCTTCCTAAAGTCAAGAGGAAAATATTCACCCCAAGAAAGAAGCATCATGTATCACATATCAGCTTTAATCCAATTCTGTGCACTATGGTGCAAAATGAAATAAAACAACAACAAAAAAATGACACAGCACACAGAAAAATATATCCTGAGAAGTAAGTGTTAAGCAACAAAGACTGAATAGTCTCTGCTAAGAATGACTTAGAGTTTAAAAAGAACATCAGCCTCTCTGGGTTTCAATTTCTCCAACTATAAAATTGGGATGGGAATTTTTACCTCACAGGTAGATTCTTAGGTTACATGAGACATTGAGAATAAAGTGCTTAATTCAGAGTCTGGCCCGTGGTATGACTCAGGGAAGTCATCCTTTGCTTGATTCTTTTTTTTTTTTTTTTTAAAGATTTTTTTTTTTGATGTGGCCATTTTATTGAATTTGTTATAATATTGCTTCTGTTTTATGTTTCTAGTTTTTTGGCTGTGAGGTATATGGGATCTTAGCTCCTCAACCAGGGGATCAAACCTATACTCCTTGCATTGAAAGATGAAGTCTTAACCACTGGACTGCCCAGGAAGTCTCTGCACAGTTCTGAGTCAAAACAGAATAGTTCGAGTTCAAACATTTGTTGTTGCTCAGTTGCTCAGTCGTGTCCGACTCTTTGTGACCCCATGGACTGCAGCATGCTGGGCTTCCCTATCTCCCAGAGCTTGCTTAAACTCAGGTCCATTGAGTTGATGATGCCATCCAATCATCTCATCCTCTGTGGCCCCCTTCAAACACATCCACTACCATTTACTAGGGCCTGAGGATAATAATAGTAGTAGTAGTAATAATAATAATTATAATGGTCAATTGTTGTATAATATATTCCATGCTTAGATAGTGTAATAAGAAGTTTGCACTGAACTCATTTAATACTCTTAACAAGCTTGTGAGGTGGGCACTGTTATTGCTCCCATTTTATTGATGGGCAAACAGAGGACTAGAGGTTAAGTAACTTGCTCAGTATCATAGATCTAGTAAATAATGAAACCAGGATACCAACTCAACCTGTCTGATTACAGAGTCAGACCATTAACCACCTTGCTCTGGTGAAAAATGGATAAGCCAAGATCATCAACTCAAGAAACCTGCCATCTGTCCAGGAATGGGTGTGTAAAGGAAGTGATTGGATCCACAACTCTAGAACAGGGGTGGACAAAATTTTCCTGTAAAAGGCTAGATCTCAGGCTTTGCCAGACATATGATCTCTGTGGCAACTACTCGACCAGCTTTTACAGCCTGAATGCAGCTAGACCATGTCAAAATCAGTGGGTGTGGCTGCGTTCCAGGAAAACTTTATATATGGAAAAAAATGGTGGGCTGGATTTGGTCGAAGATCACAGTTTAGTGTGGAGAAGGCAATGGCACCCCACTCCACTACTCTTGCCTGGAAAATCCCATGGACAGAGGGCCTGGTGGGCTGTAGTCCATGGGGTCGCTAAGAGTTGGACAGGACTGAGCGACTTCACTTTCACTTTTCACTTTCATGCACTGGAGAAGGAAATGGCAACCCACTCCAGTGTTCTTGCCTGGAGAATCCCAGGGACGGGGGTGCCTCGTGGGCTGTCGTCTATGGGGTCTCACAGTCAGACATGAGTAAAGCAATTTAGCAGCAGCACAGTTTAGTGCAAAGCAAAGCGTCCCAACCCGGACTAGCGGGGAGAGGCAGGGTCAGAGAAGGCCTCCCTGAATTTGGGCTTAAGAGGCAAGTGATCGATAAAAGAGAAATGGTAAGAGAGGCCACCAGGTGGAAGGCGGGCACACAGCAGAGCTGGACGGGCAATTGGACTGGAGGCTTGAGGGTCCAGTGGAGTGCCTGACCCGGGAACTAGAGTCTGCTCGAAGAAGGGGGGCCCAGATCTCAGACCACCCGGGGATCTTGGAGGAGAAGATGGAGGGCGCTTTCCCTACACCAGGACAATGCTGTACTCCGGTTTGCATTCCTGAGAAAGTCTTTCTATCAGTAACCTGGACTGTGGATGAGTGTGAGGCCAGAGGGGAAGCAAGAGGACCAGGAAACAGGCAGGGATGGAAGGAACCGGGTCTGGGTGAGTCTGAGTCAGGGAGGGAAACTGCGGAAGGGGTGTGATATCACGTAAGAGAAAGCGTTAAGGAACCAAACCCTTGGGTCTGCTTGCCCAGCAAGGGAGGAAAGTCGATCTACTGACACTGGGTTGTGGTGACAGAAAGTGCAATTTACTGTAAAAAGCCAGACAAGAGGCCAGGGGTAGCCAGTGCTCAGAAAGACTCTCCCTGATGGGTTTCAGCAAAGCACTTTTAAAGACCAGGTGAGGGAGGGGAGTTCCAGGGTGTATGATCAGCTCCGGTACAGTCCTCTGATTGGCTGATGGTGAGGTAACAGGGTGATGTCACAGGGGTTAACACGCTCAGTCCTTAGGTGCCAGTAAGTCTGGGGGCTCTATGCTCCTTGTCATCAAGTTCATTTCTTCCATCTGGTGGGGGTTTTAGCATCTGTAAAACAGCTCAGGAAGTGTGCCTCAAATCCTCTTACCTAGGTACTTCAGGAAGGAGCTACACCAGAGAATATGGGGGAGGGTGTCTGTCCTGGGAAGACACTTTAGGGTCCTGCATGGTTACAAAAGGAGGCGGCAGGGGAAACAGAGTAGAAAATAATTCAAGTCAGAACCAGCCCTCTCCTTCACGGCTCTCTGCGTGAACAGTAGGTGCAGCTGGGCAAAAAGCATTTGCACGAAGAGAAAGGTCCGATTATGAAGGGGGCCAGATACACCTGTAAGAACGTCTGGTTTTAACTCTCCTTCTGTGGCTGGAAAAGCAAATACCCAGGCCCTTCTGGGGCCCCAGGAAGCAAGAGAGGGAAGCGCTGTCCGTGGGGGCTGAGAGCTGCAGGAACACGCAAGCGCCCCTGTGTAGGCCGGCATTCTTCTGAGTCTGGAAGCAAGCCGGAGGGGCCTCTCGCATCTGCTGTTCGAGTGTATCATTATTGCCAATATTTTAATTCGCCTGCGTGGGAAATAACATTGTCAGCAGCCGTGTCTCAGCTGTGAAGGACACCAGTGGCTATATATATCTACATATCTAAGGAAGGCCAACAGACTCATAAAAAGTAACCAGACATCCTGGTTTTAATAGTCCCTGCAGAGCTCTCTGTGGGGAAGGACTCCGCTGGCTGCTGGGCTGTGCCTGGCAGCAAAGCACGCACATACGCACGGACACCCACCATCATTTTTTAATCACTTGCATTACTTGATATCCTGCCGATCGCCTCCTATTTGCCAGAAATCCCAGACAAACCTGGGTCAGGAGTAGAAAATATTTTATTTATTTCTTTTTCTCTCAAAGGTCCTAGATTAGGTGGAAGGCTTATGGATGAGGAAGAAACATCAGCAACTTCTTTTCTCCTTGGTCTGGCATTTTTTTTAGACCCTTGATTTCAGTCTGTGAGTTCTGGGATGGATGGCCCCCATAACTGAAATGAAGGCTTCTGTCTCCTGGGCGTTGAAGGAGGAAAAGATGCCAGCTGCCTTCCAGTTTACAAATGAGCCTCCTCTGTGCTAAATACTGAGGCTGCCGAGGTTTGGGGTAGCAGGTCACTCGGCATTACTTTATTTTAGTTCAGCAGGAATCTGTTGGCTCTGGGTGGAAAAGAAAAGATTGAGTGGTGTAGCAGCGTTTAAATTACCTAAAGCACTAATGTTAAACACTTTAATCCTTCATTATGGCTAAAACAGAGCTGTGGATCATATAATGCAAAAGCCTTTATCACCAAGCCTTTATCTTTTAAAATTGAACAACACATACATTTGAAGGATGTGTTGTCTCCCTGTATCTGGTCCTCCCTGACTTCTCGTTGGGTTCTTTCAAAATAATCACTGAGAGGCTGGCAGATCAATATTTAGTCGTATTTATGTGCATACACACAGTTAAGACTATGTAGATTTGTTTCTGTGTTTTTTGTTTGTTTTAAAGATAAGCTAATAACTGTTGTATTTACTAAGTTATTTCATATTTTATATTGTCTGCCTGAGAACTTACATTTCCAGCAGTTTAATAAATTAGAGTAATCTAACTAACTTTGAAATGCGAGTCAATTAGTGTATTGGATTAAATAGACCAGAAATAGTTTTAGGGACTTCCACTGGTTAAGACTCCAAGCTTCCAAGGCAGGAAGTGTGGGTTCGATCCTTGCTGAGGAAACTAAGATCCCACATGCTGCACAGCATTGCCCACCCCCCTCCACCAAAGTTTTAAAGGCATTGCTGAGTTGAAAAGAATGTAAAGGACATTTCTGAGGTCAAAAAGAAGAAACTGAAAACTACAGTGGGAAGCAGTCTTCTTTTTTTTAGTTTCCACTGCTAAGAGGATTGGGTTTAACAGCCATGTGGAGATAAGATAAATGCCTTTGGCTCCCTGAGAGGGTTAATTGGAAATGAGACAGTCATAAAGCCAGGACTCTCAAAGAGCTAGCTACATCCTCACTTAAAGTGTGTATTAGAAAACTTTGCCCACCAGCCTGAGGAGATAAGAAGAAAAACTATATGGCTTCTGCTCTCAGTGTGGAAAATCTCCTTTAAGAAGCTGTAATCATAGAACTACTCTCATGTAGGGGTAGGATTAATATTTGTACTATCTTTATGCTCTAGAACTGCCAAACTGAGAAATTATATAAGTGAAAATTTGGACGTACACGAGCAAGTGTTTTGGCAAGAAATGCCAGATAGCATGGGATTACCGCAGCTGAAGTCCCAGTGAAGATGAGTTCACAATAAAAGTTATACAACGCAAAACAACAGTGCACCGTGGCAGAGCAAGTCAGCAGACACAACAAGCAATACAATTAGGACGTCTCACACTTTACGTAATTAATCTACTGGATGGCAATTATAAAAGAAATATTTTTAAAATGATCAAAGCTGTAAAAGAAAGTTAGAAAACAGTTCTTAGTAGATTTGAAAAAGAAAATAACAGGACTTCTAAAAATGAAAAAAGTGTGACAGATTAAAAAAATCAATGGTTGAATTAATTTGCAATTTAGACTCAAGGAGAGGATTAGTAAATCGGAGCTAGCTCTGAAATGAAGAATAGGCTAGAGTAGAAAGGTTCAGTGGGTATTTAATAGGAAAGAATGGAGAGAATAAAAGAGAAACAACATTAATGGTTCGAGGCTTTACCAGAATTTATAAAAGACATGAAATCTCAGTCCAAAAAGCATTAATACAAATGTTGATCATGAAAATAAATTAGATTATGCTAAGATTTACTTAATTGTATACTTTATAATTCATACAACTTTATAATTTACTTAATGCTATACTTTAATTGCAGAATAATAAAGAGAAAGAGAAGCTTTTAAAGAATATTTGTCTTTTATTTTTATACTTGAATGGTAATTTGGTAATGTAGATGTTATTATTGGGCCATATTTTCTTTTTCTCAAGATTTTGTAGGTAGTGTTCTGTTTCATCAGATATTGAATGCTCTGTGGAAAAGTCAGCCTGTTTTATTTTTCCTTTGATTTATTCTTTGCCTCATCACTGGCTGGATTCAGGAATTGACAGTTAGAGCATCCTACATAAACTTCCTTGTCATCCTCTGATGCTCATTGACTAGATTCATTAATGGTATGTAGTTTTAAATTTTGTTTTTAAAATTAATATATAGTTGATATTTTAAGGGTACATTTCTATGGCTTTTGATACATGTACAGATTTGTGTAATCCTCACCACAACCAAAATATAGAGCAAATATACCACCCCTAAACCTCCCTCTTGCTCTCTCTCTATACCCTTCCCCATCTCTGTAAAATTTGTCAACTGCAGATCCATTCTCCATAAGCAGAGTTTGGCTTTTCAAGAATGTCATATGTATGAAATCATAGTTTGTAATCTTTTGAGTCTGACTTATATTATTCAGCATAATGCTTTTGAGATTCATCTAAACTGAATGTGTAAGTTGTTCTTCCCTTTTTATTCTTGAGTAGGGTTCTAGTGCATGAATGAATGACATTGTGTTTATTCATTCACATATTCAATGACATTTGGATTGTTTTTAGATTGGGGCTTTAATAGAGAAGCTATAGAGTTTCTCAGGTGGTGCTAGTTGTCAAGAATCCACCTGCCAATGCAAGAGACATAAGAGATTTGGTTTTCATCCCTGGCTTGGGAAGATCCCCTGGAGGAGGGGATGGCACCCACTCTGATATTCTTGCCTGGAGAATCCCCATGGACAGAGGAGCCTGGCAGGCTACAGTCCATCGGGTCGCAAAGAGTCAGGGACAACTGAAGTGACTTAGCATGCACACATGCACAGAGAAGCTACAAATATTTGTGAACAGTTTTGACAGAACACACAATTTTATTTTTCAGGGCATATACTGAGGAGTGGGATTACTGGGCCATATGTTAATATATCTTTCAGTTTATAAGAAACTTCCAGTTTTCCAGAATGATTGGACCATTTTGCATTCTCATCAGTAATGCATGACATGTCTAGTTTCTCTGCATCATCATTAGTACTTGGTATTGATAGTATTTTAAATTTTCAGCTGCTATAATAGATGTGTGCTGGTATCTCACTGTGGTTTTGCGTTTTCTTTGTGACTAATAACATCTTAATGAAATGTCTGCTTTAGTCTTTTGTTCATTTTTAAGTTGGGTTGCTTGTTTTCTTATTGTTGAGTTCTGAGTGTTTTTTTATGTACTCTGTATGCAAATTATTTGTTGGATATGTGATTTGAAAATATTTTATTGCAGTCAATAGCTGTCTTTTCAATCTTTTAGCAATGTCTTCACAGGGTAAGCTTTTAAATTTTTGATGAAGTTCAATTTATCTTTTTTTTCCTCTAAAGGATCATGATTTGGCATCATAATTAAGAATGCTTTGCCTAACTCAGCTCACAGAGATTTTCCTTCTTTCTTTTTTCCTAAAAATTTTAATTTCATCTTTTATCTTTAGGTCTGTGATCCATTCTGAGTTAATTTTCATATGTGATGTGAGTTATGGATCGAATTCCTTTTCCCATATGGATATTCAGTTACAGTGTCATTGAATTGCTTTTGTACATTTGTTGAAAATCAATTTGCCTTATTTGTGCAGGGCTATTTCTCAACTCTATTCTCTTCCATTGATCTATGTCTCTATTCCTCTACCAATACTGTGTTATTGTTGTTTAGTTACTAAGTCATGTCCAACTCTTCCGTGACTATAGCCTGCTTGCTTCTCTGTCCAGGGGCTTTCCCAGGCACGAATACTGAAGTGGGCTGCCGTTTCCTTCTCCAGGGTCTCTGCCATGACTCAGGGATCAAACCTGCATCTCCTGCATTAACAGCCAAATTCTTTACCAGTGTGTCAGCAGGGAAGCCCACATCAATACCACACTGTCTTAATCACTGTACCACTATCAGAAGTCATAAAATTGGATGGTGGATGGTGTAATTCCTTAACCTTCTTCTTCTTTTAAAACATTGTTTTAACCATTCTTGTTTAACTGCCTTTTTCTATGAATTTTTGAATCAACTTATCTATCTGTAAAAAGTCCTGCTAGTATTTTGATTGGATTTTTGCTAACTTTATAGATCAATTGAAAAAACTGACATCTTCATTACGTTGAATCTTCTGGTTCATGAACACAACATGACTCTCCATTTATTTGGGATTTCTTTGATTTCTTTCATCAGTCTATTTTAGTTTTCATACAAATCTTGTATGTACTTTGTTAGATATATAATTATAGTGCATTTTAGTTTTACTAGGTAGGGCTTCCAAGGAGTGTTTGAGTATCCATTTCCCAATATTCTTACCCATGCTGACTATTGTCAATTTTTAAAATTATTTTTCTTATATGTGCTTATTTTAAAGTGATTTATTTTGTAGGGTGGACAAAGTCATCTTCAGGACATCACAGCTCTCTTTAGGCCTGTCTTGCTGAATTTAGAATGTGTGTCCTAAATAAGAAGCATTGCAGATGTAATGTGTGTACCATATTACAGAAATAACTCATCTCTTGCCATCTCATAAGAAGGGGTGCTGTCAGCTCACTTAGTATTTTTTCAACTTTCTAAAGAATCAACCCAACCATTTTCCAGAAGAGCATTTTGGATCTGAGTTTCCATGAGATTGCTGTTGTTCTATCATTATGTCATGTTTGACTCTTTTTTGGACCCCATGGACTGCAGCATGCCAGGCTTCCCTGTCTTGCACTGTCTCCCAGAGTTTGCTCAAACTTAGGTCCACTGAGTTGGTGATGCCATCCAACCATCTCATCGTCTGTTGCCCCCTTCTCTTGCCCTCAATCTTCCCTAACATCAGTCTTTTCCAGTGAGTCAGCTCTTCACATCACATAGCCAAAATATTGGAGCTTCAGCTTCAGTATCAGTCCTTCCAATAAATATTCAGGATTGATTTCCTTTAGGACTGACTGATTTGATCTTGCTATCCAAGGAACTGTCGAGAGTCTTCTTCAGCACCCCAGTTTGAAATCATCAATTCTTTGGTGCTCAATTTTCTTTATGGTTCAACTGTTAGATCCATACATGATTACTGGAAAAACCATAGCTTTGATTATATGGACTTTTGTCAGTAAAGTGATGTCTCTGTTTTTGAATACACTGTCTAGGTTTGTTATAGCTTTCCTTTCACTGAGCAAGTGTCTTTTAATTTCATGGCTGCAGTCACCATCCACAGTGATTTTGGAGCCCAGTCAGTTCAGTTCAGTTCAGTCACTCAGTCATGTCCGACTCTTTGCAATCCCATGAAATGCAGCACACCAGGCCTCCCTGTCCATCACCAACTCTGGGAGTCCACCCAAACCCATGTTCATTGAGTCAGTGATGCCATCCAGCCATCTCATCCTCTGCTGTTCCCTTCTCCTCCTGCCCTCAATCTTTCCCAGCATCAGGGTCTTTTCCAATGAGTCAGCTCTTCATATCAGGTGTCCAAAGGATTGGAGTTTCAGCTTCAACATCAGTCCTTCCAATGAATACCCAGGACTGATCTCCTTTAGGATGGACTTGTTGGATCTCCTTGCAGTCCAAGGGACTCTTAAGAGTCTTCTCCAACACCACAGTTCAAAAGCATCAGTTCTTCAGTGCTCAGCTTTCTTTATAGTCCAACTCTCACATCCATACATGACCACAGGAAAAACCATAGCCTTGACTTGATGGACGTTTGTTGACAAAGTAATGTCTCTGCTTTTCAATATGCTATCTAGGTTGGTCATAACTTTCCTTCCAAGGAGCAAGCGTCTTTTAATTTCATGGCTGCAATCACCATCCACAGTGATTTTGGAGCCCCAAAAAATAAAGTCTGACACTGTTTCCACTGTTTCCCCATCTATTTCCCATGAAGTGATGGGACCGGATGCCATAATCTTTGTTTCTGAATGTTGAGCTTTAAGCCAACTTTTTCACTCTCCTTTTTTACTTTCATCAAGAGGCTCTTTAGTTCTTCTTCACTTTTTGCCATAAGGGTGGTGTCATCTGCATATCTGAGGTTATTGATATTTCTCCTGGAAATCTTGGTTCCAGCTTGTGATTCCTCCAGCCCAGCATTTCTCATGATGTACTCTGCATAGAAGTTAAATAAGCAGGGTGACAATATACAGCCTTGACATACTCCTTTTCCTATTTGGAACCAGTCTGTTGTTCCATGTCTAGTTCTAACTGTTGCTTCCTGACCTGCATATAGGTTTCTCAAGAGG
>NW_011494235.1:174088-174391 GCF_000754665.1 Bison bison bison | reverse complement strand
AGTCAAAGGCTTTGGCATAGTCAAGAAAGCAGAAATAGATGTTTTTCTGGAACTCTCTTGCTTTTTCAATGATCCAGCGGATGTTGGCAATTTGATCTCTGGTTCCTCTGCCTTTTCTAAAACCATCTTGAACATCTGGAAGTTCACAGTTCATGTATTGCTGAAGCCTGGCTTGGAGAATTTTAAGCATCACTTTACTAGCATGTGAGATGAGTGTAATTGTGTGTTAGTTTGAGAATTCTTTGGCATTGCCTTTCTTTAGGATTGTAATGAAAACTGGCCTTTTTTCCCCAGTCCTGTGGC
>NW_011494235.1:160105-173988 GCF_000754665.1 Bison bison bison | reverse complement strand
AATTTGCTGGCATATTGAGTGCAGCACTTTCACAGCATCATCTTTTAGGATTTGAAATAGCTCAACTGGAATTCCATCACCTCCACTAGCTTTGTTTGTAGTGATGCTTCCTAAGGCCCACTTGACTTCACATTCCAGGATGTCTGGCTCTAGGTGAGTGATCACACCATCGTGGTTATCTGGGTCATGAAGATCTTTTTTGTACAGTTCTTCTGTGTATTCTTGCCACATCTTATTTATATCTTCTGCTTCTGTTAGGTCCCTATCATTTCTGTCCTTTATTGAGCCCATCTTTGCATGAAATGTTCTCTTGTTATCTCTAATTTTCCTGAAGAGATCTCACCCAAGAAAATGAAATTTGTCACTGTTTCCACTTTCCCCCTTCTATTTACCATGAAATGATGGAACCGGATGCCATGATCTTAGTTTTTTGAATTTGAGTTTTAAGTCAGCTTTTCACTCTCCTTTTTCACCCTCATCAAGAGATAGTTCAGAGTAAATGAGGTATGGATTGATTGCTGGAGACCCAATTGAATTTCCAACTCTGTGATTGACCTGAGGTGTGAATTTGGGAAACCACTCTGCTGCCTTGTCCTTCAGTTCCCTGTAAAGTTAATGAGGCTGAAGATGCAAAGGTTGTTCTAGTTCTGTGCTTCTGTTTTATAGAAATGATCAATTATAATTCTCAAATGGGAAATAAAAAAATAGAGAAGTGGAGAAATTTTTTTTTAGAAAATGAGAGAAGGAAAAGACCAAAAGAAGAAAAGGAATCCAAGGTCTGATCACTGCCTCATTAGGCGTTGACTAGTTGTCCAAATCACCAGTAACTCCAAAAGAGTTTTCCCAAGAGGAAGTAGATGATGGCAGTCACCTTTAGAACAAGCCCAAATGTCTAGTCTCCCAATTAGGGCTCATAAATTCTATTTGCATACTCTTAAGACAGCTATTGTTAAAATCTTCCTTTCCTGTTTTTCAGTATTGTGATTATACTTCCTTTTCACAGTAGACCAATAAATGTGTTAATCTTGTTGATTTCATATGTAAATGCAGCTTCTGAAAATGCCAATTTCTTGGAGGCAACAGGTGGTAAACAGGAAAAAAGAGAAAAAACCCAGCAATGATTTTGCAATAGAAGGAATGGAGATTCAGAGTTATCAAGATACTCCATTCCACAATTATTTATGGAGTGCCAGATGCTGTGCTGAGTTCTAAGGATTCAAAGGGAGCAAGGCATCCATGTCACCACCATTAGTGACACTTAGAGAATTTGCCCAAAGAGATACCCAGTAAGTGGTGAAACCTGTATGCACACCCTGGTCTGTCAGGCTCTAACATCAATTAGGAAAACACTAAACTAATGTGGCTTTAATATCTGTGAGACAAGCTGAGCACTCTGTTCTACCATTCTGTGTCTAGTTAACTCCAATATTTCTTAACTCAGTAGAAAAGTAACTTTGCCATTTACATAGCTGACTAGGCAGTTGATTATAATAACATTGCTATTATAATAATGCTTCATTTATTGAAGACTTTTCACAAAAAAAGATATTGATTGTTTGATAGACTTTTTTAAAAGTTTTCATTTTGAAATAGTTTTACATTCACAGGAAGTGGCAAAGATAGTAGAGGTCCCTGTATCCTTAACCCAGGGCTTCACAGGTATCCCTAATGGCAAAGAATTTACCTGCCAATTCAGAAGACATAGGAGATGTGGGTTCAATCCTCAGTTCGGGAAGATCCCCTGAAGGACAGCGTGGCAATGCATCCCAGTATTTTTTGCCTGGAGAATCCCCTGGACAGAGGAGCCTGGCAGGCTGCTGTCCCTGTGATCGCAAAGAGTGGGACATAACTGAAGTGACACATGCACACTTCCTTAGCCCAGTTTCTTAACTATAACTATACTATATCTATAACTTTATTCTCAATCCCTGAGCAATTAGCCCTATTTCTTGGCTGAATGCTTCTGAACCACTGTGACATAAATGAAAACTCTTGATGCTTGAACTTTGACCTCTTTGTTTCTGAAATCTGAGAATTTCTTTTTCTATTCCCAGGGTCAGTATATATTAAATATTTTCATTATTATATTTCATCTGAAGTCAAATATGGCATCTGTACCCTGACACTGAATTAAATCTCAGAGACAGAGTTTTAAGTGAAGTAGAAAAGAATAGCTTTATTGCTTTGCCAGGCAAAAGGGGTCACAGCAGGCTAATGCCCTGAAAATTGTGTGTCCCAACCTGGAGGGAGTAATAAGTCTTACAGTAATGGTTCAAAGGAGGCATGATCAGCTCATGGACATTCTTCTGATTGGTTGGTGGTGAGGTAAGTAGGAGTCAGCATGATCAATCTTCAGGTTCTAATCTGTCTGCGGTCTACATGCTTGTGGGCAGCATATCATCATTAATTGGTAACTTCTCACACCTGGAGGGGGTTTTAGACTCTGCTGATGGATATTGCTGTGTATATCTGCTGATGGAGAACCAGGACCTTGCCCCAAGGCTGCACTGTTGTTTCTCTTGACTGCTTCTCCCTGGTCTTGCATCTCCTTCTTTCCCTAATTAACAACTGCTTGAATCTGCGTGTTGGAACTCAGGGAAGATCATGGAGGCTGAATGATGGCTGTTTCCCGTAATCAAAGAAGTGGGGGACACAGAAAGGCTTTGTGCCCAGGAGCCCCACTGGCCTTGCTTGTTATCAAAAGCAGAAGGAAAATAGCTGAATCCCCTAGAGACCAGCATGAACCAAACTTGGGACTGAAAAAGGACCCTGGAACCTCGGTATCTCTCAGTCACTTACCAAGATGCTTTTTGGAATACATCTGCTCACGAGGGTGGGATTGTAAAGTAAAAGTGACACTGCTAATCATAATTGTGAAAATAATTTTCTGAGCATCACTTCTCATCCTGTCCCCCTTTGCTTTTTTTGTTTATCTTCATTGAGTTTGCTGTCCATTCAGACCCTCCCCTTACTAATAGTCTCTGCTCATCTTGGAGTATATGGAGGGCTGCGCATGACTGAAACATTCACGATTATCCATTTATTGATCAGCTTCCATGAAATTCCCTCATAGTCTTCTCAAGTTGTCTGCAATGTGGTGTCCTGATTACTCCCTTATTAGGTTTTGCTTTGGATGGAATTACCAAGCCAAATTGAAGTTCACGGCTGTTATGGACCATTTCTAAGACATTGCTCAAAAGCAAGTCAGGGGATGCCTCTTGCCTGCTTCTGCCCCTTAGATTTCAGATCAAGATTCACATCCCATGCCCATTATTGCGAAATTGTTGCTTTATTTATGACCTTTACTTGGTGTATTGCAGTCTATTTCTATTGTCGCATTTTCATCAACTTATTTCAAATTCTGACTCTCACCTTGCACAGTTGCAGAAACTGCATGTCTGTGTTACTTTATTTAGCAGTTGCCTGGACCAATTATATCAGAAGTTCCTTTGCCTTTTCCTCTGCCCTTTCCTTGGACAAGGTGGAGGAGAGTGAGTAAAATTAGGACTTTCTCTATGCTTATTTTTAAACAAAGCCTCTTTAAAACTTAAGAGATATCATCTCCTTCCTCAGGAAGCTGGCAGCTGTCTGGCCCAGGGACACAATTACAGCTTTATCATTAAGACTGGGAGTCACTGATCAGGACCTCCATCTCCCCTATTCAGCGTATGCTGATGTGGATTCATTTACTAGATCAGCACGGAGGACAGCATGACCTCTTAGGAATTCTGAGAAGTGGGAGTTCAGAAGTGCACTCTCCTCAATGGGGGACCAGCCTGCTTTGCTTTCCCCAGAAGTTCCTGGATTTTTCTCCTGCTTGTCACCTGCCCAGCAATTCTATAGAGGTCATTCAATAGATGCTTAGCTGTGTAGGTGTCAGGTGTTAAGGTTTCATTGCAATGAAAGGATAATTCTCTAGAGTGGGATCAACACAGTCCTTGGTTCTAGTTCCAACACCATCACTTATGATTATAACTGTGACCTTGAACAAATTACTCATATCCTGAAAACTCCACACTTCATCCATAGTGCTCTGGGGAGAAGCTAGCATATCAATAAGTGAAACACACCTAATATTTGTGCTCACAGTGTGCCCCATTGCTACTGTAAAATAATTTTTTAGAGAACTGTAAGACTTTTGGCTATACTCTGGAGGAAAGGGCTTGGACCTTGGAATGAGATAGACCTGTGTTCAAAATCTGATTCTACCATTTATTAATTCTGTGACTTTGAATAAATCACAAAGATTTTGAGACTCAGAATTCTTATTTGCAATATAAGAATTAGGACATAAGATATGTGCAAAACTATTAGTGGTTTCCTTTTCCTTCAACTTTAACCTTGGCTATCATTTTACCATAGCTAGCACAGGTCGTTTTACTTAACATGGCTGATGTTTGGTTATCTGAGAAGGTGGTCCTGTGGCTTGGTAATTTTAAGATGACCAAGCCCCTGGAGTTTTTCCTTTCCTAAGTTGTATGTGTTGGAGAAGGCAATGGCACCCCACTCCAGTACTCTTGCCTGGAAAAGCCCATGGATGGAGGAGCTTGGTAGGCTGCAGTCAATGGGGTCACGAAGAGTCGGACACGACTGAGCAACTTCACTTTCACTTTTCACTTTCATGCATTGGAGTAGGAAATGGCAACCCACTCCAGTGTTCTTGCCTAGAGAATCCCAGGCACGGGGGAGCCTGGTGGGCTTCCGTCTATGGGGTCGCACAGAGTCGGACATGACTGAAGCGACTTAGCAGCAGCAGCAGCAGCAAGTTGTATGTGTATGTATGTGTGTATGTGCTCTTCGTTTTTCTCCCCACGCATTTTTATCTCCTTTGTTCTCTCCACCTGTGATCTACAGGCGAAGTCCCAGGTCCTCCTTATTTTTCCATTGCTGACTTCTCCTGATTTTTCCATTGCTGACTTCTGATTTTTCTTTGGATGCTATCTTGCCCATTTGGTCCTGCAAAGTTGCTAAGGGGAACGCTGGGGGTACAGAGTCAGTCATTCTTTAACTACTTAATTATTTATTCTTACTCCTTTTAATCCAAGAAAGGAATCAATGGGTTAGGAAAGGCATTGTGTACTTCTGTTAAGCAGAAGTCAGGAGTCAGGTTAAATGTTACCTAGTGATCTCATTTTTATAATTAAGGTCTAAGGAGAACAGAGATGAACAAACAGAAAAAGGGACAAAGAGCCACCTACAAAGCTACTGCTTTCATTCCCCATCAGTCTACACTGAAAACAAACTCAAGGACACCAGGCCTAATTTGCCCATCAGTGATGACCTCCCTGCTTGTCTGGCTAGTTCTATTGGCAGAAACGTGCAACTTATTCCCCAGCCTGGGCACTGCCATCTGTCACTGTGTCTTGTACTCCGGCAGGAAGCTGAATAGCTTGCTGACTCACAACAAAAATTAGGTAAATAGAAAGCCTCGAGTCTCTTTCCAAGAATTGACCTCAGCAGTTCATGTCCTCACCTTAGCTCATATCCCATCCACAGAGACAACCTGAATCTGATGACTGGTAAGTACAGGAGGTAGGGCTGAGGCCTCTGCAGTGACTCTATCCAGATCAGCTTTTCCCTCTGCCCCATCCTACCCCCTCTCCATCCTTCACAGTTGATCCCAAGGACAACTTCTAATATGCTTCCTACATGCAGATTTCCATCTCAGAGCCTGTTTCCTGGGAAACCTGGCCTGAGACCCTTTTATATTACAAATATTTTATTATGTCCTCTTTATAGGAAATTTATAGATAATATACCTACCACAACACAAAATTAAGAAAAAAAAAAACAACCCTAACTATAAAAAGCACAGCAATGCTTAATAAAATAGTAGTGCATTTAATATTTAATAAGGTAATAATATATCAGGTACAACTGTATCTGAAGATAAGAAGCATTCAGATGCCTGCACCATAAAATCACCCAGAATTTGAGAGACACATGATCCAGGGGTGTTGTTTTGCCAACTTAAATGCTGCCAGTAGTGCTGCTGTGGGGGTAGTTTGCGAATTAGTTATCAACTCTTGGGAAAGTTATGAACAAGACTAATATAATATACTAATATAATATACTCTTGATTTACCTGGTAGTTGTACTCCTGGATAATTCAATGTAAAAATAATATAGAAATAGGGAAACATTAGTTTGTGTTTTTCTATAAAGCAGGGAAAGTTTCTCAGTGTGGATAACTACGTAGCTGTGCATTTTTTTCCCCCATACAGATCTTTCTGCAGAGATGCTGAGAGGTCATGAGGGTCTTGGGGCAATTCTTTTATGTACAGACGTGATCACTGCAGGGAGTAAGTGCACTAGGTCCTTACCCACAAACATCCCCATCAATGAGACAGCCCTAAACACTCCTGTAAGTTTTCCATATGCCTTCTGGGAATAGTGTTGGCTCTGCTAAAGAAGGCCAAGGGAGTAAAGGCAAGGAAGTGAATTTTGAGTGGTAACCCCCAAACTGAAGACATTTACATGCTATGCTTGTACGGCAGGACCCAAGTTTCAACTCAGGCCTGTGTGACCCAGCCCTGGTGCCCCTCCCCTCAGCCATTCTCCTGCTCTGTTTTACTTAGAAAAGATCAGGATTGAAGGAAGGACTTGACTGACTTCCCAGGACCCCCCTACCATCCTCTATTTTCTCCTCACTAATTTGAGGAGTGCTGAAATGCAGAGCCTTTTTAAAAAGACCCTCCTCATCCAGCCTTAGGGGTCACAGCAGTGCCCTTTGAAATGTAGGCACATGGTCTCTGCTAAATTGTAAGCTTCTATTTTGAGCACCATGATAGAGGGGCTGTGGTCCCAGGCTTCTCTAACTCCTTTTCCAGACAGACAGCTTTAATGGGCAAGCTTAGCTTTTATGGTTTGACAGCCTGGTAATTGGTAATTAGTTCATAAAGGCTGCGTCTTAACAGTCTCAGAGGGCATTTGTAGGGGGTGGTTTCTCTGTGAAGGAGCACACAATCCCTCCCTTCTCTTTTCTTTCTCATTTCCCCTGTCTTCCTCTGAGCCTTCCTCTTTTCTTCTGCGCCTTTCTTTAAAAAAAAATTTTTTTTTTAATTGAAGTAGCGAGCACATTTTCTTTATCCATTCATCTGCTGTTGGACATTTAGGTTGCATCCATGCCTTGGCTATCGTAAATAGTTTTCTTCACCTTTCTTAATTAGACTGCTCCACTTCTCACCTGAATATGTAGATAGTAATGGGAGAGAGATGGGTGGCAGGATGGAGCGGGGAGAGAGAGAGAAAATACACTTATAAATGCCCAATTTCAAAGCACACTTTCTTTCCAGAGCCCTACTCCTTGCCAGTGTCTTAGTCTGTCTGGGCTGCTCTAACAAAATGCCATAAACTAGGTGAACCATAAACAACAGAAATGTATTTCTCACAGTCTGGAGGCTGGAAAGTCCAAGATGAAGGTGCTGGCAGATTTGGTGTCTCTGGTGAAGAGAGTCTGCAGGACAGGTTTGTCAGTTACGTGTGTCTCACATAGGGTTCGAGGTACACAAGCAACAGCTACTTGAAATTATTTTTAGATGCTTGAAATCTGCTCTTTGGCCCTTGTACTATCCCACTCAGGGACTAAGCCCAGTACATCACTCTCAGCTCTCTAAGTAGTGCCCTAAATTATTGAATTCCTTCATGACCATCCTCTCTTCAGATGGAGCCTGCTCTCGTTTATCCCTAACGCATCCCTAATTCTCCATTCAGATTGTGTTAGGTTTTACATTCCACCACTACTGCAAATAATTTACCACTTCCCCTCACAGCTAGCTCACTGCCTATTACTGTGAATTATTTACAGAAGAAACTCTGACTTGAGAAATTGAGATAATGTCACAAGTTATTTATGCAAAAAGAATGCAAGCTTTCTCAGACTTTATTTATTTATTTATTATTTATTTATTTATTATTTATTATTATTATTTATTTATCCCTCCTGCTTTCTAACTTCCCTTGCTGCAATTCTTGTTCTGGCCCAGCACTTCAGAAGCATTAACCAAGTTGGTTTTTGCAGCCGATCTCTTGTCAAAATGAGAGAAATTACTGGTTCCATTGAACAGAAGGATAAAGGGACTAGTTCTGACATAGAGTCTTGGGAAGATGCCCTTTCAAGACGTATAGCTAGAAGAATCTTTGATAAGATCAGTTTTCCCTATAGCTTATTTAGGGGACAATGTAATTGTGTCTTTTATTTCAATTTAATTATCATTCAGGGCAGCAGAAAAGATATTATGGATTTTTTTTTGCTGGTTTTATATATATGCTTGCTTAGCTGCTTATAATGAGTTTGTTCTTTCAAAAGCTAGTTCTTGACCCCCTTTATAGTTTTAAAAAGACATTGTCCTGAATGCCTTTCTGACCACAGGCACAGGTGAGGAACTGTACAAGGACCGTAAAATGACTTCTGTCATGGTCTGTCCCTAAGCTGTTCTTCACACTCCATCTTCAAACCCGTTCTGTTACCCAGATTTGAGAGATAGGAATGAATCACACCCTTTCTCTCAATGTTGAGTCCACAACAGGATGAGAAACAGTTATCAGACAACTGAAGGGCAAAGTATCACTTTTATAAAGGATAACAGTAGATTGGAGCAGTTACCTTGGATGTACCTCGATAATCAAGCATCTGAGATTTTATCCTTGAACTGAGAGCTCAGAATGATGCATCCAAGTGAAAGCTGAGGTCTGTGAAGCTCTCCCCCTTATACAGATTAGTTGCATTAAACATATCAAGGTCAAAGAAGGAGGTCAGGGAAGAATAAGCCTTGAGACCTGCTGCTAGAATGCAGGTGTAGACCCTGATCCTGATATATGTGCCCCACGGTGGCAGCCATGCAGTAGAACAGATCAAATTTGCAGACAGGTAGATGAGAAAGGGAGGCCCAGATGGATCCGTGCATGCTTATTTCCCTTTTCTGATACAACCTCTTAGGTAAGTCATCACTGAATCCAGAAGAGAGGGGTGGAAGAGTTAAATACATATTGTGTCACCATGGGAGTAGAAATTTCTATGTGGAAACATGAAGGCTGGGAAGAAGGGGGACCCCAAATATCTCTAATAGATTCTGGTTCAGACCGTTTTCCTTAGACCCATTGTATTGGTTAAGACTCCGTGGTTGCAACTGATTGAAACCTCAAATCAATTAAGCAAAAGGAACAAGAATGGTTTATCAAATCACAAAATGAATGACTACCACTCATTTTGTACATGGCAAATCAGGAGCTCAAAGAATATTATCAGGGTTCTATTTCTTTCCTTTTTTTGTTTTCCTCTATTTTGGCCTTGTTCTCAAGCAAGCTTTTGTTAACAGGATGGCTGCCAGCTTACTTGTTCTTAGTGATCCTAGTAGGGACTGGGAAGAGCATCTCTTTCTTGATAGTTCCATCAAATGAACCAGAGGGGAGTCTCATGGGTGTGGCCTGAGTCATTTGTCCATTCCTGAGCCAATCACAGTGGCCGTGGTGAAAGGGTGGATCATATGTTAGCCCTTCACTGGAACAAAAACAATAGGCAAAAGTTTTATCCAAATCACATGGGCTAAGATTGGAGGAGGAGAGGATTCCCGAAGACCAGGAAACACACAGAAAAATAAATCACAGTCTTTTATCTTTTTACTGATCTCTGTGGATTTTTTTAAAATAAGCTTTTTATGTTAGTATAGTTTTAGATTTACAAAAAGCTTGTGGGGATAGTACAGAGAGTTGTCATATAACCCACAGGCAATTGTCTCTATTGTTAGCATCATACATCACTGTGGTACATTTGTCATAATTAATGAAACAATATTGATACAGTGTGTGTGTGTGTGTGCTCAGTTGTGTCCAACTCTTTGAAACCCCAGGCTCCTCTGTCTGTGGCATTTTCCAGGCAAGAATACTGGAGTGGGTTGCCATTTCCTCCTCCAGGGGATCTTCCCCACCCAGGCATTAAACCCGTGGCTCTTGTGTCTCCTGCATTGGCAGGTGGAATCTTTACCACTGAGCCTCCAGGGAAGCCCACTGATACATTCAGTTCAGTCGCTCAGTTGTGTCCGACTCTTTGCGACCCCATGAATCGCAGCACGCCAGGCCTCCCTGTCCATCACCGGCACCCGGAGTTCACCCAGACTCACGTCCATTGAGTCAGTGATGCCATCTAGCCATCTCATCCTCTGTCGTCCCCTTCTCCTCCTGCCCCCAATCCCTTCCAGCATCAGGGTCTTTTCCATACATTATCATCCAGTAAAGTCTGTACTTTATTTGTATTTGCTTAGTGTTTAGCTCATGTCCCTTTTTGGTTTCAGGATCCTATCAAGGAAACTATGTAACAGGGAGGCATCAAGTCTCTTTAGATTCTTCTTGGCTGTTTTTATAGTTTCTCAGATTTTCCTTGTTTTTGATGACCTTGACAGCTTTGAGGTGTGTGGTCAGGAGTTTTATAGAATCTCCCTCAGTTGGGATTTGTCTTATGTCTTTTCTCATAGTTAGACCAGGGTCATGGGTTTTAGAAGGAAATCCACAGAGGTAAAGTACCATTTTACCTCTTTCACACCAGAGAACATGATATAAACATGACTTGTCACTGTTGATGGCAACTCGTGATCACCTTGCCAAGGCTTTTTTGGTCAGGTTTTCCAGTTGTAAAGGCATTAATTTTCCTACCCTGTACCGTACTCTTTGGCAAAAAGTTACTGGGTACAGTTTATACATAAGGAATGATAATTATGCTCCATCACCTTGAAAGCAAAGTATTTACTTTATTATTTGAAATTTTTCTGTGCAGGAGATTTGCCTATTTTCCCTCATTTATTTCTTTAATCAATCATTTACATTAGTATGGCCTCGTGGGTATTTGTTTTATATTTGGGGTTGTAATCGAATTCTACTTTCTTTAGTCTAAATGGTTCCAACTTTGTACATGGGAAAGGTCTTCTTGCAGTTGGCTCCTGTGTCCACTCGCTTCACCCACCATTGTGTTCCCCACACCTCAACTTTCCTGCTTCCTAGCATTATAAGATTCTCCAGGCTTATCTTATATGTTGGTTGACTTCCTGCCCCAGTCCTAAAATCAGTAGTTTCTCCAAGAATTTCTGGTTCCTTTTATTGCAGAATGGTTTTAGACACCTATATCAGGGTGCTAGATGTGCTTGTGGCTACTGGGGTGTCTATGATTCCGGCCCTCTCAGCAACTGAACAAGGAAATAATATGTTGTATACCGATAGGCATGTATACACATATCTATAAATATTTCTGTATGCAACCATCTGTATGTATATTAAGCTAAACATGAGTTCATATTTATGTGTTGAATTCTGATTCATTACCACATGACTCATCCCAACCTTCTCCTGTTGCTTGTCTATAACCTTCCACCCTACAGTGAGAAACCTGGTTCCCACTTCTGTTTGTTCAGTTCCAGTAAAAATAGTTGATTGATTCAATTCCAGTGAAAATGTAGAGTAGTTTCAGAATTGTTAACTTTATATTCCTTTGAATTTGATATTTTGCTTGTACTGCTGTTTACCTTATCTTTCTGCTAGCTGTGCTATTCAATCTAGTAGCCACTAATCATGTGTGGCTATTTAAACGTAAATTAAAATTAAGTAAAATGGAATGTTTGGTTCCTTAGTTACACTTCAAGCCACTGTTTAAGAGGTCTATAACCACCTTGGCTAATGGTCAGCATTAGGCACAATACGCTTCCATCATTGCATACAGTTCTATCGCATAATCTACATCCTGTTTTTCTCCACGTTCTTCTGCTATGTGTCTGGTAGCCACAGGCCAGTTCTGTCTTTCTAGCCTTGGCTCTCAGGGAGAACTTTGCCCCAGGTCAGATCCAAGATCCTGACTTACCCAAGAAAGGGAGTTTAGATGTCATATGCGGAGAGCTGGGAGCCGAATGTACTTTGCCCTAAAGAGCACAGTTTTGTGTGAGGGAGAAACATACAAGTTGTCATAGAGAAATACAGGACTGAGACTGGGGATGGATCAGAGAAGGCATTCCAAGGGAGATAATGCTTGAGCTAGGTCTTGAAGATTGCTGCAGGAATCGTAAGCAGGCCAAAGGCAGGCCAGAGAATGAAACAGCACGTGAAATGTGAGGGCATGAGTACTGGTGTGTGTGCACAGCTCAGTCGTGTCTGACTCTTTGCAACCCCGTGGACTATAGCCCACCAGGCTTCTCTGTCTAAAGGATTTTCCAGGCAAGAATACTGGAGTGGGTTGCCATTTTCTTTTCCAGGGGATCTTCCCAACCGAAGGATCAAACTCAAGTCTCTTGCATCTCCACCATGGGCAGGCAGATTTTTACCACTGGCGCCACTTGGGAAACCTGAGTACTGGATGTATCATATTTGCTAAATGGAGCCCTAGAGAGTCAGTGCATCTTCAATGGTGAGTAGAACATGGAGGAAGTAGCAGGATATAGACTTGGAGAGTTGAGTGCTAGTAGACTGTGTCTTGCAAGCAGTTTTGGACTTGATTATAAAAATTGTGGGGAGTTAGGAGAGAGTTTTACATTGGGAAGTGATGTGATCTGATCTCTAGTTTAAAAATATCACCCTGCTGGTTGCTGGTGAAGCTGGAAATAGAAGAGGTGGGTTAATATGCAGGGAGAAGAGGGTGAGGATTTTTTTTTTCAGTTCTCATATCATTTAATTTTCCAATAGTTCTTAGCCATTCCTTCCTCCAGGGGAATCTTACCCACCCAGGGATCGAACCCAGGTCTCCCTCAAGGCAGGCAGATTCTTTACCATCTCACTCACCAGGGAAGCCCTTAAAATAGTTACCCACCTTCTATTTCTTGAAGCTAATGTTCCTGGATTTCCTTGACCAATCCTCTCTCCTGGGTCTTCTTCTCTTCCTGTTTTTCTTGAGTGTGTTAGTTTTTTATTGCTGCTATAACACATCACCAAATTTAGTGGCTTAAAACAAGGCAGGTTTATCATCTCAAAATTCTGTAGTTTAGACATCTGACTCACATTTCACTGGGGTAAAGTCAAGGTGTCAGCAGTCTGTGTTCCCTTCTGGAGACTGTAGGGCCAGGTCAATTTCCTTGCCTTTTCCAGCTTCTAGAGGCTGCCTGGATTCCTTAGCTCATGGTCCATTCATCCTTCTTCAAAGCCAGCCATCATAGATCAGTTTCTCTCCCCACATCCCGCTGGCCTCTTTTCTGCCTCCCTCTTGCACTTTTAAGGACCCTTATGTTTATAGTGGCCCACCCATATTATTCCAGTCTCCCATCTCAAAGTCATTAATTTAGTTAGAGACTTCTGCAAAGTCCCTATATAAGGTAATATATTCACAGCCTCCAGGGATTAGGGGATGGGCATCTTTCAGTTCAGTTCAGTTCAGTCGCTCAGTCATGTCCGACTCTTTGTGACCCCTTGAATCACAGCATGCCAAGCCTTCCTGTCCATCACCAACTCCAGGAGTTCACTCAGACTCATGTCCATCGAGTCAGTGATGCCATCCAGCCATCTCATCCTCTGTCGTCCCGCTCTCCTCCTGCCCCCAATCCCTCCCAGCATCAGAGTCTTTTCCAATGAGTCAACTCTTCGCATGAGATGGCCAAAGTACTGGAGCTTCAGCTTTAGCATCATTCTTTCCAAAGAAATCCCAGGGCTGATCTCCTTCAGAATGGACTGGTTGGATCTCCTTGCAGTCCAAGGGACTCTCAAGCATCTTCTTCAACATCACAGTTCAAAAGCATCAATTCTTCGGCCCTCAGCTTTCTTCACAGTCCAACTCTCACATCCATACATGACCACAGGAAAAACCATAGCCTCGACTAGACGGACTATTGTTGGCAAAGTAATATCTCTGCTTTTCAATATGCTATCTAGGTTGGTCATAACTTTCCTTCCAAGGAGTAAGCGTCTTTTAATTTCATGGC
>NW_011494235.1:156507-160005 GCF_000754665.1 Bison bison bison | reverse complement strand
TTTGTTTTCTGAATGTTGAGCTTTAAGCCAACTTTTTCACTCTCCTCTTTCACTTTCATTGAGGCTTTTGAGTTCCTCTTTACTTTCTGCCATAAGGGTGGCATCATCTGCATATCTGAGGTTATTGATATTTCTCCCAGCAATCTTGATTCCAGCTTGTACTTCTTCCAGCCCAGCGTTTCTCATGATGTACTCTGCATAGAAGTTAAATAAGCAGGGTGACAATATACAGGCTTGATGTACTCCTTTTCCTATTTGGAACCAGTCTGTTGTTCCATGTCCAGTTCTAACTGTTGCTTCCTGATCTGTATATAGGTTTCTCAAGAGGCAGGTCAGGTGGTCTGGTATTCCCATCTCTTGAAGAATTTTCCACAGTTTATTGTGATCCACACAGTCAAAGGCTTTGGCATAGTCAAGAAAGCAGAAATAGATGTTTTTCTGGAACTCTCTTGCTTTTTTGATGATACAGTGGATGTTGGCAATTTGATCTCTGGTTCCTCTGCCTTTTCTAAAACCATCTTGAACATCTGGAAGTTCACGGTTCACGTATTGCTGAAGCCTGGCTTGGAGAATTTTGAGCATTACTTTACTAGTGTGTGAGATGAGTGTAATTGTGTGGTAGTTTGTGAATTCTTTGGCATTGCCTTTCTTTGGGATTGGAATGGGCATCTTTACAGGGTTGTTATTGTGCCAACCACACTGAGGTTTCATAGTCATTTCTGGAGTCCATCTCTAAATTGTCATTCATCGTTGGCTCTTTACCTCAGTCCAGCTACTGGACTCATGTTTGGAATCTGTTTTTATCTCTATGCTGCATATTTGGGAAAGTAGCCTTGTAAGGAAAGGAAAAGTTGGTTTGGTGGAGCTACCTAAGATAAAAGGAAAATGGAAGTGAAGATGAGGTTGGTACCCAGATCTCATACTCCTTCTCGTTGCCCTGGTTACAGAGCACTGTCAGGTGTATGGGCCAGCCATGTGAAGGAGCAAGATAAGGTCCAGTCAGAGCCTGCTGTGCTGCTCCAAGGAGCCAGAAAAGTGGGAGAAGGTCAAAGCAAAGATGCCAGGATCATGGAATTGTAGAGGGAGCCATACAATTGCAGAGAGAGCCATACAACCTGGGAGGGCAGCATGGAATTAGATTTAGACCTCTACTGGGGTAAATTAGGACCCTTATTTTTCCAGAAAAAGAAAAAAGATTGTAAATTTTTTATGGAACAGAAGCAGAGACTTTTGTCAAAGAGTAAAGCTTGCCTTGAGAATTGATGGCCCTGTGGCATCAGACTGCATTAGAAGTGGTAACCTAGGAAGAAAGAGATAATTATCATTTATTAAGTGCTTAGTATGTCCTGGGCTCTTTACAATTATCATCTCTAGTCCTTATAGTAATCCTGCAGTCTGTATTTTAAAGACGAGGGGATTAAGGCTTAGAGAGATGTAAAAAGTGGAGCCAGGATTTATATAAAAGTATGTACAATGCTAAGGGCTTCCCTGGTGGCTCAGATAGTAAAGCAACCGCTTGCAATGCAGGAGACGGGAGTTCAATCCCTGGGTCGGGAAGATCCCCCGGAAAAGGAAAGGCTACCCACTCCAGCACTCTTGCTTAGAGAATGCCATGCACAGAGGAGCCTGGCAGGCTATAGTCCATGAGGTTGCAAAGACTCGACTGAAGACTCGGACACGGCTGAAGCAACTTAAACACACACAGACACTGTAAGATGCTAAAGCTAGAGCTCTTTTCACAGTACTATATATAAAATAGATCACCAGAAGGCGCCTACTGTATAGCACAGGGAACTGTGCTTGATATCTTATAATAACCTACGGTGGAAAAGAATCTGAAAATAATAGATTTATACATAAATTATATATGTATGTCTGACTCACTTTGCTGCACACCTGAAAAATCACACAGCATTGTAAATCAACTATACTTCAATTAAAAATTGAAGACATAGAAAGGAAAAGAAAAGCTAGAGCTCTTTCAAACACATTACACTTAAGGCCAGTTATTGGGGGAGAGAAACGAGAGAGCCCAATAGCACTGGAACATTGAGATGGGTTTGTGGTGCTGTGCTGGAAATGGATATTCACAGACAAGGGTGTGCTCAGAGGAGGCCAGGAATGACGGTCCAGAGGCTGAGAACCACGTACAGGAACTGTTGATGGGCAGTTAAGTCTGTTTCAGAGAGGATTATGGGGTCAGCTAATTTATCTTTCCAAATACCCGAGGGTGGACACATGGAAAAACAACCCAGCAGAAATTACAGGGAGGTAGATTTCAGTGTTTCTGAAGGAAGTGCTCACTAACCATCATGGCTTGCCAACCCTGGGGTGGAGCCCTGTAGTTGCTGCTGTCCTACGGCTTCGCATTTCTGCCTCGCTGCTTGAGTTCCAGCAGTGCTTGTCTAAACAGGTATCTGTCAGGCGTGACCCACAGAAGATTCCATCCTGAGGACAAGCGGCATAGGTACCTCTTAGATTCAAAGACGATGGAATTCTTTTCTCTGCCTCTGTGAGCTTTCCAAGACCGCCACAACTCCCACGATGGAGGCTTTTTGGAAGATAAGGTTGTGGTAATAGTTTAGTTGTTAAATTGCGTCCATCTCTTTTGCGACCTCATGGACTGTACCCCGTGAGGCCCCTCTGTCCAGGGGTTTTCCAGACAAGAATACTGGAATAGGTTGGCATTTCTTTCTCTAGGGAATCTTCCTGACCCAGGGATGGAACCCATGTCTCCTGCATTGCAGGCAGATTCTTTACCACTGAGCCACCTGGGAAACCCCTTTGAGAGATATATCCTTGTTCATATAAGCCAGAGGGTAGTAAACTGTGTTTTTAAGGGAGCAGGTTGTAAATATTTTAGGCTTTGTGAACCACATGGTTTCTGTTGCAACTACTCAACTCTACTATTGTGTAGGAAAGTAGCCATAGATAATGCTTAAGCAAATGCGGTGGCTCTTTTCCAAAAAAAAAAAAAAAAGTTACCTTTACAAAGTCAGATGGGGGCTGAATTAAGTGCTCCTGGGCAGTTACTCACCTATACCTGACTTAGACCATTTATTTTGTGAAAAATAATGTCTTGTTTAGAGTTATTTTCAGCTACAAAGCAATGTATTACCATTTAACCCTTTACGCGTTAATATTTATCCATGTTGCATAGTCTCTGTTTCTTTCATTAGATTGGAAAACAGTTTATGGGTAAAAAGGTCATATTCATCTTTAAATAGCCTCATAAATCTGTTAGGGGAACCACTGACTGAAACCTCCACCCTGGCCAGGCCCGATGCTAACCACTGCATGAGTTATCTTAAACAGGAGGGCCTGATAAGGAACTCAGAATTGACAAGCTACCACCTGAAGAATTCAGGAAAGGTCAAAAGGAGATAGGAGACTCCAGTCCGTATGTCCTACCAACCTCCCAGAATCCTTCTCACCGGAATCCATCTTGGCTGAGTGATGGACACAGGCCATAAGGAAGGATCCCGAATCAGTGATTGG
>NW_011494235.1:152521-156407 GCF_000754665.1 Bison bison bison | reverse complement strand
TGATTGGCCAAAGACATCCCGGAAACTAATCCCAACACCATAAAACCCGAGACTACTGGCTTTGTGGCAAAGCATTTCCCCTAGGTTCCCTGACCCTGCTGCTCTCCGCCCAGGCACCCATTCCCCATAAAGTCTCATGCTTTGTCAGCAGGCATGTCTCCGCAGACAATTCATTTCCCAGGGTCGACAAGAGCCCACTCTCGGGTCCTGGCAGGTGACCCCCTTCCTGCAACAAGCCTAGCATAATGGCTCCAATCCCAAAGCCATTTCACCAAAACTTGTGCCTCTGTACAAAGTATCATGGAATCATTGGCATTTATGTGGGTCAGAATGGATAACAGAGGTCAAGTAATTAAATATTCCATTTCTCAGATGAAAACCCTAAACCCAAGGCAAGAGCTATGTCTTTCCCAATGTTACACAACTAGTTGGAACCAGATGTCCTGATGTGCTGGCAAATGAGCTCACCCTGCACTGCTGGGGGCCATAGTGGTTTCTGCTGCCCCAGAGTGTCACTTATTCTGCACCTGCTGTTTACCAGAGAACTAGGAGCTGCAGACCCAGAGGGGAGGAAAATCCAGCATTTACTCTCAAGACCCATGATGAATATGGATGAGGGCGTCAGCCACACCCCACAGCGCATGCCTCTCTTTGTGTCATGGACAGTGAAGTCTCCCAGGAAGTAAGCTTCAGACAATGGGACCACATGGTCCTTTTAATAAAAATGACTGCCATTATCGGATGCTTCCCTGGGATTGTATTAAATACCTGGGATTGTATTAAACACTTTGAATGCATTTAGTTCCCTTTCTTTGAATGACCCCAAGCCCTCTAACTGCAAACATATTAAAATTTTAATTAAGAGAACACACCATGGCACACACATATCTTCCATCACATGTGTTGCTTCATTAAGTATCTTGCTGTAGACAGGAAGTGGGAATTTCTGGGTGATTTTAGTGGGCAAAAAATTCAATTACCTCAATAACATGGAAAGAGTGTAGCTATTTCCAGAGTCTGTCCTCAAGGCTCCTCCTAGTCTTACGGCTGGCCACCCCACAGGGATGCTTCTTTTGGTCCCCTCTGGCAATGGACTTTGGGGGTACACAGTCCCATTTATATACAGAACAGGTCTTTCTTTTTACTGCACACTAATTCCAGTTATGCCTACAGAGCCATCTTTTATAGAAATTTCTTGTCTCAGCAATGTATCTTAGCCACTGCCAGGCCAAATTAGCATCAACAGCCAGGTAGATAAACAAAGATATACTCTCCTTAAATAAACTGTTGTAAACTCTCAGCTCCACTCATGGTCTGGAAAGCACGATAGGCGCTTAATAGATATTTATTGATCCATCATTTATTTTTCCACAAAAATGTGCTCACGTGTTTGTAACATGATACACATACCATCGATTTTCTGTAAAACTCCAGGGACTTGACAGTGAGCTCCTTTCAAGTCCCAACCCTTTCGTGGTTATTTTTCTGCTGCTGCTTATATCTAATGGTGAAATGTGATCACAGGGGAATGATGGGAGGGAGGCCTTTCTCTTTTGCCATCAGCCCCCACGGCAAGAAGCAAGCCAACTTTTTCCGGTGTCTGTTTGGATGCCCATAAATCAGCACCAGAGCAGAAAGGACAGAGGATGAAGAGTCAGTGTCATCAACCAACATTCTGTGCTCTGAAGGCTGTGTTCAGAGCTGACTTGAAGTCCATTGCAATGCAAATGGTAGGGAAAAAATGACATTGACCTGGCATGATAGCATGGAGAGTTTTATAAAAGCACAATCCCACTGAGCTGGCTGTAGTTAGCCTAATCAGATTGGGCAGAAGCATGAGAGGCAGGGAATTGGAGGTGCATTTATTTCTCCAGGGAGGGCAATAAAAAGAACACACAGGGAGAGAGCTGGACAGGTAGGGCCAGATTCTAGGCTCAGCTCTGTTGCTCTGAGTGGAGTGACTTGGGGCAAATCACTTAACTTCTTGTAGGAAAAAGGAGGGAACAGCAGAGAGGGCTGTATCAGAAGTCTTCTAATGTCTCATCACATTCTGACATTTAGGGATTCTCTATCATCAGGAAACACTGCTTTGATTCTGAATCAGAAAATGAGACCCCTCCCCCACACTGTGGATTGAATTATGCCCATCCCCAAGAGACATATCCTAAACCCCAGCATCTGTGAATGTGACTTTACAGTAAGTCCCCTACATACAAACCTTCAAGTCGCGAACTGTCAAAGATGAGAATGTGTGTTCACATGGCCAATCACTTAAGTTAGCTCTACTTGAGGAGGCATTGTTAGTTTTAGAGGCATAGAACTTGAACGCAGAATGGTACCTGAAGCTTGCAGCGCCCATTCAGAATGCAATCCAGGGCTACAAATTCATCTATAATGAGAGGGAAAGAGCTATTACCCAGACATCACTGAATCAGTTTTTCAAGAGGGTAGATGGAATTGAATCCAGCAAGGAACCAGAGCACGTGGCATCAACGTCATGTGTGATGAAATTGCAGATTCTCCTCAGTCTCTTATTGCTGACGATCCTTCAGCTCTACTGTCTCCCACCTCCTCTACCCGCTCCAGTTGATAACTCTTCCTGCCTGTTCACTCAGTGCCAGCCCCCGTGTGCCAGCTGTTGTACTGTACTACTGTACTTTTCAAGGTACTGTACTGTAAGATTTTAAATATTTTGTTTTTTTATGTTTTTTTAATGTATTATTTATGTGAAAAGTATCCTTGGAAGAAAAGCTATGACAAACCTAGACAGCATATTAAAAACCAGAGACATCACTTTGTCCACAAAGGTCCATATAATCAAATTGATGGTTTTTCCAGTGGTCATGTATGGATGTGAGAGTTGGACCATAAAGAAGGCTGAGCGCTGAAGAAATGATGCTTTCCAACTGTGGTGCTGGAGAAGACTCTTGAGAGTCCCTTGGACACCAAGGAGATCAAACCAATCAATCCTAAAGGAAATCAATCCTGGATACTCTTTGGAAGGACTGATGCTGAAGCTGAAGCTCCAATACTTTGCCAGATACAAATAGCCGACTCATTGGAAAAGACTGATGCTTTGAAAAATTAAGGGCAAAAGGATAAGGGAGCAGTAGAGGATGAGATGGTTGGATGGCATCATTGACTCAATGGACATGAGTTTGAGCAATATCTAGGAGATAGTGAAGGACAGGGAAGCCTGGCAGGCTACAATCCATGAGGTTGCAAAGAGTTGGACATGACTGAGTGACTCAACAACAACAACATTATAAACCTATTATAGTACAGCACTGTAATGTATAGCTGACTGTGTTAGCTGTATATCTAGGCTAACTTTGTTGGATTTATGAACATATTGGACTTACCAACACACTCTTGGAATAGAAGTCATTTGTATGTAGGGAATTTAAATGGAAAAAGAATCTTTTCAGACGTACTTAGGTCAAAGGTCTTGAGATGAGACCATCCTGAATGACTTGGGTGGGCTCCAAATCCAGTGATGAGTGTCTTGATAACAGAGATACACAGCAGAGAAAATGAAGTGAAGATGGAGGCAGAGATTGTAGCGATGAGGCCACAAGTCCAGGAGTGTCAGGGAAGCACCCGTAACTGGAAGAGGCAAGAATCAAATTCTCCCCAGAGCCCAGCTGAAGGATGTCCCTGATGACACATAGATTTCAGACTTCTCCAGAACTATGAGAGACTATATCCCCATTTTTTTCTTATTTTAAAGACTTGAAGTTTGTGGTAACTTGTTCTGGCAGTCATGAGATACTAATATACACAACCAAAGACATATAGAAAGAGAAATTTATGTCAGGAATGAAACAAAACTATGATTTTTCAAATCTGAATTAAGACCCTTTAGCTTTTTTTTTTTTTTTTTTTT
>NW_011494235.1:130856-152421 GCF_000754665.1 Bison bison bison | reverse complement strand
TCTCTGTGCAATTTACTTGGGTCGTGTGTGTTAAGTCATTCAGTAGTGTCCTACTCTTTGCAACTCTATGGACCATAGCCCACTAGGCTCCTCTGTCCATGGGGTTTTCTGGGCAAGAATACTGGAGTGGGTTGCCATTTCCTCCTCCAGGGGATCTTCCTGACCCAGGGATAGAACCAGAGTCTCCATTGTCTCCTGCATTGGCAAGGGTATTCTTTACCACTAGTGCCACCTTAGAGGAAGGCTGCTGCTGCTGCTAAGTTGCTTCAGTCGTGTCTGACTCTGTGCTACCCCATAGATGGCAGCCCACCAGGCTCCCCCGTCCCTGGGATTCTCCAGGCAAGAATATAAGATTGATTGCCATTTCCTTCTCTAATGCATGAAAGTGAAAAGTCAAAGTGAAGTCGCTCAGTCGTGTCCGACTCTTAGCGACTTCATGGACTGCAGCCTACCAGGCTCCTCTGTCCATGTGATTTTCCAGGCAAGAGTACTGGAGTGGGGTGCCATTGCCTTCTCCGTAGGGATGGCAAATTATGTCCCACAGGCTTTATCTGGCCCACCATGTGTTTTTGTAAATAAAGTATTATTGGAACATAACCACACCCAATCATTTACATACATTCTGGGGCTCTATGGCTGTTTTTGCACTGCAATATTTGAGTTGAGGAGTTGCAACAGAGACCATCTGCCCTGCAAAACTGAAAATATTTTCTTTCTGTTGCTTTACAGAAAAACATAACGATGACCCCTGGAATAGGGGAGAGAGCATGAGCTTTGGAAAACTGTTATTGTTTAGTGGCTAAGTCGAGTCTGACTCTTTTGCAACTCCCTGGACTGTAGCCCACCAGGCTCCTCTGTTCATGGGATTTTCTGGGCAAGAATACTGGAGTGGGTTGCCATTTCCTCCTCCAGGGGATCTCCCCAACCCAGGGATGGAATCCTCGTCTCTGGGTCTCCTGCATTAGCACTCAGATTCTATACCGCTGAGCCACCAAGGAAGTTTTGGGAAGAACTGGGTTCAAATCCTGACTCTCACCATTTCCTAGCCTGGACACGCCCCCTGGACCTCACCTTCCTCCCTTCAGGCTGAAGCTGTTCCTGGGGGTTAGATGTTGATTCCTAGCATAGTGCTTGATCAGAGGAGGGATATCCCCATCCTGCGTCCCCTCCTCCACCTCGACCTGGCCCCTCTGACAAACCTAACCAGGAGCATTTCCTGGCAGCTTCCTTAGTCTTTCCTGGAAGGAAACTGCTCCCCTCTCTGTTCCTGGGTGGTCTGCAGTCTTCCCCACCCTAACTCTGCCCTGGTCCTGCAAGACTTCTCATTCACGTTAAAGAGGTCTGCCTCTTCTGGTAGGCTTTCCAGCCTCTGAGAAGTCCAGGACCATCCTCCAGTGGAGAATTGGTGCAGTCCCTTTTGGTCCTGACATCCCTCCGCCAAGCTGTGCAGAAATCTGGCATCCTCGCAGTGAGCAGCCCTTAGATTCTTTGAAACAAACCACGGCTTGGCCCCCATTTTCCTTGATTCCCTGCCAAACCCATTACACGTGTCGGAGCGGCAAGGGACTGGAAGAAATACGGTTTCCATTTGGCTTCTGCGGCCGTTTCGTCTAATTTGCACTGGCTTTGACATACTGCGATTGCTGTTTTTGTTGTTGGGATTTGGAGGCTGTTTCAAGCTCTGTCTCTTTTCTCCTGTTTTCTCTTAGCTCTTTCTCTTTCCGGGAGCGGGGTAGGGGCAGAAGCCTCGCAAGTAAGTAGCAAAACTCAGGCTTAGCTGCCACCATCAGAGCCCCCACGCTCACATGGACTCATTTGCTCCAGCACCAGATTTCATTAACTGAAGGGCGACATTGCAAGGCGAAGCATGATAATGAGGTTGGAACTAATCAGAACATATGGGATGTTTTTACCATTAGCTCCAATTCCTGACGTGGGAGGAGGCACGCTGGTAGGGGGGCAGTTTAAGCAGGATTTTATTACCCACGTGGGGTTACATCCATGACCCCTGAGTCCATTCTCTCCAGGGTGGCCTCTTTCTCCTATTCCCATCCTTCACTCTGCAACCCCTGCCAGCCCTGCTGGGGCAGATCGTGGCCATAAGAATGAATAAAAACTCACAGAATCAAAGACTTGTCTTGCTGAAGATAGTTCCCAGCACCTCCTTGTTGACTAATCTAAACAGGACTTTTCCATCCTCTTCTGCTTGACTTCGGAGAAGGCAATGGCACCCCACTCCATTATTCTTGCCTAGAGAATCCCATGGATGGAGGAGCCTGGTAGGCTACAGTCCATGGGGTCGCTAAGAGTCGGACACGACTGAGCGACTTCACTTTCACTTTTCACTTTGATGCATTGGAGAAGGAAATGGCAACCCACTCCAGTGTTCTTGCCTGGAGAATGCCAGGGACGGGGGAGCCTGGTGGGCTGCCGTCTCTGGGGTCGCACAGAGTCGGACACGACTGATGCGACATAGCAGCAGCAGCAGTAGCTGCTTGATTTTTGGTGGGTATGACTCTGCTGACTGTGCCCCTTCGACCTGGAATGAGTTCTAGGACACTGGCCTCCTTCTATTTTCTTCCTTCTCTGAATCCTTCTTGCTCCATCCATTTTTGCAGGTTAAATTTGTATATGTTGAGAAGCATCCACATTGCTACCCAAGGTGAGGAAGTTTTGGGAATCAAAATAGAGTAACTGCCATACTATTTCCCAGAGACTTGCCCAACTGCCCTACCCACTCCTTTCTTAACCTCCTTTTATCCTTCTTTCTCTCTTTTTCTTTGTGCAGATTTTACCAGTTGCTGGCAGAGCCCTGGAGATGCAAAGGTGAGGGGCAACAGTCGCTGGCCTGGAGGACATCACAGTCTGTGATCTGTGGCCATCACTCCACTTCCCTCTCCACACTCTGCTCCGGAATTTTCCAAACACAGAACCAGGAAGGTTTTTCAAGTCCACAGTGACTCATAACCTCATTTAGCAAAAGAGGTCACAGGAATTCAGAGAGGGAAAGTCATTTATCTAAGATTACATTGCATGAGAGGGGCTGGTTCATACAGTGGCACCCTTTGAACATTATCCCTAACTGCTGTCTCCATCATAAATACATCATTTAAGAAGAGTTCGAGAGACTTTGCTGGCTGTCAGTGGTTAAGACCCTACACATGGGTTCAGTCCCTGGTCAAGGAACTAAGCTCCTGGATGCCGCACAGCCAAAGAAACAAAACAAAAAGTAGAAGTGTCACAGACTCTGTGGCAGATGCTTTTGGCATCCCGTGCAGGTCCACCCTCTTCCCCTCACCCCTCCCTAGATTCTGCAGGTGTTGGCAGCTCTCATCTGCATTCTTTTCTGAGTAGTTGCCTTTGGCTGATGTTGCCACTTACCCAAAGATGCCTGGAAGATTGGCAGGGGGCAGCTCATGACCAATGACTGTTGTGTGGCACTGAGGCCCCAGGTCTCTTGCATTTGGGCAGAAAACCTCTGTGCTGCAGTTTATGCCCTGGGCTCCCAGAGGAATCAGGCTGCATCTAGGCTTCTGCTGAAGCCATGTTGTGGTCTAGTTTCTTCTCTACCTGCTCCTGCTTCCTCATGCCACTCTAGATTTCTCCTCCACCTAAGGCTCAACCTCTGGGAAATGTGGTCTATAACAAATGTTACCACCCCATCTGCCTGCATGGGCTTCCATTCTCCATCACTTAAATGAGGTAGTTGGCCTACAACAGGGCTGTTAGTATGTAGGCAGCAATCATAGTCAGCAATCATGGCCTTCGTCTTTGTCCTCTGCAGAGAACACTGGACACCTTGCCCTTGAAATAGGTAAGATGAGGCAGGGAGGCAGGGATGGAGAAGTATTTCTTTGGGAGAGCAGCGAGGATGTCTTGACTGAGGTAGAAATGGTTATGAAAGACTGGATGCTGACACAGAAGCATGAAACACTGCCTCTCTTCGCTAAGTGTTAGGGGAATTTCCTCCAGGCAGATATGGTTTGGATGGCATAACAGGTTAGGTTGCCTTCATCTGAGAATCACTCAGAATTAGATGACACAAAGAGCCTACGCTTAAGAAGAAGAAAAACAACCTGGAATTGATTCAAGCATTTTTCTTTCCTATGCTTCTCATCGCACACCCATCCGATAACTGAGGGATGCTCCCTGCTAGTACATTCCATCTAGAGATCAGTGCAAAGAAACATATTTATTGAGGACAGGACGTTGTATGTACAAGGGCCTGGCATGGGGATGGGAATGCACCATCTGATGGGAAAGACATATTCACATATAACTAGATGAGTAAGTGGATTCCAATGTTGTTTACATGGGGAGGTTTATAATCAAGAGGATCCCACTTCTCTATCACATATTCTTTGAGGTCTGCCATATCCATGGCCAACCCTCTGTCCAAAATCCATCCTTTCCTTCTGAAATGAAGCAAGACCCTATGGCCATTGCCCCACCACCCATGTCCTCAGCCTGCCTTTTATGTGTGGAAAAACTTTAGCCAAAGAATAAGTTTAATCAGAGGAGTGAGAAAATGCAGAAACAAAGGAAAATAGTCAGAAGAGACCAAATAATAATAGTGTGCGTGCATGCTTATCCCTGTCTGACTCTTTGTGACCCCACAGACTATAGCCCGCCAGGCTCCTCTCTCCATGGGAATTTTTAGGCAAGAATACTGGAGTGAGTTGCCATTTTCTCCTCCAGGGGATCTTCCTGATCCAGGGATTGAACCCGAATTTCTTTTTTTCTTTTCTTTTTTTTTTTGGTGTGTTTGAAATATTTATTTATTTATTATTTTTTTAATTTTTTTATTGAACCCGAATTTCTTATGTCTCATGCCTTGCAGGTGGATTTTTCACCTGCTGAGTCATAATGTAGTCATTAAACAAAGTCAAGGACTTTTAATTCCTTCTCAAGGGCTGTAGATAATATTCTGAACCATATCTTATGAATTGTCTTGTAGATACTGAAACACCCACCACGTGGAAGAAGTTAACTACATGGTGACCAGACAGTAGCCATGACATAAGCTGCCTCATAGGAATGGGAACAAATCAGCCCTGGAACTGAAGATGAACTATGCTTACAACAACCCTATCAAGATGACACTGGTCAGACCACAGATGACCAATTTCAAGATGACTTGTCAGAGCTGACTATGCTGTTTCTGCACATAGCTACCTTCTCTCCCTTATAAAATCTCTTTCCTACTGATTGTCAGTAGGTGGGGGAGTCAGCCTTTGGACAGGAATTTGTCCCCCCGACTCCCATAGGCATTGCCGGCATCCAAAGTAAAGCAAACTTTCTTTCCCACGAACTTTGCCTCATTATTGGCTTTTGAGTGGTGAGCATCCAGACCCCACTTTTGGTTACACCTCCTGAACTGCAGCACTCACCCCCTCATTTGTCTCTCCACATTCCCTCTTGCCTTTTTCCCATCCAGTCCCAACACAATAAGGCACAATGAGCTTTTAAAGAGGTAAATTCAGTGGCAGTTTTTTGCATTAAGCCCTTTACCAGCACCTCGTAGCCTGGATCCTCTACTTGTATATAAGAGGTCTTAGCTTTCCTGTCGAACTTGCTCTTGACTGCAGCTACTTTGGCCTTTACATCTACGTTCCTTTCTGGCTCAGGGCCCCTTACACACTCTTCCCTCTGCTTGGAACACCTACTCAACCTTTGGCTCTTAACATGACCATACCTCCTCAGGGAAGCCCTCCCTTCCCTTCCGAAGCAGGTCGGCCTCCCTTCTACCTGCCCCACCACTGTAGCATGTTTGAGTTTTTGATGACTAAGGAAATGTGTAATTGGTGGTTTGACTGTTTTATTCACTGTTGCATCTTCAGAGCCTATCTCAAGGCCATGTGTATCATGGATGGGCCTTTGATGGTTTCAATTGACTATATGAATGAACACAGAGGTTAAATCAGATAAATGAATCATATTGCACCCAGCTTTTGATGTCTATCACTCTCTCCTTTCAAATCCTTGGGCTGGTATGTTGTGAAAGTCAAAGTCGCTCAGTCATGTCTGACTGAGAGGGTAACAGGCAGGAAGGCCAGGGGTCTCCAAACAGAGGAAACAGCTTGCAAGTGTCAGACATTTTTATCTCTCTTAAGTGGCAGGAGGAAACAAACTAGCGATATTTTTTCCTTCTCTATACAAATTTAAAAGGAGGTTTCTCTTAAAATACTGTGTTGCCTTAATGACACCTGGCTTCACCTGAAGTTAACTAGTCTCAAACCTAGAGATAACCAATGCATTTCTCTTATGGAAATGTTTGTCTTAAGCTGTGCTAATGTACTATGCATTTACTCCAGACTCTGTCTTCAAGTAGGTTCCACCTCTTGGCTCAGCACCTACTTGACAAACCAATATGTTATACTCAGATATTGTTCCCCTAATCTATGTAAACGAAATTATTTGTATGGTGATCTGCCCTTCTTCAAGATTCAAGCTAATCATTTTATGGCCTAGGATGAACCATTTGGTGCCAAGATTATCCCTAAATGCATCTTATGGGTGAGGGGCCTGGTGCCATTCTGCGTTTTAAGACATTCCTTTCTTTCATTAACAGACTGCTAGTGACTGTATAACATCCAGCTGAAGACTAGCAAGGGGGTACTCTTTCTGCCCCCTTCTGATGCCTATGTCAAAAGCTTTCTCTATCTCCTTTATACTTTAATAAAACTTTATTACACAAAAGCTCTGAGTGATCAAGCCTCTTCTCTGGCCCCAGATTGAATTCTTCTCCTCCGAGGGCCAAGAATCCCGGTGTCTTTGTGTAATTCAACAACAACCTTTCATGACTCTTTGTGACCCCGTGGACTATACAGTTCATGGAATTCTCCAGGCCAGAATACTGGAGCGGATAGCCTTTCCCTTCTCCAAGGGATCTTCCCAACCCAGGGATCAAAACCAGGTCTCCCGCATTCTTTACCAGCTGAGTCACCAGGGAAGCCCCTGGTATACGTCATAGACTGGTAATAACTGTGACAGTGACCATATATAGCAGTTTGTGACTTCTTTAGATTTCATAAAGAAATACTTTCACATGCATTCCTTAACTTGACCCTTACAACAAGCCTTTTATTTTATTCCCACTTTACAGATGGGAAAACTGACCTTTGGTGGGATGTAGGTATTTGGCAGAAGCTGTGCCAGTCCTGATGCTTATTAGCTGTCTGAGCTTGGACAAGTCAGGAAAGTTCTCTGAGCCTCAACTCCTTCAAGGATGAGTCAAGTTCTCCCCACTCAGCCTGCCCACAGCAACTCTGCCTACTCCCATCATGGTGCATTTCATAGTATATTTTAACTTTTGAAAACGATCACTTGTTTCTTTTTGGCTGTGCTGGGTCTTCTCTGCTGCGAGCTTTCTCTAGTTGCAGTGAGCAGGGGCTGCTCTCTAGTTGTGGTGCGCGGGCTTCTCACTGAAGTGGCTTCTCTCGGTGTAGAGCGTAGGCTCTAGGGTGCATGGACTTCAGTAGTTGCGGCTCGTGGGCTCTAGAGAATGGGCTCATTAGTTGTGGCCCACAGGCTTAGTTACTACTTGGCATGTGGAATCTTTCCAGACCAAGGATTGAACCCAAGTCCCCTCTACTGACAGATGGATTCTTAATCATTAGACCATCAGGGAAGCCCTGTATTTTAATTTTTAAAAAATTCTCCTCTCTCCTGCACCAGACCTGAAGCACACTGAGGGTAAAGATTAAGTGTTATTCAAAGCACAGTGCCCAGCACAGAGTAGCCCCTTAATCCATTAGAGTTGCTATAACAGAATACCACAAACTGGGTGTCTTATAAACACCAGACACTTAATTTTCACAGTTCTGGGGCCTGGAAGTCCCAGATCAAGGTGCTGGTGGTTTTGGGATCTGGTGAGGCTGGCTTCCTGGTTCATATAGCTGGTCGTCTTCTTGCTGTGTTCTCATAGGTGGAAGTAGGGAGGGAACTCCTTAGGTAGGGTCCCTTTTATAAGGTCACTGATCTCATTTATAGGGGCTCCACTCTTATTACCTAATCTGCTGCCAAAGACCCTACCATCACATGAGCGGGGTGGGGGGGGTTATAATTTCAATATATGGACTTTGCAGGGGACACATTCAGTCCAGAGTGATCCTCAAAATGTTGGCTGAGTGATAGTCTAATGAGACAGAGGAACTCTCCAAATCATGATACTAATGTGGTGCCCCTGGCATCATCGCCCAGGGTGGGAAGAGACCACAGGCTTTGGGTAAAAGTCTGCAGCCTCTCTTGGCTTCAGCCAGGGTTGCTCAAAGGGTTAAACCTCATTTCTCTGCACAGGTAAGGGACTCCAGGTCCATTCGCATCCTTTAAAATTGCTGCTTGTGCTCATCTGGCAAGTTCCATGATTTGTATGGAAATTTCTAGGTCCCTGAATCTTTAAGCATCACTCAGAATTGAATGAGGCTGAGGCTGCCTTTTAAGCCTGTAATTGCAAACTTGAGTCACTACATCCTGCCCCTGATTGGGTTTTATTTTGAGTTTTCATTCTGTCTGTTAGTTTTCACTTCCCACAGAGTTAGTTACCTGACTAACCTGAAACGTTTTCCTCACCCAAGAAGAGGGCAGTGATAGGAAAGCTGGCAGTCAGCCCCCATTTTTGCGATTTTACTTTTTATTTTCTCATGTACCTCCCAGAAAATACTCCTTTATTTTTTTTTCAACTGTATACCTTTTATTTTGTATTGAAGTATAGCCAGTGAACAAACAATGTTGTGATAGTTTCAGATAAACAGCGAAGGGACTCAGTCATACATATGCATGTATCTATTCTCCCCCAAACTCTCCTCCCATCCACGCTGCCATGTAACATTAAACAGAATTCTGTGTGCTATTGAATTTGTTGGTTATCCATTAAAAATACTCCTTTCGATCTGAAAAATTGTTTACGGACAAAACGTTAACTTTTTTTTTTTTTTAAACTTTACATAATTGTATTAGTTTGCCAAATATCAAAATGAATCCACCACAGGTACACATGTGAAAACGTTAACTTTTTTCCTAGCAATTATTTATCTGTCAACATCTTTCTCTATTCCCTTGCACTTGGTTGAAATGACCCTATGAGGCCATTTATTTTTCATTAGGCAACCATAGTGTGTGTGTGCGACACTCACACACACATTTGTGTAGGTTTCAGAGGATCATGGGTGATTTTGGTGCATGGCTTATGCAAGAATCAAGTAACTATCAGATTGTTAGTATTTTTTAAAGTCTCATTTCAGTGGGTTCATGTGCCCGGGTGACATTTGTTTACACAGCTCTCGTTATTTATGGCACACGGTGAAAATGGGCAAAGAAATGAATTTACAGCTTGGAATGAGTCAAATAATTCTCAGTAACAACATCTCCCTAACAGCCCCATTAAGGTCGTTCACAACCATAGCCTTGCTGCCATGCTCTCAAAACGGTTCCTGGGTCTTAAAAAGCCCAAGCTTCAAGGAAAGCACTTTTCATGTCACACAAGCCCTCCCTTAAAGGGACCCCGTCTCCCAGGCCACCTGCAGTGAACACCATCTGAAACTCTTAGATCAGATGGGTGAAAAGTAGAAGCTGATCACTCACGTATAAGGAAATACAAATAGGAATTAAATACATGGAAAACGCTCAACCTCACTGCTTGTCACAAGAAAATAGAAAGGTTCCATTGTATCTCTGGGTTTCCCTGGTTGCTCAGTAGTAAAGAACTCGCCTGCCAAGTTGATGAGGGCAGAAGATGAGGGTTCAATCCTTGGGTCAGGAAGATCCCTTGGAAGAAGGAAATGGCACCCTATTCCAGTATTCTTGCCTAGAAAATTCCTTGGACAGGGGAGCCTGGTGAGCTACAGTCCATGGGGTCCCAAAAAGAGTTAGACATGACTTAGCAACTGAACAACAGCAACACTTGTATCTTTTTCATATAATAATAAATGGTAGGCATCCAGACCACCAATGGTTGGGTAGTTGTATTAGTGCTAACTAGTAGACTTTGTTTCCCTTCCCTGGTGGCTCAGATGGTAAAGAACCTGTCTGCAGTGCAGGAGACCCAGGTCCTGGGTGGGGAAGATCCCCTGGAGAAGGAAATGGCAACCCACTCCAGTATTCTTGCCTGGAGAGTCCCATGGATAGAGGAGTCTGGGGGGCTAAGTCCAGGTGATTGCAAAGAGTCGGACATGACTGAGTGATTAACACTAGCTATAGACTTTGCATAGCAGTGCAAATTAGTGAAACATTTCTGCAGGGCAATTTAGCAGTACACATCCAGAACTATATGATGCTTCATACCTGTTGGGCCAGCATTTTTTCTCATCTGTATGGAAAATGAAGAAATAATTCAATGAAAGAGGAAAAATTCCCTATAGCCTGAAACTCTTGCAGGCAACATTATCTATAGCATACAAAATTGGAAATGACCTCCAACAGTGGGAAAATGATTAAGTAATCATTGCACAGTCACTCACTGAAATATTATATAGTTATTAAAAAGTGATTATAAAGACCATGGAAACAATAAAAAAGTGTCCAACATAGTGTTTAGAGGAAAAAGAGGCTAAAAATCTAATCTTTGATTACAAAGTAAAACGTGTAAATGCATATGACAAAACTAGAGGCTAGAACTCAGAATGAGACTCTTTGGGAAAAGATCATTGTAGAAGTATGCTTTCTGTGTGTATGTATGTGTTTATAAAGCAACATATTTTCTTTTTAAAGAAATCTTGATGTTAAAATTACTGGTAGAGGTCAGGGAAAGGCAGTATTCCATATCAAGTTAGTAAGTTTTGGAATTAAATATGTGATGAAATCTTAGCCACTTACTGTGGTGTAAACTTGAGCAAATTATTTGACTTCTCTGGGTCTCAGTGTCTGTATCAGTAAAATGGGAATAAAAAATACAGCTTCTGTTTTTGGACTACGGTGGACATGTATGTATGAGGAAATACATATAAATAACTTACTACAATATTTGACATAGCTAACTTTCAGTGATTGCTATTATTTTTATGCATATATATCTATGTAAGCTATCAAAGTTTTTTAAAAGATGTTTTTTTGATGTGGAGCATTTCTAAAGTTTTTATTGAGTTTGCTTCTGTTTTACATTTTGTTTTTTTGGCCCTGAGGCATGCAGGATCTTAGCTTCCCGAACAAGGATGGATCCCATCCCTCCTACATTGGAAGGCGAAGTCTTAACCACTGAACCACAAGCGAAGTCCATACTATAGTTTTAAAAGGCATAATTGTTGAGTATCCTATATCCATTTACCACAGACTATTAGTGAAAGCCATCATGGTGCCCCTTCCTCCTTCCAGTGATTGATCCAGGCATTGGTATAAGTTATTGTTTTTTAGTTATTAAGTCATGTCTGACTGTTTTCAGACCCCATGGACTGTAGCCCGCCAGGCCCCTCTGTCCATGGCATTTCCCAGGCAAGAATACTGGAGTGGGTTGCCATTTCCTTCTTCCAGGGGATCTTCCCAACCCAGGGATCGAACCCCAGTCTCCTGCATTGCAGGCAGATTCTTTACCACTGAGCCACCAGGGAAGCCCACTGACATGAGAGCTAATCCTAAATAATGAGACTTGAAAGGAGAAACACACAAAGAATGGATCTGTTTTATTTCTCTGAGCATTGCCAAGTTAGATGTAACACTTGGACCAATGGTGGTCTTCATCATCTGAGGATGAACCCAGTACCAGGAATGGCAGAGAAGGATAGAAAACATCTGGGTCCTCATGGACATTGTTGAGCTCTTGGATGAACAACACACATGTTCACCCTGCCTCACTTCTTTCAAATATATGAGAGAATAGCTTTACAAATGTTTTCATCAGTTGGAGTTAAGGTATTGAGTTACTTGCAAATTAAAACATCCTGATATAATCAAGATACAACAGTTACTTTTCCATGGGAGATCTGAAATTTATTGGTCAGAAAATGGTTACTATGACACTTTGCCCCTCTGATGTCTTCCTTTCCTTGGTATTCTCCTTGAATTTCAGACCTTCCTATATACTGTGGGCTTGACAGCTCCTCTTGGACATCTGAAAAGATACAGCGCAAACCTGACATCTCCAAAGCTGGGCCCATGATTCCTGTGTGTGCCGGTGTATGGACACGCATGTACACGTTTTCTCGCCCTCTCTCTTACACTCCCCTCCCATGGGCCCTTGTCTCAGGAAACATGACCACCCTCTCTAGCTTTGTAACTTAGAGCTCACTCTTGACATGTCCTTCTCCTTTTCTCCCCATATTCAGTCTATTGCCAAATATTCTTGATTTCACTTTTAAAATATTTTTGAATCTATCCACTTCTCTTGGCTTCCCCCATCACGACCCTGGCCCAGGTTATGATAGCTCTCACTTGACCTATAACAATAGACTCATATTAGGATTCTCTACACTGAAGGTTGCTTTTCTCTAATCTATTCTCTATTTAGGCTATAGACCTATATCTTTATATGTAGATCTGATGCAAATCCCATCATGTCACCTTTTCGCTTAAAAGTGTCCCATGTTTTCCATTTGCTCTTGGAATAAAGGCACAACTATTTCACATAGGCTGAGGGACCCTACATGATGAATGCTCACCTGCAATTGTTTTTGAGTCCTGATTTCTCTCCTTTCTTCTTTATATTTCATGTTTCTGCTATCAAAAGACTTTTGGATATTCTTTCTACAGTGGAAGAATATCTTTCTTCTATTTTTATGCCAAGCTAATTGTATTGATTTTTTAGATCTTAGCTCAACTGTCACTTCTTTGGAGAGAGTTCTAAGACCAAGTCAAACATTCCTGTTGAACACACTCGTATATTTCCCAAATGGGTACTTAAGGGCCACTGCAATTTTGCGTTTATTTTTGTGACTCTTTGATCAAGGTCTGTTTCTTCTCCAGCAGACTGTAAAATTTTACTGCCCACCATTCTCTTCCCAGAGGAGGGATTCAGCAAATATTTGTTGGGTGACTAATGAATGAATGGATATTGACCTAATTCAGCCCCTTTATATTACATGAGCTACAGACACAGCCTCATAAAATGGTTCTGTCTCTCCAGTTGTACATAAAGCTACCAGAATTAACTCTGAATCATAAATCTGATTGCTATTTCTTTGCATTAAACTATCTAATGGTTCTCCACTACATCAAGAACAGAGTGTGTTATATTTCTGACCTCACTTTTCAATTTTGTCTCCTAATTCTACTCTTTCCACTGCCCTCTGCATTTGTTTTTTCACATTCAGTCACACTCAACTGCTTGCTGTTCCCCGACACCTTTGCTTTTCCTAGCTTTGTTTATGCTGTTCCCGCTAGCCATAACTCCATTCAAGCATCACCTCCTTTCAAAAATTGAATCCATCCTTCTAAATTCAGAGTAAATACATTCTACTTAAAGTTTTCCTTAATTCTTCTGATTTGTATTCATTTCCCCATTCTTGGTGGTCTCAGAGTCTACAAGATACTGGGAACAAAATGGCCCCCAATTGTAACATGTCTTAAACACTACATCCACGGATACCTTGAGTGGTGTTACTAGGAAGAGTCACATGAGTCATGTTTCCACGCCATAAAGACTCCATTTTTAAACTTCTATCCTTCGTTAGGGTTGCTGTTCACACACATATATATTTTTTAAATTTGTATTAGAGTGTAGTTGCTTTATAATGCTGTGTTAGTTTCTACTGTACAACAAAGTGAATCGGCCACAAGTATACATACATTCCCTTTTTTTAAAAATTTCTTTCCCATTTAGGTCACCAGGGAGCATTGAGCAGAGTTCCCTGTGCTATATAGTAGTTTCTCATCAGTTGTCTTTTTGATACACAGTATCACTCATGTATATATGTCACTCTCAGTCTCCCAATTCATCCCACTTCCCTTCCCCACTTGGTATTCATATATTTGTTCTCTACGTCTGTGTCTCTATTTCTGCTTTGTAAATATTTACTACTCTTTCCTGGGAGCCTCAGTCAGTGTAGAGCCCTGGACCCAGAGGAGAGAGGAAGGGTTAAGTCTCTTGGAAGACAGGAGAGGAATGCACTTGAATGTACATGTGTTTTATGTGTGGGGACAATGGGGTTCTCTTGTCCAGCTCTTGGAATTATTACCTGGGCAATCTCTCTTTGAGGCAGGTGGGAGAGGGATAGTTTTTCATGGAGTATGGAGTCATTCACACTCAAATACCCCTCGGCCAGCTGCAATCCTAATCTGAATCAGGATCCACCTCAGTCCCTGGGTCCCGCTCCAAATTAAATTTCCGTAAGTCCCTTTAGGCTTAAAGGAAGGAATTCCTCTTGCCCTTGATACAGTTTCCTTTTAAAATAATTTGCCTAATGACATCACTGATGCAATGGGCAAACTCTGGGAGATGGTGAGGGACAGGGAAACCTGGCATGCTGCAGTCTAAGGGGTCATGAAGAGTCAGATGCGACTTGGCAACTGAGCAACAACGATGTGTTTTAAATGCATTTATGTAAGAAAAATATAAATAAAAATACATGCATCGATGTAAAGGGAAAAAAAATGGTTGGTTCAGACTGGTAATAAGTGGATAACTGAGGTCTGGGAAGCCAAGTGAAACCCTCTGTGCTGTGCTGTGCTAGGTACTTCAGTCGAGTCCGACTTTGTGATCCCATGGACTGTAGCCTGCCAGGCTCCTCTGTCCATGGATTCTCCAGGTAAGAATACCAGAATGGGTTGCCATGCCCTCCTCCAGGGGATCTTCCCAACCCAGGGATCAAACCCAGGTCTCCCACATTGCAGGCGGATTCTTTACCAACTGAGCAACCAGGGAAACCCAAGAACACTGGAGTGGGTAGCCTATCCCTTCTCCAGGGGAAGAATAGCTGCCTGCAAAAAATTCTGAATGTCAGCCCTCATGCCGGCCCCCATGAGGCTGCCTGGCCAGGAAACCTTTGAGAGAAAATTAAAGTGGCTACCAGCATTTTGTTGTTCACTCCTTTTTTAATGGTTCTTGAGTTGCTGACCTTTTTTCACTCTCTTAAAAATAAGTGGAAAACATCCAGAACTGACAGATAAGACTTGGTTTCTTCCTGGGAATTTACTCTAAACAGGCACCGGTTAGAATCTTCGAAAGACAGAATAGATACAATGTTTGAAAGTAGGAAAGTAAAAATACAGCTGAGGATGAAATTGGAAAAAAAAAATCACAAAGCAGCTCCTTCATTTCCCCAGACCTTCTCCTTTTCACTGCTGGAAAACTTGTAGCAACTTGTGCCACTGTCTTTTTAAATTAGCCTTTCTGATCTTTGTTAGAAAAAAGAATAATCCTGCAGCTCTCCACTGCAGAACGAAATGTGTTGAACAAAACCATCTTGCTTAAGGCAGAGAGAGGAGTGCCCTTACCCATCTCTGGGGGACTGTTCCCAGGGCTAGCATTGGGCAGGTGAGGGGGGGCCAGCTAGAGACTATAGCAAATTACAGTGTATGGAAATCCTGTAGCCACCTGGATGTCTGCTTAAATAAACACGGTGCCAGGGTCTTTAATTGCTGTCTGGACCTGAAACAAAAGCTTCAATCATCAATCTGGCAATTACCCCACCACCCCACGGTGTTAAGCCTTCAATTACCCTGTCTCTGCGTGCTGCCCACCAGATCATTACCTCCCATGCCACTCCACTCTGCCTATCAGGTGAATTCCTGGTGATCCAATCCCAGCGTTTCTCAGGTGAAACTCGAGTGCTGTTTGCATGGAGGGAGAGATATGGCCATTTCATATTAGAAATGATTACGAGGGCTGCCAGTTTCCATCCTGGCTCTGCCATAGAATGTCCGAGGCTTTAGATCTGCAGCATAACTGTCTGTAATTGACAGGTTTAATACCCACGTTGTCTCTCCACAGAATATAATGAAATGCTGTGGAAAGCTATTGAACATATAGAAGATGTTTTTCAACGCTAGGTTGTGGGCCTGTTGAGAGATGTAAACTCTTTGGTATCTTTCTCACCTCTCCTGCTATACACTCTTTAAAAGAAGAGCTGGCAGAGACAACTCAAGTTCAAGGTCAGCTTTTGGGGAGAAAGTATAGAAGGTCATGTGATAAAGGGATTAACACTGAACTTAGCATGGGGATGTTCCCTTTCTCCTCTTTTTCTTTCCCTTTCTCATTTCTCTCTTTTCATCTTTTTTCCCCAAGCAAGAACAGTATAACCGACCAGGAATTGCCACTTTGAACACTTCTTTACCCAGAGGAGCTCAAGATGAGCAAAGTAGTTGTCTTAGGCAATCAGGGATGCCAGGGTTGTGCTGGCGAATGTCTAACACTGCCTCTTTTAGAAACCAAAACAAAAGAAAATCTGGTTTGTAGTTTATGCCAGTTTCTGTGGTGTAAATGTGATGTGTGTGTGTGTGCTCAGTTGTGTCTAACTCTTCTGTGACCCCATGGACTCTTGCCTGCCAGGCTCCTCTGTCCATGGGATTTCCCAGGCTAGAATACTGCAGTGAATTACCATTTTCTTCTCCATGGTATCTTCCCAACCCAGGGATCTAACCTGCATCTCCTACATTGGCAGGTGGATTCTTTACCACTGGATCCACCAGGTAAATGTCATAAGGAAGAACAAGTCTGACTCCATATTGGATTTGTTTCTTTTATTCTAACCTTTGTATTTTATTGCTTTTGCTACAAGTTAATCACTGAAGAAATGTTGCTTATAGCTTAAAGTATATACATAATGGCCCATCTCTGGGAACTCTGCATCCCTGCCTGAGCAATTAAGCTGAAATACCTCTGTTTAGCTCAGAGGAAACATCCTGACCAAGCCCACCTATGAATGGCTTCAGGAAAGAGGAAATTAACACAGCCCCTCTGGAGTTTGGCCAGAACCAGGAAATACTTGCAACAACTTCTGCCTTTTTTACTTTTTACTTTGCTTTACTTTTTACTTTTTTGCCTTTTTTTTACTTTTTTACTTCACTTTACTTTTTACTTTTTTTTACTTCGCCTCCTTACCTCTCTTTTCTTTGTTGTGTGAAAGAAATCAGTATCCAAACCCAGGCCAGATGGTTCTTCAAGATGCTGCTGCTAAGTCACTTCAGTCGTGTCCGACTCTGTGTGACCCCGTAGATGGCAGCCCACCAGGGTCCCCCATCCCTGGGATTCTCCAGGCAAGAACACTGGAGTGGGTTGCCATTTCTTTCTCCAATGCATGAAATTGAAAAGTGAAAGTGGAGTCGCTCAGTCGTGTCCGACTCTTCGGGACCCCATGGACTGCAGCCCACCAGGCTCTTCCGTCCACTGGATTCTCCAGGCAAGAGTGCTGGAGTGGGGTGCCTTCTCCTTCAAGATGCTAGTCTACCATATTCTTGGTCTGTTGGCTTTCTGAATAAAGTTGCTATTCCTTGTTCCAACAACTTGTCTCTTAATTTATTGGCATGTTGAGTGTGGCAAACAGTATGAACATGGACTAGATAGCATAAATACTCCCTTCATGACCAGTTTTCAGCCATCCATGTGAAGTGACTCTACATGATGGTGGGCAGAAATGCATGCCTTATCTCCCATGAGCCTGTAGGAGCCAGCTCTGCACACCCTGAGGCCAGCCCCCTTTCCTCTTCTTTCCCTGGCATGCTCTTCCTTAGGCCCATCTTTCCTAACCACTGGAATGGAACAACAGAGGGCAGAAATGTATGGTAGTACCCACAGGGAAAAGAGAATGGAGACAACTTGATCAACTCAGGTCAAAGACCTGTAGCCTTGATTGTGGAAGGACAGGGTTTGAGCTCAGGTGACAAGGACCCACCCCTAAAATGACACTCACAAAGGTGGGTTCTCAGAAGGTGGTGAACTTCAATCACTGGGGCAATGATTATAGACAAATTTACTTCATTAGCTTAAAAAAAATTGAAGTGTAGTTGCTCTAGTGTGTCAGTCAGACATGTCAGACTCTGCGACCACATGGACTGTACCCTGCCAGGCTCCCCTGTCCATGGGATTCTCTTGGCAAGAATACTGGAGTTGGTAGCCATCCCCTCCTCCAGGAGATCTTCCCAACTCAGGGATCGAAACTGGGTGTTTTGCATTCTCTTGCATTGCAGGCAGGAGATTCTCTACCACTGAACCACCAGGGAAACCCTTACTGTAGGGTAAGGGAGTTAGAGAAGGTGACGTTTGGAAAAAGAATGAGACCGCCACTTTACAGGAACAGATCACCTTTAATGAGGCAAGAAGGGGAAGCAGTCAGATTAGTGAGCTGCTGCCATAACCCAAGAAAAGTATATATAGGCATATATGTGGAAAGCTACTGTCTTAAGGGGGCCTGTTCTTCTCCTAGAAGAAGAGAGTAGATATCTCTTAAAACGTTGGGGCAAGGTTCTGGACATTGGCCAGAGGCTGGACTGGCTGGGAGCTGGGGTAATCAACCTTAATGTCCATTTTTTTTTCCTTCGGGTGAGACAGTTCTTTGTTTTGCATAGAATGGTGTGGGGAAGACCTGGAGAGGAGTTTTAACTCCAGGCTATTTTGAGCCTTGTAACTTTCCTTCACTTACAATATTCTATAAGTTATAGGTGTAGATTGTTAAAAATTGTTGTTCACAATTTCTAAAGGTTATGCCCCATTTATAGTTATAAAATACTGGCTATATTCCCCATATTGTGTAATATATCCTTTTACTTCATTCATTTTTACTAGAATATGAACTGTGGCTGCACAATGCTGCCGTGCGAAGGGACATTAAGAATATTCTGTATGTCTTCTTTGGAGAAATGTCTGTTTAGGTCTTCTCCCCATTAATAATATCACTTATATGTGAAATCTAGAATAATGGTACAGATGAACTTACTTGCAGAACAGAAATATAGACAAAGATGTAGAGAACTAACTTATGGATATCAAGGTGAGAAGGGGAGTGGAATGAACTGGAAAATTGGGATTGACTTATATACACTATAAAAAGGGCTTCCCAGGTGGCACTAGTGGTAAAGAACCCACTTGCCAATGCAAGGAACATAAGAGACACAGGTTCGATCCCTGAGTCGGGTAGATCCCCTGGAGAAGGAAATGGCAACCCACTCCAGTATTCTTGCCTGGAGAATTCCATGGACAGAGGAGCCTGGTGGACTATAGTCTACCAGTCCGTCTGGTCACAAAGAGTCAGACATGTCTGAAGCGACTTAGCATGCGTATGCAAATGTCATAAAATCTGGCCAATCAGATTACTTTTTCCTTCTGGTGGGAGATGGCATGCAGAGTGGGGAAACGTTTCCTCTCTCTTAACCTTTCCCAATAGGTCCCTTTCTAGGTCCTTTACTGCCTCCCGCTAACACACTCCACTGAGTTTCATCATTCTCACCCCACATCTAGTCACCATCTCCAGATGAATGATTCACAAACCTCTGTCCTTTTCACCTGTACAGAACTCTCTCATGAGCTTTAAACCTTTAAAGTCAACTGCTTATTAACACCCACCACCTGTGAGTTTTATGGGCATCTAAAATGCAGCATGTCAAAAAATTAACTTATGCCTTTCTCTCCAAACTGGCTCTGTTTCCCTATGTTCCTCATTTCAGTGATAATACCCATTTAGCTGTCAACCAAGCACAAAGCACAGCAGTCACTCTCAACCTCATCTTCTCCTTTCATCCTCACATGCAATTAGTCACCATATCTGGTGAATTCTCCCTCTGAAATGGCTTTAAATTCTGTCCACTCTTTCTACCTAGTTAAGGCACTCATCACTTATTGGCTGGATTATTACAATAATCTCTAAGCAATTTCCCTCCAGATAATCATCCTCATAGTAGCCAGAGGAAGACTCTTAAAAAGCAAATCAAATGTAGTCAATTCCTTAAATAAAAATCTTCAGTGACTCTCTCTCCCCCTGAATGTTAAGCATGACCAACAATTTCATCCCCTGATCATTGCCTCCTGTTTGTCCAGCCTCGCATCTTTCCAATACCTCTCCAGAATTACACCTTGGCCATGATGAGCTATTTGATATGCCCTAACATGTCATCTGTGTGAAGGTCAAGTTCCCTTTGTTGGAAGTTTTCTACATACTGTGTCCTGAGGCTGAAAAGCTCCCTTCTTAAAATTTTAAAAAACACCTTCTTAAAATTAAAAAAAAATTAGTTGTATTTTTACTTGCTATAGTAATTAAATATTTTTATTTGGGGAAAAGTTATATTTATTTGTATTAATGTGTATCATCTTAATAGTAGACATGGAAATTAATTTTTTCAACTTTGCGTGCTAAGTCACTCCAGTTGTGTCTGACTCTTTGTGATCCTATGGGCCATAGCCTGCCAGGCTCCTCAGTCCAGGCAAGAATACTGGAGTGGGCTGCCATGCCATCCTCCAGGGGATCTTCCCAACCCAGGGATTGAGCACTTGTCTCTTATCTCTCCTGCATTGGCAGGTGGGTTCTTTACCACTAGCACTACCTGGGAAGAATTGTAATATATTTAAAGTGTTCAATGTGATGATATGATATATGTATGTATTGTGAAATTATTCCCAAGTTAATTAACACATCCATTATATCATACATAGTTAACTTTTTTTATGAGAATGTTTATGATCTACTCTCTTAGTAAATTCAAGTATAGAATACAGTATTGTTATTAACTATGGTTACCATGCTATACGTTTCTTCTCCAATACCGCAGTTCAAAAGCATCAATTCTTTGGCGCTCAGCTTTCTTCACAGTCCAACTCTCACATCCATACACGACCACTGGAAAAACCATAGCCTTGACTAGATGGACCTTTGTTGGCAAAGTAATGTCTCTGCTTTTCAATATGCTATCTAGGTTGGTCATAACTTTCCTTCCAAGGAGTAAGCATCTTTTAATTTCATGGCTGCAGTCACCATCTGCATCTTATTACTCAAAGTCTACACCCTTTGATCAACCTCTCCCCATTTCCACCACTCCCAGCCCTTGCAACCACCAGTCTACTAATCTCATACAGTATTTGTCTTTGTCTGGCTTATTTCACTGAGCAAAATGCCCTCTAGGTTTCTCCATGTTGTTGTAAATAGCAGGATTTCCTTATTTTTTAAGATTGAATAATATTCCTATCTATATATCTACCTATAATATCTTCTTTATCCATTCATCTCTAGAGGGACACTTAGGTTGTTTCCATGTCTTGACTACTGTGAATAATGCTGAAATGAACATGGATGTGTAGCTATCTCTTCATGATACTGATTTCATTTTGTTATATACCTTGTAATGTGATTGCTAGATCATATGGTAGTTCTGTTTTTCATTTTTTGAGGAACTTCCATGCTGTTTTCTATAGTAGTTGTATTAATTTAAAATCCTATTTACAATCCATAAGGATTCCAATTTTTCCAAGTCTTTATCAAATTTTGTTATGTCTTGTCTTTTTGATAATAGACATCCTAAAAGGCATGGGTTATACCTCACTATGGTCTTGATTTGCACTTCCCTGATGATTAGTCATTGAAAAAGCAAGAGAGTTCCAGAAAAACATCTATTTCTGCTTTCTTGACTATGCCAAAGCCTTTGGCTGTGTGGATCACAATAAACTGTGGGAAATTCTGAAGGAGATGGAAATACCAGACCACCTGACCTGCCTCTT
>NW_011494235.1:128754-130756 GCF_000754665.1 Bison bison bison | reverse complement strand
ACAGCAGATATGCAGATGACACCATCCTTATGGGAGAAAGTGAAGAGGAACTAAAAAGCCTCTTGATGAGAGTGAAAGAGGAGAGTGAAAAAGTTGGCTTAAAGCTCAACATTCAGAAAATGAAGATCATGGCATCTGGTCCCATCACTTCATGGCAAACAGATGGGGAAACAGTGGAAACAGTGTCAGACTTTATTGTTTTGGGCTCCAAAATCATTGCAGATGGTGATTGCAGCCATGAAATTAAAAGACGCTTACTCTTTGGAAGGAAAGTTATGACCAACCTAGATAGCATATTGAAAAGCAGAGACATTATTTTGCCAACAAAGGTTCGTCTAGTCAAGGCTATGATTTTTCCAGTGGTCATGTATGGATGTGAGAGTTGGACTGTGAAGAAAGCTGAGCACCGAAGAATTGATGCTTTTGAACTGTGGTTCAAAGACTCTTGAGAGTCCCTTGGACTGCAAGGAGATCCAACCAGTCCATTCTGAAGGAGATCAGCCCTGGGTGTTCATTGGAAGGACTGATGCTAAAGCTGAAACTCCAATACTTTGGCCATCTCATGTGAAGAGTTGACTCATTGGAAAAGACCCTGATGCTGGGAGGGATTGGGGGCAGGAGGAGAAGGGGACGACAGAGGATGAGATGGCTGGATGGCATTACGGACTCAATGGACATGAGTTTGAGTGAACTCCGAGACAAGGAGGCCTGGTGTGCTGCGATTCATGGGGTCACAAAGAGTCGGACACGACTGAGAGACTGAACTGACTGACTGACTGATGATTAATGACGTTATCTTTTCATATACTTGTTGGTCATTGTACATCTTCTTTGGAAAAATGTCTATTCAGGTCCTTTAACCATTTGAAAATTATCTTGCTTTTTGCTATTGAATTGTAAGAGTCTCTTATACATTTTGGATATTAAGCCATTATTGGGTATATGCTTTGGAAATATTTTCTCCCATTTTGTAGGTTCCTTTTCATTTTGTTGATTGTTTCCTTGCTGTGCAGAAAACTTTTGTGTGGTGTAGGTCCACATTTTTGCTTTTGTTGCCTTTGCAGCAGGTTTTATATAATTAACTACTGTGATCCTGTGTCATTGTGATAACTGACAGCAGAGGATGCTTTAATCAAATTAATCTGAAAGTTTTAACTATGAAGTATTCAGTTATACGAGAGTGTAGATTGGGGTTGTCCAATAGGACTTTCTATAATAATAGGAAAGTTCTGTAATCTACCTTGCTCATATGACAGCCACTTGCTTTCCAGTAGAGCAGTCACTAGCTGCATGTTAGCATGGGACACAGGAAATGTGGCTAGTATACTGAACTCAAATTTTAATTTTATACAATTTTAATTAATTTAAATCCAAAATGAATTAACCACAGGTGGCTAGTGTCAACTGTGCTAGAAAGAATATTTAAAAGCCCACTATCCATATTTATCAAATATTATTCATGTGTATTTTAGTCTTTAGTCTTTTAAAAAGGAAACAAAATGTTATAGAAACAGCTAAATTGCCCTATAAACACTTTCTGCATCCTCCATCTTATTTACATCCCTTTCTTACGCACTGTAACCATTCTTCTGAGCATAGTTTAACACTCCCTGCACATTTTTACACTAGTATCATATATCTATCCGTAAGTAAATTGTTGATATGCTTTGCACATTTTAAAATGAAGTTTATATCATACTTTACATGTCTTTGTACAACTTGTTTTTCTCCATATGCCCTTGGGATGTGTCCGTTTTGATGAAGGTAGGGCTAGTTCATTCCTCGGGCCTCCTGCTGCTGCTGCTCTAAATCGCTTCAGTCGTGTCCAACTCTGTGTGACCCCATAGACGGCAGCCCACCAGGCTTCCCCATCCCTGGGATTCTCCAGGCAAGAATACTGGAGTGGGTTGCCATTTCCTTCCTCAGGGGATCTTCCCAACTCAGAGATCGAACCCAGGTCTCCCACATTGCAGGCAGATTCTTTACCATCTGAGCCACCAGG
>NW_011494235.1:118863-128654 GCF_000754665.1 Bison bison bison | reverse complement strand
AAAGTGAAGTCGCTCAGTTGTGTCCAACCCTCAGCGACCCCATGGACTGCAGCCTTCCAAGCTCCTCCATCCATGGGATTTTCCAGGCAAGAGTACTGGAGTGGGGTGCCATTGCCTTCTCCGCTGGCCTCCTGTATTCTAGTCTAATATCAGGATTTATTTACCTGTTCTCCTTCAAAGTGACATTTAAGCTAATTTGAAATTTTCACATTTACAGACAGTATTGTAGTTAACAGTCTTTTTGGTTAGTGTTAGTCACTCAGTTGTATCCGACTCTTTGCAACCCCAAGGACTGTAGCCCGGTATGCTCCTCTGTCCAGGGGGTTCTCCAGGCAAGAATACTGGAGTGGGTTGCCATTTCCTTCCTCAGGGGATCTTCCCAACTCAGAGATCGAACCCAGGTCTCCCACATTGCAGGCAGATTCTTTACCATCTGAGCCACCAGGGCAGACTAACAGTTTTGTACAGGTTCCAAAATGTTTGAAGGCCTAGGAGTGGAATAATTGGGTCATAGGTTATGTGCTCAGATGGTAAAGAATCTGCATGCAATTCGGAAGACCTGGGTTCCGTCCCTGGATTGGGAAGATCCTCTGGAGAAGGAAAGGGCAACACACTCCAGTGTTCTTGCCTGGAGAACCCCATGCACAGAGGAGCCTGGCAGTCTACAGTCCATGGGGTTACAAAGAGTCAGACACAACCGAGTGACTAACACACAGGGTATGTGCATCTTCAGCTTTGCAAGATGCTGCCAAATTGCTCCTCAAAAGTCTTGTCCCGAGGCGCACTCCCACCCCATCAGCAGTGCACGACTGTGACTATTAGTACATCCGGGCGTTCTGGGGAAAATGTGTTAGCTGGACACTTCCAAATGGCTGCCTCAGGGTATGCACAGGACTTTTAGCTTCTATTCGAGTCACAAACTTCATCCAACTCACTTTTACTTGAGAAACTGAAGGTAACCGATTGACCTTCCCGTATGTGCAATCTAGGAAAATGGTCCAGATGAACCTATTTGCAGGGAAGGGATAGAGACGCAAATGTAGAATATGGTCGTGTGGACATGGGAGCCGGGGGGCGGGGGAGTGAGGTGAATCCGGAGAGTAACAGGGACATACATGCACTGCCACATGAAAAATAGACAGCTAGTGAAAAGCTGCTGCGTAGCACAGGGAGCTCAGCTCGTACTCTCTGGTGGCCCAGATGGATGGGATGGAGGGAGTTGAGAGGGAGGTCCAAGAGGGTAAGGATATGTACCTGACTCACTTTGTTGTACAGGAGAAACCAACACATGATTGTAAAGTAACTATTTCCCAAAACAAAAAAAAAAAAAGAAGAAAGAAATGGTCTCTCATTCATTGCTAAGACTCTTTGCTTTCTCCCGCTTCTCTTTCCTCTCTCTCTGATTCTTCCTTCCTATTCGCTAAGGCAGCAAACATAGGGGAATTTGAAGTGTAGATAGAAATAGAGATGAAAAGCACAGCTGTTTTCTCAAGGAGCTCCAGCTGAGCGCGCACACAGGGCTAAACCCCGTGCATACACAGACTGTGGGTGATGAAAGATGGAAGCACAGAATACATGGTAGGCTGTGTTATCATGAAGGGCTGTCTCTTAAAACATCACATCGGAGCTGAATAAAACAGGATTTGGGCAAAGACACAGTCAGGGGGCATTTCCAGTGGAGGTTCAGAGGTAAAATAAAAAGCAGGACATCCTCTAAGTATGTACCATCACAGTACAGTTATCGACAGATCTAAGAGATGAGGCAGGGAGGTAGACAGGGCCAGATGGTAAAGGCCCTTGCATGTCTTGCTAAAGGCTGTATATTTCATCTTTAGGACAATGACTACAAGCCATTAGGAGTTGGCATCTGTTGTTTTTGTCCGCCAAGCGTTCATTTCCTTCTTCTGATGTCACTCCCTCCAATCCCTCCTTTGATAGAAATACCTTTTTGAATTCCACTTGTTCTGGGCAGCTAGCCAATCACAGCTTTCTTCCACCCACGTGACCCAGGTCTGACCAATCCTAGTGTCCTAACCCCTTGATCCAAACACAAGGGCTATGTGATCTTAATGAACCAATCAGGGTCTGTCTCTAAGTTCTAGAGAAGGACAAGGAAGAGGACTATTTCTTTCAGTAGAAAATAGATGCTTCTCTTTTCAAGGCGTTTTCCAAGCAAGAATACGGGAGTGGATTGCCATTTCCTTCTCCACTGGGATATTCCAGACCCGGGGATTGAAACTGACTCTCTGTGTCTCCTGCATTGGCAGGTGGATTCTTTACCACTAATGCCACTTGGGAAGTCCCAAATAAAGACAAGAAGGAGGAACATTTCTTTTGGTAGAAAGGAGATAAAGATTTTATTTTTAGATTTATCATAGAACATTCAGATATAAATGTCCAATAGGATGTTGAAAGCCTGAGTTTGGAGAAATACTCTCCTGGAGATGGATTTAGGGGTTGTGTTTTGATTATTCTCTTTCTCCCCTTCCCTACATTCAACTCAAGAGCAAGTCCTTAAATATCTCTGCCTCTGAAATTTATCCTCATTCACTTATCATTCATTCAACAGATATTTAGGGCATGCCTACTCATTTTCAGGCAATAAAACAATGAAAAGGATAGGTCCTTGTTCTGATAGGGGGTAAGGACAGAAAATAATGAACAATACAGAAACAAGACTCTTTCAGTATTCATGAAGATAATAAAATAGAGTGATATGAAAGAATGATTGGTATTGGGTTGAGTGACACTGATATTGGGTGGCTTTCTCACTCTTTTTTCTCTAGATGAAGGGGCCAGGAGGTTAGGAAAAATGAGTATCTGATTTACATGATACATTTTTTCCTGGTTATTGTGTTAAAATACAATGTGTGTGTGAAGGAGTCAGGGATAGATGTAGGGAGAACCAGTTTGGAAGTTCTTGTAATAACTTAGGCAGGACAAGATGGTAGCTTCTTTCTCTACTTTCATGTAAGATTTCTTTCTACCTCAGGGCCTTGCATTTGAGGCTCCATCAACTCAGAGACCTTTGCTCCTAGCTCTCCTTATGGTTGCTTCATTCTTTCCATTAACACATCTCCTCCATGAGGGTTCCCAGACCACCCCGTCTGGTCTAGCTATAACCACAGTGTCCCTCTGTTTCATGAGATGCCCAACTAGGGACCTGGATGTCTGTGGGCCTGGGAATGGGTGGGTATCTTCAGAAATGGAATGAACACTAACAGGAAATCCACTCAGTAACTCTTTTTCCTAGTTCCTGCCCATTTTAAACTGGGGAAGGGGGCTCTTCCACAGGAGTGCTCTGGAATGTTCTTATTAAATATAAAGTCATCCTAGCTGAAAGACTAATAATAGAGATTAAAAGAAAATCTGGAAACTAAGAGGTAACCAGAGATGCAGGCAATTTCTTCAAAGGTCCAAATGCAGACAAACACCACAAAAGATCTCTGTCTCTGGATCTCAGTTTATTTCACTACAAAGTGACACTATTAGACCAGGAAGTGCTACGGGACCTGCCGTTCTGAGCTCTGCTCATATTGTTCATGGTGTTTGAGGCATCAGGTCCCTTCATAGAGCTCTGGAGAGCTTGGTGCCGGCAGAGGCAAGAGTCGACCGTTAGCTGCAAGAGTCCACTTTCAGGGATTCTGGGGACTTCACCAGAGACTCTGCAGCAAGCCTGGAGGAGAACAGGAAAGCCAAGGGAGCTCATTAAAAGCTCTTTGATCATGGGAGGGAGGGTGAGGAGGGGTGGGCCCAGAAGTTGTTAGACATTTGCAGCTACAAATTGCTTTTCAGGCTCAGAACTGGCTCTAAGGAGAGACTTTTTGGGTTTGAAGGGTTCCCCACAACCACCTCCTGGGCTGTTATGTGAGGCTCTCCTAGGAACTCAAGGTCGAGGCAGGGGAGGGGATTGTGTGTGTGAGATGCATGCTGATGACAAAACAGGAAGTTATCCTTAGCTGAACCATTTGGTGTATCAGAGGCTGAAGTGTGGTCTCTATGTATCTAAAGAGGCCAGAAATAAAGCATCTTAAATTTCTGTCTGGCGTAGGACTGGATATACTTGGGGGTGAGCCTGGGTATCTCTGGGGGCATCAAGTCATAGCCTTCTCCTCATCTGGCTGGGCCAGCTCAGCCTCACAGACAGGCTTCCTACCCCAGGTTCCTATTGAACACATCTCTTTGCAGGGACAGTTGGAACTCTGTCCTGACTCTCAGACCTCTGACTCCTTTATCTATCTCTTAGCAGCCCCTTGGGGTCCTGTCCCTACCACTGGAACTGTTCTGATGACTCATATGCGGACTGTAGACATACAGATACACTACCTGCAGTATCTCACACTCATGGGAGCACATCTGTTAGACTGGAAAGCTGAGCCCCTGCAAACACGGTGTATTGGACCCCTCTCATCTTCTTAACTGCATAACTTTCAGCACATCTTCCTGATCTGTGCAAGTCGGAGACATGAGAGCCATTCTGTGCTAGGCACTAGTGCTGCAATGATGAACTAAACAAGATTCTCAGCCCCAGTGCATCACAATCTCATAAGGACTCACACATTCACAGCTGATCTGAGTGTGATGAGAAGCAAAGTAGGGGGGATGAAAACCTGTTGTTCAGAGCAACTTGTTCAGAGGTGAAAAGAGGTGAAAAGTGGTCGATTCTGGTCAGGGGGTAGCAAGAGCCCTCCTCCCTCTTGGCTGTCATCTCCTACCTGTCTTCCTGCTACTCACCTTGCTCCAGGTGGGCAGCCTTCCAACTGTTCCCTGAACACACCCCTCTTTCCTTTTATCCAGGTCTCTACTCAAATGTCAACCATAGCATGGGAGAAGCCCTCCCAATCCTGTCACCCTGGCTTCCCTCTACCCCCTCACTTTCTGTTGCCACACACTTCTTATTCTTCTTTAGAGAACTTGACATATTTCAGGTGTTTGTTTATTTTCTGTCTTTTCCAGGTAGAAGGTAAGCAGGATTTAATACTATCCACTGCCTGATCTGCCTCTTGAGAAATTTGTATGCAGGTCAGGAAGCAACAGTTAGAACTGGACATGGAACAACAGACTGGTTCCAAATAGGAAAAGGAGTACGTCAAGGCTGTATATCGTCATCCTGCTTATTTAACTTCTATGCAGAGTACATCATGAGAAACGCTGGACTGGAAGAAACACAAGCTGGAATCAAGATTGCCAGGAGAAATCTCAACAACCCTCAGATATGCAGATGACACCACCTTTATTGCAGAAGGTGAAGAGGAACTCAAAAGCCTCTTGATGAAGGTGAAAGTGAAGAGTGAAAAAGTTGGCTTAAAGCTCAACATTCAGAAAACGAAGATCATGGCATCTGGTCCCATCACTTCATGGGAAATAGATGGGAAAACAGTGGAAACAGTGTCAGACTTTATTTTTTTGGGCTCCAAAATCACTGTAGATGGTGACTGCAGCCATGAAATTAAAAGACGCTTACTCCTTGGAAGGAAAGTTATGACCAACCTAGATAGCATATTGAAAAGCAGAGACATTACTTTGCCAACAAAGGTTTGTCTAGTCAAGGCTATGGTTTTTCCTGTGGTCATGTATGGATGTGAGAGTTGGACTGTGAAGAAGGCTGAGCACCAAAGAATTGATGCTTTTGAACTGTGGTTCAAAGACTCTTGAGAGTCCCTTGGACTGCAAGGAGATCCAACCAGTCCATTCTGAAGGAGATCAGCCCTGGGATTTCTTTGGAAGAAATGATGCTAAAGCTGAAACTCCAGTACTTTGGCCACCTCATGTGAAACGTTGACTCATTGGAAAAGACTCTGATGCTGGGAGGGATTGCAGGCAGGAGGAGAAGGGAACGACAGAGCATGAGATGGCTGGATGGCATCACTGACTCGATGGACGTGAGTCTGAGTGAACTCCAGGAATTGGTGATGGACAGGGAGGCCTGGCATGCTGTGATTCATGGAGTCGCAAAGAGTCGGACACGACTGAGCGAATGAACTGAACTGAACTGAACTGCTTAATCCCCAGTACCTCAAAGGTTGCTGGGAGCATGTGCTGTGCTATGCTGTGCTTAGCTGCTCAGTCATGTCCGACTCTACCACCCCATGGACTGTAACTTGGCAGGCACCTCTGTCCATGGGGATTCTCTAGGCAAGAATACCGGAGTGGGTGGCCATGCACTCCTCCAGGGGATCTTCCCAACCCAGGGATTAAACCCAGATCTCCCACATTGCAAGAGGATTCTTTCCTGTCTGAGCTACCAGGGAAGCCTATGAATACTGAAGTGGGTAGCCTATCTCTTCTCCAAGGGATCTTCCCGACCCAGGAATCAAACTGGGGTGTCCTGCATTGCTGGCAGAGTCTTTACCAGCTGAGCTACCTGGGAAGCCCCGCTGGAAAAATAGTAAATACTAAATTGATGCTTATTAAATGAATGGGTAGATAGTACAGAAGGCTTCCAGTGGATGGAACATCATGGGCTGATCTTGAAGTATGGGTAGGATTCAGTTAAGTAGGCATTCCAGGAGGAAGCATTAGTATAGGCAAAAGCGTGAAGGTGAAAAAGTGCAAGAGAAATAGAGCAGGTGGGGTTTAAGATGACAGAAAGAGGAAGGGATGAGTTGCCAGAAAAGGGAAAAGTAGATGCTGATTTTTATGGAAACGCTCACTTCAGCCTGTGACTGTGTTGGATCCCCACCAACCACCTCTCATGCTTCTTCTCCATTCCCCAAAACCCACATATCCCTTGAAGCTCAGCCAAAGTCTACTCTTCTGTAAACCATGTGAGTTGGAATCTCATAACTTTCAGTTAAAATCTTACCTTTGCTACTTATTAATATTAACTATGTCCTTTCTCAGAGTCCCTGTGTATTATAATCTGTTTGTTGTTGTTGGTCAGTTGCTAAGTCATGGCTGACTCTTTGAGACCCCCATGGATGCAGTACACCAGGCTTCCCTGTCTTTCACTATCTCCTGGAGTTTGCTCAAACTCATGTCCATTGAATCGGTGATGCCATCCAGTCATCTTATCCTCTGTCGTCCCCTTCTCGTCCCGCCTTCAATCTTTCCCCAAATCAGAGTCGTTTCCAATGAATCAGCTCTTTGCATCCAGTGGCCAAAGTACTGGAGCTTCAGCTTCAGCATCAGTCCTTCCAGTGAATATTCAGGACTGATTTCCTTGAGGACTGACTGGTTTGATCTTCTTGCAGTCCAAGGGACCCTCAAGAATCTTCTCCAGCATCACAGTTCAAAAGCATCAATTCTTCGGTGCTCAGCCTTCTTTATGTAACCTGTACCCAATGTTGTAAATGTGCCTCCTGGGGTTGTCTCCCAGCATTCAGGTGATGTATTTCTTTCATTGGGTCGTGAGCTTCTATGGGACATGGCCCCAATTTTACATCAATGTTATGCAAAAGTGACTCAGGATGAGGAGAAAAGCAGAGGTGAACCTGATTGCTGGTCCTAGTCCCTTCCTGGCTCTATAAGTTGGGTGAACAATTTAACCTATCTGGACCTCAATATCCTTCAGTTCAGTTCAGTTTAGTTGCTCAGTTGTGTCCAACTCTTTGTGACCCCATGAATCTCAGCACTCCAGGCCTCCCTGTCCATCACCAACTCCCGGAGTTCACTGAGACTCACATCCATCGAGTCAGTGATGCCATCCAGCCATCTCATCCTCTGTGTCCCCTTCTCCTGCCTGCAATCCCTCCCAGCATCAGAGTCTTTTCCAATGAGTCAACTATTCACATGAGGTGGCCAAAGTACTGGAGTTTCAACTTCAGTACCATTCCCTCCAAAGAAACCCCAGGGCTGATCTCCTTCAGAATGGACTGGTTGGATCTCCTTGCAGTCCAAGGGACTCTCAAGAGTTTTCTCCAACACCACAGTTCAAAAGCATCAATTCTTCGGCGCTCAGCCTTCTTCACAGTTCAACTCTCACATCCATACATGACCACAGGAAAAACCATAGCCTTGACTAGACAAACCTTTGTTGGCAAAGTAATGTCTCTGCTTTTCAATATGCTATCTAGGTTGCTTATAACTTTCCTTTCTACGAATAAACATCTTTTAATTTCATGGCTGCAGTCACCATCTGCAGTGATTTTGGAGCACATTTCTGTTTTGTGTTTGTTGTGAGGAGTAAATGCAATTGCATTTTTAAAAATTTATTTATTTATGTATTTATTTTTGTTGGTGCTGGGTCTTTGTTCCTGTGTGCAGGCTTTTCTCTAGTTGCCATGAGCTGGGGCTACTCTCTAGCTGTGGTGCAAAAGTTTCTCATTGCCCGGCTTCTCTTGTTGCAGAGCATGGATTCTAGAGCCCAGGCTCAGTAGTTGTGGTACATGGGTTTAGTTGTCCTGCAGCACGTGGGATCTTCCCAGACCAGGATGGGACCCATGTCCCCTGCATTGGCAGGTGGATCCCTAACCACTGGACCACTAGGGAAGTCATGCGATTGCATTTTAAAGTGCTCAGCACAGAGAGGTGCCCAAAACAATTATATCTCACCTCCTTCTCAGTTCCATTTCTGCACACCACCCCCACCCCACCTCCACCTGCTATGAATCTTCCCAGGTGACCAAATCCACAATTCCTCATAGTGCCTGGGCCACCCCAGGCAACCAGGGTTCTTGCTAATTAATGGGTTGAATTTTTTTGTGCGATCTTAACCTCTCAGAGGGGATCGTCAGCCCCATTAATCAGAGGAGGACTTCTCAGGTCTCCTGTAAGGCAGCCTCAGGCATCGTGCAAAATTCATCATAAAAATCCAAATGAGATGGCAAAAGTGTGTTTCCATGTGAAAACTCTGATTACCCTTATGCTAATGCAAGCTGGCACTGAGACAGGGTAAGGTTTTTATTTATTTATTTCTGGGTTTGTGTTTGTTCTTGCAATGATGTTTTTATCCTTCTTCCAAAGACTGATTGGAGCCCATTCAGCAAGTAGGGCACATTTATTTCCTTAGAATCTAATCACATTATAGAGCAGTCAGGGCTGGCATCTTGCAGTTTTTCTAGTCTGCTTTCATTTTCCAAAACATGAAGGCAGGTGGATGGAAGAGAGTAATCATTTTTCTCAAAATTGGTAAATAAATGGGGGCCAGAGGATTTGAGTGGATCCATTGCTGAAAGTGAAGAAACTGAGTCATCCCTTTCAGTTACATACCATGAACATATTTCACATTTGGCTCATGTACATCATGGGAAATCTGTACCCAGAAGATTCCCTGAAAAATGTATCTCTTCCCCCTTATATTTATGTAGCTATAAGTAATAATACGTATTGAGCTTTTCTGAGGTTCTGGACACTGTTCTGGGCTTCCCTAGTGACTCAGATAGTAAACAATCTGCCTACAATGCAGGAGACCTGTGTTCAGTCCCTAAGTTGGGAAGATCCCGTGGAGAAGGGCATGGCAGCCCCCTCCAGAATTCTTGCCTGGAGAATCCCCATGGACAGAGGAGCCTGGTGGGCTACAGTCCATGGGGTTGCAAAGAGTTGGACATGACTGAGCAGCTAAGCACAGCACAAGACACTGTTCTAAGTACTTTAGTTGCATCACCTTCTTTCAGTTCAGTTCAGTTCAGTTCAGTTCAGTAGCTCAGTTGTGTCCGACTACTTGCGACCCCATGAATCGCAGCACGCCAGGCCTCCCTGTCCATCACCATCTCCTGGAGTTCACTCAGACTCACGTCCATCGAGTCCGTGATGCCATCCAGCCATCTCATCCTCTGTGTCCCCTTCTCCTGCCTGCAATCCCTCCCAGCATCAGAGTCTTTTCCAATGAGTCAACTATTCACATGAGGTGG
>NW_011494235.1:115694-118763 GCF_000754665.1 Bison bison bison | reverse complement strand
GCCAGGCCTCCCTGTCCATCACCATCTCCTGGAGTTCACTCAGACTCACGTCCATCGAGTCCGTGATGCCATCCAGCCATCTCATCCTCTGTGTCCCCTTCTCCTGCCTGCAATCCCTCCCAGCATCAGAGTCTTTTCCAATGAGTCAACTATTCACATGAGGTGGCCAAAGTACTGGAGTTTCAGCTTTAGAATCATTCCTTCCAAAGAAACCCCAGGGCTGATCTCCTTCAGAATGGACTGGTTGGATCTCCTTGCAGTCCAAGGGACTCTCAAGAGTTTTCTCCAACACCACAGTTCAAAAGCATCAATTCTTCGGCGCTCAGCCTTCTTCACAGTCCAACTCTCACATCCATACATGACCACTGGAAAAACCATAGCCTTGACTAGATGGACCATTGTTGGCAAAGTAATGTCTCTGCTTTTCAATATGCTATCTAGGCTGGTCATAACTTTCCTTCCAAAGAGTAAGCGTCTTTTAATTCCATGGCTGCAGTCACCATCTGCACTGATCTTGGAGCCCCCCCCAAAATAAAGTCTGACACTGTTTCCACTGTTTTCCCATCTATTTGTCATGAAGTGATGGGACCGGATGCCATGATCTTCGTTTTCTGAATGTTGAGCTTTAAGCCAACTTTTTCACTCTCCACTTTCACTTTCATCAAGAGGCTTTTGAGTTCCTCTTCACTTTCTGCCATAAGGGTGGTGTCATCTGCATATCTGAGGTTAGTGATATTTCTCCCGGCAATCTTGATTCCCGCTTGTGCTTCTTCCAGCCCAGCGTTTCTCATGATGTACTCTGCATAGAAGTTAAATAAGCAGGGTGACAATATACAGCCTTGACGTACTCCTTTTCCTATTTGGAACCAGTCTGTTGTTCCGTGTCCAGTTCTAACTGTTGCTTCCTGACCTGCATATAGGTTTCTCAAGAGGCAGGTCAGGTGGTCTGGTATTCCCATCTCTTTCAGAATTTTCCACAGTTTATTGTGATCCACAGAGTCAAAGGCTTTGGCATAGTCAAGAAAGCAGAAATAGATGTTTTTCTGGAACTCTCTTGCTTTTTCGATGATCCAGCGGATGTTGGCAATTTGATCTCTGGTTCCTCTGTCTTTTCTAAAACCAGCTTGGACATCTGGAAGTTCACACTCAACGTATTGCTGAAGCCTGGCTTGGAGAATTTTGACCATTACTTTACTAGCATGTGAGATGAGTGCAATTATGTGGTAGTTTGAGCATTCTTTGGCTTTGCCTTTCTTTGGGATTGGAATGAAAACTGTCCTTTTCACTTTCTTTACTCTTTATGAAAACCTTATTGAGTAGATGATTTTATTATCCCCATGTAACAAGGAAATTGAAAGATACAGAGTTTAACTTGGCCACTGCCAACTATTAAATGGTGGAGCTAGATGTCGAAACCAAGCAGACTGACTCCAAAGTTGCATTTTTAACTATATTAGTTATTAATATTGATAGCTTAATAAACAAGTTAGTTGATGGATAATAGCAGATTATTACACTGATAGATGATCGTGGTAGAGTTTGCTGTTTAACAACCCTTTTCTTTCTTCTTGGATGCTAAGCTCAGACTATGTTTGCCAGCATCCCTTGCAGTGAGGCAGTCACTGAGCACATCAGGGGAAGAAATATTTGTCCTGGACTTTGCCTGTTTCATTCTCACTGATGGATGTGGAGATGACTGGGATCTCTGTGGGAGCCTCAGGCTGAAGGCAGAGCCATGCCCACAGCAGCCTGGTTCCCGTGGCGACTTTATGGAGTGGGGGCTGCCGGACTGCCCCTACACTCATAGGTAGGAGTCATAAATTTCTTTGCTCTTTAAGTGACTGTTTGAATCTCTTTTTTTACAGCAGCCTAACCCTTACTCCAAACAACATAGTGATTTTTCTTTCCCTCTCAGAGAATCAAAAAGTCTTTTCCTTGAAAGGTTATCTAGACTAATATTTAAAAAAAAAAAAAACTAAAGAATTTGGCTGCATCAGGTCTTAGCTGTGGCACTCAGGATCTTTGTTGCGTCATATGGGATCTTTTGTTGTGGCACACGCACTGCCTACTTGTGGCACGTGGGCTTTGGAGCATCGGCCCATGAACTCTCTAGTTGTGGCGTGTAGGCTTTGGAGCACTTGGGCTTAGTAGTTGCAGTGCCTGGGCTTAGTCGCTCTGTGGCATGTGGGATCTTAGTTCCCTCACCAGGGTTTGAACCCATGTCCCCTGCATTACAAGGTGGATTCTTAAGCACTGGACCACCAGTGTAGTCCTAGACTAACTTCTGAATGTATCACCTGGTAGATCATCTCTTGAAGACCTTAAATTGTGGTTGTCTTACTTTCTGTTGAGTCAGCTCATTCTTTCCTTAAAGGCTCTATCATTAGAAAGTTGGTAAATCTTAAATTCTAAGGTACCTGTAGCTCAGTATTTCACATGCAGAGCTCCATTCTCCCTGTGGCCATATGATGCAATTGTGATTCCCCTTCCTACATGCAGAGTCTTCCATTTTCTAAAGACAAGGCTCATGCCCCACGAGTGCTCTTGGGGGCTAAATGTTACCCATCTTTTCACCCTTCCACTTCCTTCATATAACATTGTTTTGAGAGTCAGGTACCAATATCCTAGGGTGTCTATAGTCCTCAAAGCATGCTGATTCAGGACAAATTCCAATCCTGGCCATGAGTTTTGCTCAACTTGTAGACCAACATTTCTATGCTTGTTTTCATTCATCTTTTTTTTTTTTTGAAACAGAGAAGAAACTATTCATTGACCAGGAGTTGAGGAAGGGAGAACTTGTGCTCTGAAGACCCCTTCCTATTCTTTCATCTTGATACTAAATTCAAGAAACATTTTCCCAGCTTTCTCTGTGTTCAGGGATGCTTGGAGCTTGCAGGCACAGCTTTAGTATATTCTCAGCATGGTTGGTTTACTCTGAGCCTTCTGTGAGCTGCTTTATCTTACTGTCCTCCCTGTCCTGGGAGGACAAGGGACAGCTTGTTTTTTGGACACAATGCAGAACCCAATAATGAACCTTGTACAATTCTATACAATGACATTTAATTCCCC
>NW_011494235.1:114936-115594 GCF_000754665.1 Bison bison bison | reverse complement strand
TCTTTGCTACCACATGGACTGTAGCCTGCCAGGCTCCTCTGTCCACAGGATTGTCCAGGCAAGAATACTGGAGTGGGTTGCCATTTTCTACTCCAAGGGATCTTCCCAACCCAGAGATCAAACCCAAGTCTTTTGTGTTTCCTGCATTGGCAGGTGGATTCTTTACCACTACGTCACTTGTGAAGCCCCACAAACCACATTATTTATCCTCAGTCTGGTATTTCGTTAATGTGCATGAAAAAAATGACATTTTCAATACCAGAGAAAATGACTTACATCACCTTGAGAATGTCATTACTAAGATTATTATTATATGTAATGATTGGTTAAAAAAAAAGCCTATGCTATATTTGATATAAAGCGTTTCATTCACTAACACAGGTTTGAATAATTTTCTGGTATTTGGAGAAGCAAACAGTCCAGTTAATCAAAATTAGAGCACGTTAGAGGGTCTTAATGGATTGAATGGACATTGCATATGAGGGTATTAAAAATGTCTACGGAAGAAGAATTCTTTGAGGTTCCCCTTGGAAACATTTACTTTGTTTGAACCTTCTCTTTTTTAGTTCACTTCCCTGATGGCTCAGTTGGTAAATAATCCACCTGCAATGCAGGAGACCCTGGTTCGATTCCTGGGTTGGGAAGATCTCCTGGAGAA
>NW_011494235.1:106373-114836 GCF_000754665.1 Bison bison bison | reverse complement strand
CTCCTGGAGAAGGGATAGGCTACCCACTCCAGTATTCTTGGGTTTCCCTTGTGGCTCAGCTGGTAAAGAATCCACCTGCAATGTGGGAGACCTGGGTTCTATCCCTGGGTTGAGAAGATCCTCTGGAGAAGTGGCTACCCACTCCAGTATTCTAGATTGGAGAATTCCATGGACTGTACAGTCCATGGGGTCACAAAGAGCTGGACATGGCTGAGCAACTTTCACGTTCACGTTTTTAAGTTCATGGCTATACTCTATTTCTTCTCACTGTATGTGATCATGTGCATTCACTTCCCTCCATCCATCTCCTTCCCTGGCCTCATTCTGTCTGTCTGTCTGTCTGTCTCTCTCTCTCACACACACATACAGCCAGAAACTCTCTTTTATATGGCTATATCATCTACCAGTTTTCAGGTTTGCTTTCGACTCTCCTTGCTCTTTTTGGTTAGGTATTCCCTGGTGATTCCTATAAGCACTGCTATTCAGACCTGGCCCCAGGGAACCGTATCCTTGATCAAGTCATTCCCTGCCTTCTCAGTAGTGGTTGATTTCTGAATTTCTGATGCACTCAGACATCTTAAAGACTGGTCATCTTCCTCAGGACTAGCTGACACTCTAGAAGATTCAGTGACTCAGTGGCCAAGGCTGAGAAAGGCTAAGGAAGGCACAAGAGAGAGAGGAGAAGACTCAGCCATTCCATCCCTTCCAGGAAACCTGAGAAGCTCTCGGTACTCACTGGTGGAACGAGGTGAGACAGGTGCTTCTGTTCCGAGGCCCCCAGGCATACACATCCAGCAAGCGTGAGTGTCTGATTCAGCTCAGCCTGTGGTAACATCAAAAAAACATAGACCAGGTGCCTTAAACAGCATATGTTTATCTCTCATGGTTCTAGAGGCTGGGAAGTCTAAGAACAAGGTGCTGACTGGTCTGGTTCCTCCTGATGAGGGCCCTCTTTCCAGCTTACTAACAGCCATCTTCTTGTTGTGTCCGCTCCTGACAGAGAGAGAAAGTCAACTCTGGTCTCTCTTCTGCTTCTTGCATGTATGTGTGCTCAGTTGCTTCAGCTGTGTCTGACTCTGAGATCCCATGGATTGTAGCCCACCAGGCTCCTCTGTCCACGGGATTTCCCAGGCAAGAATACTGGTGTGGGTTGCCATGCCCTCCTCCAGGGGATCTTCCCCACCCAGGAATTGAACCTGTGTGTCTTAAGTCTCTTGTATTGGTGGGCGGGTGGGTTCTTTACCACTAGTGCCACCTGGGAAGCCCCTTCTGCAGATGCTAGTATAAAGACACTAATACCACCACAGAAGCCCCACCCTTCTGACCTCATTCAAGCCTATTTATCAATACCTCTCAAAAGCCCCACCTCCTAATACCATCACACTGGGCTTAGTGCTTCAACATGTGGACTTGCAGGAGACACATTTAGTTCATAACAAGGAAAATAAGCCTATTCTTTTCATACCCCAATTTAGAATCCCAGCTCTGCCATTTATTAGAAAGAAACAAATTTTCCAAGCCACATTTATGCATTAATATATAATGTTTTTAATGTGTATTTATATAGAATCTAGACAAATGGTACAGATGAAATGGTTCTGATTTGCAAGGCAGAAAAGGAGACACAGGAAGATAACAAATGTATGGATACCACAGTGGGGACAGGATGAATTGGTAGATTGAAATTGACATATGTACACTAATGATACCATGTATAAAATAGATAATTAATGAGAACCTAGTGTAGAGCACAGGGAACTCTACTCAATGCCCTATGGTGACTTAAATGGGAAGAAAATCTAAAAAAGAGGGAATGTATGTAAATATATAGCTGATTCCATTTGTTATACAGCAGAAACTAACACAACATTGTAAAGCAATTATATTTCAATAATAAAAAAAATTCTCCAAGCCCTCAAGGCTCATTTTTCCCCTCTGTCAAATGGGCATACGAGAGTGTGTGACAGCTCTAAGGGATATTTGAGTGCTCAGAAGATGTCATTTTCTATCTCTTTCCCTTGGAAGAGAAAAAAGTTCACAGTTTTCTCCAGCATTCTCTGAGTGCCAGGTTTTACTTTACCCTGGGTTAGGGTTATCAGTAAGGGTAGAATTAAGCTGGAAGAGTTTGAAGTCCAAATGTGTGGATAAACAAAGATCGAAACATTCTCCCAGCATAGATAATTAAAGAAGACAGAGGCTACTTCTCGTGTAAATTCATGATGTTTCAAGATACACTCTCTGTCCTCCTGGGTCCCAGCAATTCTTTCAAAAATGCAAGAAATTGGTGATAAGACAGTTGAGTGCCAATACCCCTCCACTGCACTTCTCAGGTAGCACCAGCGATAAGGAACACACCTGCCAATGCAGGAGATATAAGAGATGTGGGTTTGATCCCTATATCAGGAAGATCCCCTGGGGGAGGGCTTGGCAACCCACTCCAGTATTTTTGTTTGGAGAATCCCATGGACAGAGGAGCCTGGTGGGCTACAGTGCATAGGGTCCCAAGTCAAACACGACTGAAATGAATTAGCAGGCAGGCACATACCCTTCCACTACCAAAAAGCTGGGTGTGAATCAAAACTGAACTCTTTGAATGCCCTGAACAGTCTACAATGACTTTCTGGTTATTTGTTTATTTAGCATATTTTTACTTAGAACCTCTGTGTGTGGGATTTTTTTTTTAAATTTTATTTTATTTTTAAACTTTACATAATTGTATTAGTTTTGCCAAATATCAAAATGAATCCGCCACAGGTATACATGTGTTCCCCATCCTGAATCCTCCTCCCTCCTCCCTCCCCATACCATCCCTCTGGGTCGTCCCAGTGCACTAGCCCCAAGCATCCAGTATTGTGCATCGAACCCGGACTGGCATCTCATTTCATACATGATATTTTACATGTTTCAATGCCATTCTCCCAAATCTTCCCACCCTCTGTGGGATTTTAATGCTGGAGAATCACCATGATGCCATGTCTTTGCCCAGGCTATTCCCTCTACATTGACCACTCCTTCTCCTGTCTGCCTGGCAAACTGTTTCTTTCTTTTTTTTTTTTTTTACAGTTGTTGTTGTTGTTGTTGTTGTGTACCACATTTAAAGTCTTAATAGAATTTATTACAATTCTGTTTCTGTTTTATGTTTTGGTTTTTTCCACCAAAATGCATTTGGGATGTGGGCTTCCCAGGTGGCTCAATGGTAAAGAATCTGCCTGCAGTGCAGGAGACTTGGGTTTTATCTATGGGTTGGGAAGATCCCCTGGAGAAGAAAATGGCAACCCATTCCAGTATTCTTGCCTGGAGAATCCCATGGACAGAGGGGCCTAGTGGGCTACAGTCCATGGGGTTGCATAAGAGTCACGCATGACTAGGCATGCACGCATATGGGATCTTAGCTCCTTGACCAGGGATTGAACCTGCACCCCCTGCATTGGAAGGTGAAATCTTAACCACTGGACTGCCAAGGAAGTCCCATTATTTCAAAACTCTTTTCACACATCGTATTTAGCTTGATGCCTTCCCCGATCCATCTATGTATAATACTCTCTCTCTGTTCTCATGGCATTTCTTCTTGCATTCATTTGAATATTTGCCACATTAGATTGCAATGGTTTATTACACAGGACTGTGAGCTCCTCCAAAGAAAGGACAGCACCTTTATGCTTGTCTTTTTGAGATCGTGTGTGCATCGCAGTAAATGTTGGTGCTCAATAAATAAATGATTAAAAGAATTAAAAAAAAAAAAAAAAAGGTCTATGTCCAGGAGAACTCATGGTCTAATAGAGAAAGAACATTGATTTCATCAAAGTCTCACAAAAATAATTAATGGTAGGTTACATTATGGGGCTTCCCAGGTGGCGCTAGTGGTAAAGAATCTGTCTGCCAATGCAGGAGATGTAAGAGATGTGGGTTCAATCCCTGGGTCAGAAAGATCCCCTGGTGAGGACATGGCAACCCCCTCCAGTATATTTGCCTAGAGAATCCCAGGGACAGAGGAGCCTAGTGGGCTACAGTCCAACATTGGGTTGTAAAGAGTCAGACATGACTGAAGTGACTTTGCATGCACAGGTTTTATTATGCCCATTCTACAGATGAGGAAACTGAGTCTCACAGAGGCTAAACTACTTGCTTGAAGTCACACAGTGAGCAGCCAGCAGACTGGTGATTGAAACTGAAGCCAGTGTTGTTCCCTTTGCCTCACAATTATAAGTAACTGTGACATAGTGGTCTGAGAATTGCTGTAGTCTCAGGTGGAGTCCACATCCTTCAGAACTGAGGGTATCTTAGAAGATTATAGGTTCTTCTAGGTTCAGGATAGATAGAGGAGGAGATAGATAGAGGCTGCTCAGAGTGGAAATTGGGAGAGGTAATGGCTTCTCACTGATTAGATACTAAAGCGAGACTCTTATGGGACTTGGGATCAACTGACTGAAGTCAGACCATCAACCTCTGCTTGGCAGTTCTACCAAATTCATCTTCTCCTTCCCTGGAGAGGAGCAGCCTGGGAGGGAATGTGAGACCATATTAAATCCAGAATTTCCATTTGGTAGAGTGGAAATGCCCTGATGTTTGATCCCATTTACTTGAATAAGACTTTATACCCAGGCATCTCAAGTTTTAAATTACATGTCAGAGGCAATTTTGCTCTCTGGAAGTGATATTAGAGGTTGTCCTTTCAGGGAAGCCAATATGAACTTAGTATTTGCCTGTTTCTGCCTGGGTATCTGCCTGTCTCAAGGAAGGGTCAGCTTCTTGGTTTCATTCCTTCTGCAAAGCTACGCTGAGCATCTCAGCAGTGCTGGGCCCTGTGAGGACAGGGATGATATAGCTGCTGGCTTTAAAAGGCTCAAAACATGATAATGCTGCTGCTGCTGCTAAGTCGCTTCAGTCGTGTCCGACTCTGTGCGACCCCAGAGACGGCAGCCCACCAGGCTTCCCCGTTCCTGGGATTCTCCAGGCAAGAACACTGGAGTGGGTTGCCATTTCCTTCTCCAATGCATGAAAGTGAAAAGTGAAAGTGAAGTCGCTCAGTCGTGTCCGACTCTTAGAGACCCCATGGACTGCAGCCTACCAGGCTCCTCCGTCCATGGGATTTTCCAGGCAAGAGTACTGGAGTGGGGTGCCATTGCCTTCTCTGATGATACTACTACTCACCATTATTAGTCTGCTCTTTCTTTCAATAAATATTTGTCAGTGTACCTACTGTGTGCAAAACACTGTGTCAGGCACATGGAATCTATCAGTGAACAGGACAGACAAAACCTTGTCCTGTTGAAGTTTATATTCTGTCAGGAGCCTGGTAAATAGCAAACACAATAAGTGAATAAATTACATAATATATTAGAATGTGATGAATGCTAAATAAAATGGAAAAATATTAGGAACAGCATTAAGCAGACTGAGAGTGCTGGGGATGAGAGAGAGGGTGGCAATTGCAAATAGGGTAGTGGATTAGATATTTTTTAGGAAAGCTTGAAGGAGAGAATGAGGCCTGTGTGAATTGAGGGAATAACCCATGCACTTTAGGTGCAGTGTGCCTGGTGTGTTTTGTGATACAGCAAGGAGGCCCTTGGGGTTGGAGAGGAAAGAGAGGAGAGAGAGGAGGGGCTGGCATCAAAGAAGAAATGGGGGAATACAGTGTGGGGGCCTTGTAGACCATTGGTGGGAACTTGACTTTGATTCTGAGCGAGATGGGAAGCTGCTGGAGGCTTTTAAGCAGAGGAAGGATGTGACATAGGACTAGAAAGGATGCTTCTCAAATTTCACCAAGGGTGGAAGCAGGGAGACAGGAGAGGGGGATGTTCTTTTTATCCAGATGAGAGACCATGGTGACTGGGTGAGCTCTGGGAAGCAAAGTAGGGAGAGGTGGGCAAATTCTGAAGATGCTCTGGGGGTAGAACCAAGGAATATCCTGATGGATCAGATATGGAGTTGAGAGAAAAGGAGGACCAGGTTAGCTTGAGCCCCTGGAAGGTTGGTGTTACCATCCACTGAGACTGGGAGAGCTCTTCAGAGAACAGGGCTCAGAGGGAAATCACTAGTTTCGTTTTGGACATGTTACATTGGAAACAGCCAATATAAATCCAACTGGAGAAGCCAAGTAGACAGTTATTTATGCAAGCCTATAATTGGATGTGTATGTGGGCAGATTGGGTGGGGGGAGGTTTGGACTGGAGATATAAATTCAGGGAGTACTTACTAATTGCCAGCACTATATTAAGAATCTTATATACTTTATCTCACTGATTTCTTAACACTACCCTGGGAGATAATATTTCCTATTGATGAGAAAACCAAGGCTTAGATAGTTTCAGGCATCTTGCCCAGGGTCATGCAATGAATCAACAGTAGAACCAGGTCTCAAACACAATGTCATTCTAGGATAAACATGGGCATTGCTCCAATTGGACCACCCAACTAGGGTTATGCTACATCAACTGTTCAACTGCATTGGGACAGAAGTTGGGAGCCAAAGCAGGTTTGTTGTGGTAGTGATGGTGCAGGGTCAGTGGAATCTGCAGGGTCAGAGAAGCATGTGCGAGTTAGGGTGGGTGGGGTGATTTAGGTACCCAGATCCCAAAGGGATCATATGCTGGTAAGCCAGCTGTTAATCAGGGATGGAATTAGAGTCTGGGAATGATGAAGCAGGAAAGGGAAACAGGGATTTGGAGATCCCCTGGCCTTTGGTGGCTCAACATCTGCTTCCTTCTCTTTATGAAAACCCCAGAGCCATGGTGGTGTGTAACATGCAGAGCTAGACATTTTGCTTTGAATTCTTCTTTGTGAAACGGAGCAGAACTCTGTGGGGCTCTTGGGCACAAAAGCCTTTCTGTGCCCCCCATTTCTTGAATACAGGAGATAGAATTCATTCAGCCTCCATGACCTTTCCTGAGTTCCAACTGCAGGTTCAAACAGGTGCTAACTGGGGAAAGGAGGGGAAGCAGATAAGGGAGGAGCAGAAAAGAAGTAAAAGTGCAGCCTGGGGTCAGGGTTCTGATCCCCCCTCAAGGGATATACATGACAGTACCTTTGAACTGTTTTCTGGATACCGAAACACCCACCAAGTAGGAGAGGTTAACTGTGTGCTGCCCACTACACTATAGACCCCAGATCAGTTGGAACAAGGTTGGCGATGCTGACTCCCACTTACGTCACCACTAACCATCAGAAGAAGTCCCTGAGCTGATCGTGTCCTCCTCTTTGAACCATTACTGTGAAACTCCTCACTACCCTCTCCAGGTTGGGACACACGGTTTTAAGGGCATTAGCCCTCTGTGGCCCCCTTTGCCTGGCAAGGCAATAAAGCTATCTTTCTACTTCACCCAAAACTCATCTTCAAGATTTAATTCAGTGTCGGAGTACAGAGGCCAGATTTAGCTTCATTTATATGACATAATTGTAGCATCAGCATGGTTTAGCAAGTTTGGGGATATTTCCAGAAAGGAGATGTGTCTACCTGGGCCCATTGGATATAACACACAATAATCGTATCTCAGTGAGACCTCTGATCCCGTGGCTTCACAGCTTCCCCTTGCATGGAGCAGGTAAATAATGAAAGACAAAATGAATGTCCTGACCAGATCTTGGGGCCTTTCTTAGCTTTGGATTCTTGTTTCTATCTCAGAGGGCTTCTTGCCTTGGTCTTACTCTTCTGAACATTGGGGATTGACCAAGTCAAGAATGGTACAACCAAGAAAGTTTTCTCAGCCAGTCACATTCACAGAATTTCAAAGGTCAAAAGACAATAAATTAGCATTCTCTAGCTGACCCATTCATTTCCTGTTCCCTTAATTTTTTAGCAAGTTCCTACATTATTGATCTCTTTCCTGTAACATGGAAATGCCGCTCTCTTCCTAGCTGGTTATTGTAAGGATCTAATATTGTTACTGAGTTAAAGCTTGCTCTGTTGCCTGCACAACAGGTCAATGAATCAATGATGGTTCTATGGTCAAGACCGTGGGCTGTGGAGTCAGACTGTGTTCAAATCTCTGTTCTCCTTGAAGCCCATCTTTTCCTGGGTAATTTACCTAAATTCTTTAAGGCTTCATTTTCTTTAGTTCCAAAATGAAAGTCAGAATAATGCTATCCTCCAAAGCAGGCAGGGCTACTGCGAGTTTATACATCACCTGTATGTGAATTTTGAGCGCTACTTTACTAGCATGTGAGATGAGTAAAATTGTGTGGTAGTTTGAGCATTCTTTGGCATTGCCTTTCTTTGGGATCAGAATGAAAACTGACTTTTTCCAGTCCTGTGCACAAAATTCTCCAAGCCAGTTTTCAGCAATACGTGAACCATGAACTTCCTGATGTTCAAGCTGGTTTTAGAAAAGGCAGAGGAATCAGAGATCAAATTGCCAACATCCGTTGGATCATCGAAAAAGCAAGAGAGTTCCAGAAAAACATCTATTTCTGCTTTCTTGACTATGCCAAAGCCTTTGACTGTGTGGATCAACAAGAAACTGTAGG
>NW_011494235.1:106120-106273 GCF_000754665.1 Bison bison bison | reverse complement strand
ACTTGATGGATGTGAGTCTGGGTGAACTCCTGGAATTGGTGATGGACAGGGAGGCCTGGCGTGCTGCGATTCATGGGGTCGCGAAGAGTCGGACACGACTGAGCGACTGAACTGAACTGAACTGTATGTGAATTAGGAAAAGATTCTCCTTCC
>NW_011494235.1:76408-104796 GCF_000754665.1 Bison bison bison | reverse complement strand
TTCAGAATGGACTGGTTGGATCCCCTTGCAGTCCAAGGGACTCTCAAGAGTCTTCTCCAACACCACAGTTCAAAAGCATCAATTCTTCGGTGCTCAGCCTTCTTCACAGTCCAACTCTCACATCCATACATGACCACAGGAAAAACCATAGCCTTGACTAGATGGACCTTTGTTGGCAAAGTAATGTCTCTGCTTTTGAATATGCTATCTAGGTTGGTCATAACTTTCCTTCCAAGGAGTAAACGTCTTTTAATGTCATGGCTGCAATCACCGTCTGCAGTGACTCTGGAGCCCCCCAAAAATAAGGTCTGACACTGTTTCCCCGTCTATTTCCCAGGGGAGGCCTTACAAATAGCTGTGAAATGAAGAGAAGCTAAAAGCAAAGGAGAAAAGGAAAAATATAAGCATCTGAATGCAGAGTTCCAAAGAATAGCAAGAAGAGATAAGAAAGCCTTTCTCAGTGATCAATGCAAAGAAATAGAGGAAAACAACAAAATGGGAAAGACTAGAGATCTCTTCAAGAAAATTAGAGATACCAGGGGAACATTTCATGCAAAGATGGGCTTGATAAAGGACAGAAATGGTATGGACCTAACAGAAGCAGAAGATATTAAGAAGAGGTGGCAAGAATACACAGAAGAACTGTACAAAAAAATCTTTACGACCAAGATAATCTTGATGGTGTGATTACTCACCTAGAGCCAGGCATCATGGAATGTGAAGTCAAATGGGCCTTAGAGAGCATCACTACGAGCAAAGCTAGTGGAGGTGATAGAATTCCAGTTGAGCTATTTCAAATCCTGAAAGATGATGCTGTGAGAGTGCTGCATTCAATATGCCAGCAAATTTGGAAAACTCAGCAGTGGCCACAGGACTGGAAAAGGTCAGTTTTCATTCCAATCCCAAAGAAAGGCAATGCCAAACAATGCTCAAACTACTGCACAATTGCCCTCTTCTCACACGCTAGTAAAGTAATGCTCAAAATTCTCCAAGCCAGGCTTTAGCAGTAGGTGATCCGTGAACTTCCAGATGTTCAAGCTGGTTTTAGAAAAGGCAGAGGAACCAGAGATCAAATTGCCAACATCCGCTGGATCACGGAAAAAGCAAGAGGTTCCAGAAAAACATCTATTTCTGCTTTATTGACTATGCCAAAGCCTTTCACTGTGTGGATCACAATAAACTGTGTCAGCATCAGTAATTATTATAGCACAAAATATTAGCCTTTAAAGCCCTGTTTTATCATGGGACGGCTTGGATGATTTTCACCTATCTTCTGAGATGAAATCTGCCCCTTAACAAGCAGATCTTCTCCCCACTCTCTGTGATTTCATAAGCTCTCTTCTGCAGCATCACTCCTTGGACTGTTCTTGTGGAATTTTGATTACAGACATGTCCACAGTTCTCCCCTTGTCTTTGCATCTGTGCCCTTTGCCTTTGGGCTTCTCCTGTCAAGAGTTAGAATCTGTTTTCCCATCCTGCGAATCTGACCTAGCCATGGAACTAGCCCTTTCATGCTTCCCTTTTTTCTTGGAACTTTGTCATCACCATATGAACAAGTCCAGTCTGGATGATGGCAGATGTATGGGAAGATGGCTAGATGTTGGGCTTCAGGACTTGCTACCCCCAAATAAGGCACTTTGGCATATTGAATATTTTAAGTTGAGGGAGTTTGAGAAAAATAGCAGAAAATAAGAAGGTGACTCTGACCTTTTCCCCTGCTCTTCCCCTTTGAAGCAAGTCATAAAACTCTCCTGAGAGAGTTGCCCTCCCCATACCAGGGGGAAGAGAGCATTCTTATCTCTGAAGACAAAGGGATGCTGAGAAGCATCTGAACAAACAAGTCTTACTAAGTTTCCCTCAGTTTATTGCACTTACCTCTCACTCTTCATCTATCATATTTTTCTATGACAATCTACTCTTTATCAAACCTAGCACAAAAATACTCAGCTTAACTGCTTTTTTGGTGTTTCATTTCCCCTGAAGGCTCCTATGTCATGTAGCACTTCTATGAAATAAATGTATATGCGTTTCTCCTGTTAATCTTTGTCAATTTAATTTTCAGACCCCATTAGGGACCTTAAAAGCATCAAAGAAATCTTTTGCTTTTCCTCCACCTCCATGTCCATTGCTTTAGCTAATAGCCAGCCAACTGCCAGACAGGGAAGTGAATTAGATCAGCCATCCCCCAGTGGACCCAGCAACAGACCACCGATACAGCAACAAGATCAGCTGAGATTCAGCCTGGCCCACAGACTTCGGAGAGAAGATCAATGCTTCCTGCTCTATGCCTCTGAGGTTTGGGGCCTGTTTGTTATGTTGCGTTACTATGGCAGTAGGTAACTGATACAGGTCTGAATTGTTGGTGGCTGTATCTAGCCATGTCTCTATTGGAGACAAGTCAATCCTACCCCTTATCATTACTATCATCCTTCCCCCTTGTCCACCCACCTCTGAATTTATAAGTATCCCCCACATCTCTCTTATCCCTAAGGCCAAAGTGGTTTTACACTCTTCATAATTTTTTCCTTGCCACCTCCTGGCTGAGACTGTGGGGACCATATTGGTCTGGAGGAATGCAGCACAGGCCCTGAGGCTTTCTCTCTGTTGGTCTTCATTTCAAAGTTCATTTGATTTTGGCACCATCACACACAGTTCTGAGCTTAATGATATCTCAGTGCTCCCACTAGAAAAGCCCTGGTTTTTCCAAGGGTGTATAACTTAGCTATTATGACTCACTCTAGGGGAGAACTGGGCAAACAAGACCTACCGCCCAAAGGCGATTTTGATTTTTAAATTATGAAATAAATCATCCTGAGCTTTTATGCTTTCTTGGGGTTTGTTTTTGTTTTTCTCTTTTGCTCCAAAACTTCCATGGTAGCTTTCTGGTTTGAGATTATTTATCACTTGGCTCTCTTATCACCCAAACTGTATTTGTTCTGTAAAATGACAAATCACCCCTGCGCATTCCAGGACAGAACCTTGTGTCCAGCGGCATGTGTGGGCACAGAAAAGGTCAAAAATAAAGCAGTGGGGCTGAGGGTCCTGGGGGCAGAAGAAAAGAAAGAATTCCTAAACCATGTTAGTGTGGGGATAGGTGACTCAGGTGGTAAAGAATCTGCCTGCAATGCAGGAGACCTGGGTTCGATCCCTGGGTTGGGAAGATCTTCTGGAAAAAGGAATGGCTACCCATTCCAGTATTCTTGCTGGAGAATTCCATGGACAGAGGAGCCTGGCTGGCTGCAGTCCATGGGGTCAGAAAGAGTCAAATTCATCTGACTCTTTCACTTTTCAGGGTTTGAATACACATTTACTTGACACTGGTGTCCGGGCTTTGGTGGATCTGCTTTTTTTATTTTGTACTTGTCTTCATTTCCTTGTTTAAAAAATCCCCATAGGGTTGTTGCAAACACCAAATGTTTTGTTTTATTTATTTATTTTTATTGGGGTAGAGTTGCTTTGCAATGTTTTACAACAATGTGAATCAGCTATAAGTGTACATATATCTCTTCCCTCTTGGCCCTTCCTCCCACTCACCTCCACCCCACACCCCTCTAGGTCATCACAGAGCACTGAGCTGAGCTCCCTGCATAGGTTCCCACTAGCTTTCTATTTTACACATTGCACAATGAATTATCACCTCACACCAGTCAGAACAGCCATCATAAAAATAAATAAATAAATCTAAAACCAATAAATGCTGGAGAGGATGTAGAGAAAATGGAACCCTCTTGCACTGTTGGTGGGAATATAAATCAATACGGCTACTTTGGAGAACAGTATGGAGGTTCCTTAAAAAAATTAAAAATAGAACTATCATATGACATAGTAATCCTACTATTGAGTGTATACCAGGACAAAACCTTAATTCAAAAAGACACATGCACCCCAATGTTCACTGCAGCACTATTTACAATAGCCAGGACATGGAAGCAACCTAGAGGTCCATCATCAGAGTAATGGATAAAGAAGATATGTGTATGCAATGGGATATTCCTCAGTCATAAGAAGGAACAACATTGGTCATTTGTACGGAGGTAGATGGACCTACAGTCTATCATACAGAGTGAAGTCAAAAAGAGAAAATGCTTTAAACCAGAGGTTGGACACCTCCCAGAAACAATGGAATTATTATTCAGATTTCTCAAATCCACAAATGTTCCAGAACTGTAAAGCAGATAGATACGATGTCTCACAAATTCACATGCTCATCTTTTTATTAAATATAGAGTCACTACCGCACATGTGAAATTCTATTTTGATTGCTGCTGCTATTGCTAAGTCACTTCAGTTGTGTCCAACTCTGTGTGACCCCACAGACGGCAGCCCACCAGGCTCCCCCATCCCTGGGATTCTCCAGGCAAGAACACTGGAGTGGGTTGCCCTTTCCTTCTCCAATGCATGAAAGTGAAAAGTGAAAGTGAAGTCGCTCAGTCGTGTCCGACTCTTAGCGACCCCATGGACTGCAGCCTACCAGGCTCCTCCGTCCATGGGATTTTCCAGGCAAGAGTACTGGAGTGGGGTGCCATTGCCTTCTCCGTCTATTTTGATTAAGAAGGCAGAATTTCATTCAATGGCATCTCTAAATTCAACCCAGATTTTAGCCATTCAGTTCAGTTCAGTTCAATCACTCAGTCGTGTCTGACTCTTTGCAACCCCATGAATCGCAGGACACCAGCCATCCCTGTCCATCACCAACTCCTGGAGTTCACTCAAACTCATGTCCATCGAGTCAGTGATGCCATCCAGCCATCTCATCCTCTGTCGTCCCCTTCTCCTCCTGCCCCCAATCCCTCCCAGCATCAGGGTCTTTTCCAATGAGTCAGTTCTTCACATGCTGTGGCCAAAGTATTGGAGTTTCAGCTTCAGCATCAGTCCTTCCAATGAACACCCAGGACTGATTAGGTACCTCAATTAGTGACTATTGAATATATGACTTCTACCATGGGGAGGAAGTTGGCTACTTGTTACTTTTTTATGCATGAGTCTTTGTACTTGAAACTTATAGGAAGCAAGTTCTATAAGGAGAAATGCCAACTGAGGGATTGGGCATGGGGAATGCTGAGAAGACAAGGTATTCTCCTCTCAGTGATGCTGACCAGTTTTATATATGAACTAAAGTAGCTGTAAAAGTTGAAATTCTGGGAAATCAACAACAAAATAGTCAATGGTAGGTTCCTGGCTGGCTTGGAGCCATGGTCTACAACTATGTGTTAACTGTAATGAAGAGGACAATGAACAGGCTTGGATTGGGAGGGCTAGGAGATGGTGACCATCTGCCTACCGATGGCTAACACACTAATGCAATCTCCAGGCTTGTCATAAAGGTAAATAAGGTCTTTTTGTTTAAGCCACTGTTACTTGGGTCTTCTGGTACTTGTGATCAAAAGTGTTCCTAACTGATGGCAGGGACATGCAGTAAGCATTTGCTGAATATGAATCTGCATTGCACTTGTGTATCTTGAGGGTAAAATTCAACATTAGTCACATCTTGGCTCCCCACAGCCTTCAGCACTATGCTTGTTACCTGCTTAGTTACTCAGTCATGTCCAACTCTTTGGGACCCTATGGACTGTAGCCTGCCAGGGTCCTCTGTCTATGGAATTTTCCAGGCAAGAATACTGGAGTGGGTTGCCATTTCCTGCTCCAGGGGATCTTCCTGACTCAGGGGATCTAACCCACATGTCTTGTGTCTCCTGCATTGACAGGCAGATTCTTTACCATCTGAGGCACCAGGGAAGCCCCCGTGCCTGTTACACTGTTGGGTTTAAAGCATGTTGAGTTGAGTTAACGTTCACTTTGTTCCCCCACATAAGAATCCAGAATAAACCTGAAGAATCTCACTGTTTCTAGTCTCTGCTGCAATCTATCCTTGCATGGACACCAGACTGATGATAAAGTTCCTCTTTTCTAAAACCAACAGTGGTTTCCCACAGGGTCTATAATAAAATAAAAAATACATCAATAAGACAGTCAAGCTTCTCAACAGTTTGACAATCACCTGTCTCCAGCTTCTTCCTCGGCATCTGGACAAATTCTCTACTTCACATACACTGGTTTCCTCATTGTCCTCTCTCCATGCTGGACACACACCCACATGGTTGTCACAGCCTGGAGCACCTGGCTACGTCCCCTCTCTTCATTCGAACTCCTTCATTTCAGGTAGAACACAGGCTCCGCTATCTTGTCTATTCATCCTAACCAGTAGGAGCAAGGGCTTGCTTGAAAGGATAAGATGGATAAGCGAGACATTAAAAGGAAAAATCAACTAGATTTGGACAATTGAGCCAAAAGGATAGTTCAGCCTGATCAGCTCAAAAAGGACCTTTGAATACGTCTGTACATTTGCAATAATTTTAAAAAGATTACCCCTGAGTCTGCCCATTCGTGTAAGTGGAGTCAATCACCACCATGGACTTTTACAGTGCAAAGCTATGAGATCAGAAGCTTGGAAAACAGATTTCAGATGGCTAAACTGTAACCGTGATGCTGAGTTCACACCCAACTGGAGCCCCTCCTCCTGCAAGGCTCCAGGAAAACATGATGAAGAACAATATTATCCCTAATTGAAAAATCATTCTTGCACCTGTGAGTTGTAAACTCTCCCCTCCAGTGGGGGCCACTTGCCCTTTTATGCTAGGGCTGCTGGAAATTCATTGCCACACAGGGGCTGGCGCTTGGTTTCTGCAGCCTGTTGGTTGTTTACTGCTATTGCTCCAAAGGGATGAGTGAACATATGCATGTTTTGGTTTCTTTCTTTGGGAGAAAGCAAGTGGAGACACCTGAGTGCATAAAACCTCAGCCCAAGTTCACATACAGAGAATTGAAAAGTCCACCCAAAATGGTGCATGTCATATTTGGTCAGAAATTGGAAGGGAAAAATTTCAGATAAAGCCAGATGCTAAGCAATTTCTTTTCTAGCCAGAAATGTGTAGCAATTACATTTGGTGTGTTAGCTGCTCAGGAATCAGTCCTTATTGAACTGCTATGTGCAAGATGCTTTGTAGACTTTCTCATTGAATCTTTGTGATAAACTGAGAGCCAGGCAATGGAAAAGCACCTTCCCATTTCATAGATTGAAAGAGGGAGACTGTGAGCTTAACCAGAGAAAGCTGGTGGGAAACAGTGGCACTGGCTTTCAAACTCATGTCAGGCTAATGTCCCATGGTCACTTTCATTCATTCAAATCAGAATCAGTATTCTATGAATGCCTACTATGTGCCAGGCATCAGCCCACAGCACATCAGGGAAACATCTGCTCCTGATGGTAAAACTTGTAACCTTCAGAAATGAAAAACAACCTGGGAAAGTCTTTGCCATTCAACTACACAAGACCATGATCCAGAAGGGTTGATCCCAAGGTCGTTGAGCATCATTGGAACCAGAACTCTATTTACGCTGGCTTCAAGGCTTCCCTGGTGGCTCAGATGGTAAAGAATCTGCCTGCAATGCAGGAGACCCAGGTTTGATCCCAGGATTGGGAAGATCCCCTGGAGAAGAGAAAGGCAACCCACTCCAGTATTCTCGCCTGTAAAATTCCATGAACAGAGGAGCCTGGCAGGCTACACTTCATGGGGTCACAAAGAGTTGGACACTAACATTTTCACTTTCAACGTTCCTTTTCACTTTATTGGATGCAGGGTTCAAACTTACCCTTCAGCCAGGCTAGGTTTGTGTCTCATTTCTGCACCACACAACCCTCTCTCGAGAAGCTCTCTCTCAAGTCAATACTTCCCTGGGTTTCAGCCCTTCACTGCTTACTGGGTGGTTATTAACTGATTCAATAAATTACTCTGTGCCAAGGTTTTAATGGGTACCTTAATGTCTTGTGGAGACAGATAGCATATTTGCATTTTAACAGCAGCTTTTAATTCAGCCCTATTCCCCCCAGTTTAATTCAACCAATATGACGAGTTTAGCTACATGCAAGGCCTTTGGCTATGTGCTGTGGAGGATATAAAATGAAAAAGGCCCAGGGTCTCCCTTTAAAGGACTCTCAGGTTCTTTAGTGGAGGTGGGGGAATATGAATAACCAACCTGAATACTCAGAAAAATGGCAAGCAAAAATTTAAAAAACATGTTAAAGGAACACAAAAAGGAGCCTTTTACCTTACTACAAATGGATAAAGGATTAAGAAAAAAATGAGCACCCTTGTCTCCCAACCTTTGAATAAAGGGAGCTGAAATCTGAGTTCAAAAGCATAATACAGAGGTAATCCAGCCTCACAGAACACGTGTTAAAAGAATTTACAGGCCAGACATTCCGAATGAACCCACTGGCACCTGAAACAAGGCAACAGCTTTCTACCTGACTTCCTGCCTTTAAACTTGACTCTTCCCCACCATTGTCTTCCCTGGAGAGCTGGAGTGGCCTTAGACGAACTCAATTCTAATTATCATTCTCCTGCAGTTAGCCTCCATTACCCTTAGGATAACATTCAAAGCTTTAGGCCAATGTGAAATGACTGCACAAATAAATAAAACATTGGGTTCTGCTCCTGTTCAACCATGCACCTGCCACGTTACATCTAGAATGTCGTGTCCAGTCTTGAGGCCTGGCTGTAAGAAGCAGAGAAGCAAATTTGAGCCCATGCAGAGGATACCATGAGAACACTGAAGGGACACAGGACCAGGAGATGTTCAAACAAGAGGACAAGGAGATGGGACAATGAGGATTTAACCTGTCCTCCAACTTCTGAATGCTTTCCGCATCGAATAGTGGAGCCTTGTCCTTTTTCCTTCCAGAAAACAGAGCCAAGGTCAAGTGATGAAGTAAGTAAGACTGTGTGGCTTAATCAAAGAATGTCCCAAGGATGGGGCTTCCCTGACAGCTCAGCAGGTAAAGAACCTGCCTGCCGATGTAGGAGACACAGGAGAAGTGAGTTTGATACCTGGGTTGGAAAAATTGCCTGGAGAAGGAAATGGCAACCCAGTATTCTTGCCTGGAAGATCCCATGAAGATAGGAGCCTGGCGGGATATAGTCCATGGGGTCTCAAAGAGTTAGATACGACTGAGCACGCACAAGCACCCAGAGCTTGTTACACTTCCAAGTGGAGATATTGAGCATGCGGATGGTTAGACAAGGTAGGGTTTCAGGAGAGAAGCCTGAGCTGAAAATGCAAGTATGGGCTTCATCTTTACAAAAAACCTTCCCTCATCTTACCCTATAGCTATAGCTACTTTCCTAGAAAATTCAATGTGTGTTAAATTCAATGTATATGAAATTCAGTGCATATGAAAGCTATGTAAAAGATGTGTAGTGTTTATTTGGAGTCAGAATCTAAGCTCAGAACATTATAAACAGCAAGAGAAACATTCAGGGTAAAGGCTTCTTTATATGGAAAAGTCTCCAACATTGAGAACATTTAGCATGCCTGGCCCCCACCCAATAAAAGCCAACTATTGCTTCCTATCATCATTGTGACAATGAAAAAAATGCACACATCTCCAAAGTGTTCCCTGAGTTGCAACACTGAGAAAGTGAAAGTCACTCAGTTGTATGCGACTCTTTGCGATACCATGGACTGTAGCCTGCCAGGCTTCTCTGTCCATGGAATTCTCCAGGCAAGCAAGCAACACTTCCCTTGTTGAAAATCTCCACTCTTCACACTCTGCTCCAGGAGGTAAGGACCATATGTGCACTAGTGATTTCCAAATCTGTACTGCCAGGCTGGACCTTTCTTGCATTTTAGACCCAACTGGCTGCTACATGCCTCTGCTTGGAGCATCTACTTGATGTCTTGTGGGCAGCTCAAACTCAGTGTGTCAAAAGCTGCATGCATCTTATCATCTCGCCTCCCTGCTAAATTGGGTTCTTTTCTACTATTTCCGTAAGTAGTGGACCCAATTATTTTGTTGCCTGTTTGAGAAACCAGGGCATCATCCTTGGCTAATTCTCCTCTCTCAGCCAGTCATAAAATCTTATCATTTCTACCCTCTGTATCTTACCAATTCATCCCTTTCTTCCAACCCAGCTGTCATGATCAAGTCTAGACCACCATTTGGGATATTGCAACAGGTCTCTAATTGGTTCCCTGCCTGTAGACTTGATTCCTCCAATCCATTTTCTTCTCTGCAGAACTGGATTGATTTTTGGAAAACTCAATTCTGATCATTGCTATCTTGCTTAAAACCCTGCAGTTACTCTCAGTTGCTTTCAGGTTAAATTCAAACCTCTGGACATTGTACATTCTTTCATCTACTCTTCCACTTGCACTATATTTGGGTAATTATACTTATCTTTTATTCTCAGAAAACATAATTTTTCTTTGGAAATTGTACCTTATCCCTTGCCCCAAATGTGGACTAAAATTCCCCTCTGCTTGGAGCATCTACTTGATGTCTTGTGGGCAGCTCTCAAAGTGTTCTGAGCATTTATCCCATTACATTTTTTGTTTATTTGTTCATCTCTTTTTTCAATTGTAAATGACATGAAGGGAGAGAATCAATGTCTGTTTCCTCTTACCTTTCTAGTGCCTAGAACAGTTCCTAGGACATGGAGGATCCTGAGAAAAAAGGACTGACTGGGGTTGAATTAGTAGTTGGATGGAAGGATCTATAGATGGATGGATGAATGATGAATACAGAGGTAATACTCAAAACAGACCTATAAGACATGGGCATGTACCAATCAGAATGAATGCTAACTATAAAAACAATACAACCCAAATCATATGTGCTTACTGAATGTCAGTCCAGGATGAATGGATTAATCTAGCATTAATCTAGATCCCTGAGAAATAGGGAAAAATAAAAATATTGAGAAATAAGATCAGAGGGCTCAATGCCCATTGAGGTCCTTTAGAGAAGACTCGAAAAGACATCTTGATGTCTCTTAGCTATAATGTTTGACTAGCAATTTTTATCTTGGGGTCTCTGAGTAGTGTTTAGGGTGTCCACCAGTTCACTGAAATTACAGGCAATTTTTTCATTAAGCTTGTGTATTTTTATGCTATGTGGCTCCATAGGCTTCATTAGGTTTCCAGAGGGGTCTATGACCTAGAAAAAGGTTAGGACCACTGCTTTAAAGACACCAGACCATCAAAGGCTAACATTGCCCTGTCTTTGATGTATCACCCACCGTGGTGGCTTTGAAGCTGAAAAGGCCATTCTCAAAGGTTTTCACATTAAAGCAGGGGGCTCAAGCTTTTTCTGATGAGGAGCTATTTTTAACTTCTCTGAAGCCTCCTGAAAATGGGCCTAGCAGGTGTAGGGGTGAGGTGGGGGCCCGTTCTAAGAGAACAAGTCAGTGGGGGATGGTGTGGCAAGTGCAATGGCCCCAGTGGCCATGGTCTGATCTCTACTGGGAATCCCAGCAGGCTCCCAAAGAGGAGGGTGGTATGTAATAGTTGCATTCATCTGGGAGAGCAATTCTGTTAAACTTTGAGTTCATCTGAAGATTCTACACACAGCTTTAGAAACGATCCTCCAGGAAGCCCCAGTACCAGTTGAGAGTAAGCATAAAAAGATGCCAGACCCTGAAAACTGGAATCTGTTAAGCCAGTTGACAAGGGCCCTCACAGAATAGTACTGATGGTTGGATGAGTTTGTTAGAGGCGAGTGGGAGGTTTGGGGAGGAAAAGGTGCTGTTTCTGCTACTGACACTGGGTTGAAAACTCGGCCATAATATTGATCCTCAGCCTTCTTCCAGAAGGGTATGATATGACTGATAGATAGGTATCCAGGTAAATAGATAGATTTTGGACCAGAGCCAGACATATAGTCATATATTCAGTTTTTCAAACTGCAGGACTAATTATTGTTTTATAAATACACTCATTTGTATACAATGAGTTGCTGCTTTACAATGGTATGTTAGTTTCTGTTGTACAGTCAAGTGGATCAGTCACACGTTCATTTGTATACAGTCTTAAATAAAATCATACTCACATAGATCAACTATGGTCTTGAAGTCCTTGAAATTCCCAATCTGGAAAGGCCAGATCAGCCCTCAATAGACTAAAGGGCAGCCTCCCTTGACTCTAAAACAAATGCTTGAGCTTCTCCAGCCATTGTTGTATGCCATTCACATGCTTCCTGGGATGACGATTCATTTAATTGTTGATACACATGCTAACATACATACACACACACTTCTACACACCCACACATATACACTCAGGAAATTATCTCCTGTTAATTTTTTTTTAGAACAATAACCCTTTGCCTTGTGAGGACCCAAGATGGACGTTTCCAAGTAAATCCAGTTTTGCCTCTTTAAGAAAGGTTCTCAGGCTCCTCTGGCTGGCTGGAGAGAGGGGAGGCAAGGGCTGTAATACCAGGATGTGTCTAGTCTGCGACTACAATGTGTGGCAGCTGAGGTCCTTTGTGAAAGCACAGGGCCATGGACTTCTATTAACTTTCTTGACTGAATCTGGCTCTGGCTAATGAAGCAGCGAATTCTCTGGCAGGAGCAGCCTCTCTCAGCATGGTCGGGTGATCCAGCATCCCATGCAGTGCAGTTCTCCAGCCCTCAGTCTCGTCCCTTTTATTTCTGATTAGGGCAGTTTAGCCTGGACAGACTTCCTTGGCGTTATAGACTTTATTTTCCTTTCATGGAGTCTTGGCAGGAGTCTCAGCCACCCGCCCAGGGCAAAGCGCAGGGTCCTTCCTGTGGCATGCCTGCCTGTGTGTTGGGCAGCTCCTCCCATCTCCTATTTATTCTGTCACTGTCATTCTGGAGCCCACAGCACACACAGGGTGAGAGAGATATGTGGTTGTTTACCTGGTCTCCCTTGAGTGACCATGAAAGGTGTTATTAATACCCAGCAGCAGCTAAACACTCGCACGAATTCTTGAGGTGCCTTTTAGGGCTAAGAGTCCTCCATTCTACAAGAAGGTTTAAGGGTAAAGAGGGAAATACCCCTTAGAGAGAAAAGCCTTTGACCTAAGTTTATTTACAAAAGGTACCAAGGGCTTCTCAGGTGGCTCAGTGGGTGAAGAATCCACCTGCCAATGCAGGAGACGAAAGAGATGTGTGTTCAGTCCCTGGGTCAGGAAGATCCCCTGGAGGAGGCCATGGCAACCCATTCCGGTATTCTTGCCTGGGGAATCTTATGGGCAGAGGAGCCTGGCAGGCTACAGTCCCTGGGGCCGCAAAGAATCGGAAACAACTGAGCGACTAAACAACAACAACCCAAGGGGGTGGTGCTGCTTCCCTGGAGGACTCAGGATTAGTGACTACACCCAGACAGTTGTCCAGAGACAGGAGGTGCACCTTGAACTGGGTGACACCAGGAGCTGCCTTGTTGCTCAAAGTTGAGGAAATGCAGGAAGGTGATTTCAGACCAGAGCCAGGCTGGCACTCTTTCCCAATGAGGGAGCAACACAGGGGTGATGCAGAAGTGAGCAGCACAGGCAAGCGGGTTTCCCTGGTGGCTCAGGCGGTGGCTCAGAATCTGCCTACAATGTGCGAGACCTGGATTTGATCCCTGGATCTGGAAGATCCCCTGGAGAAGGGAGTGGGCAGAGACTGTCTGCCAGAGTGCTGGAGACAGCCTCCTCCCTTCAAAAGCTTTTGAAAAGATAATCTCTAAGTGTCTGACCTTGTCTAAGACTTGACAAGAATCTGTGATGCCTATCTGGGAACTTGTTGATTTATAGAGGGTGAGGGAGAAGAATGGAAGAGTCTTGAGGTTCTGAAAAGAAACTGGGTGTCCTGGGGACAGGAGTGACAAAAGTATGTGGGAGGGGATTCTGGGCCCCGAGACCAAGCTTTGCCCTCTGCAGACTGAGGGGAGGGCCTTGGAGGTAGATCTCAGGTTCTCCTACTGCTGATTCAGAGAAGACTTGGGATAGCATGGGGGGTGAACTGGGTTTAGCAAGGAGAGCTAGGAGAGAATGCCAAAGAATGATAGCATGGGTATATTTTATTTACAAGCAAGCATCAGTGTCGGCAAACCTATAATCTAGCAGTCAGAAAATCTCTTCACCAGTATCTCCCAACAGCGGCACCAGCTATTATGCTTCTGTCTTTCAGGAAGAAACTGATCACTAGCATTTCCCAACAGACCAGCCCTAATGCCCATCCACTGAGTGGGGCACAGGACAGCTGGGCATTCCTCTCCGCCACTCAGGTGACTTAGGAATGTCACTGATAATCTCCCAAACTGCTACCTAATTGCTGACATGCAAATGACATATATATATATGAGTGGTTTCAAGTTTCAGGGGTTCAGGGTGAGGTTTCCACTACGCTCCAATGATCTCCTCTCTCCTGGGGAGGAATGTACACGCAGGGAGAAAGAACCACATGAGAGCCAGGGAGCTGTCTTTATTGAGAGCTTGCACACCCAGGTGGGGGTGACATTAGAGAGCCAAGAGGCACAGGCACCAAGGCCAAGTGAGACATACTGTTCGTGCCCTTAATCTGAATCTTAAAGACAGTAGGCACAAGTCACATGGCAAAGGGTTATGCTTTTTGAGTACTTAGCCTTACAGTGACCAGTATAGGATAAAAAACTCAATTTAAAGTAGCTGTTAACTATTATGATTGATAATCTGATTTAGGATCATGCTTTTTTAGAGAAGACAAATATTTTCCTAAATCTATTTTTATATTGAGAACATCTTCCTTTTCACCAAATTCATTTAACTTTCAAAAGCATGCTTTAGAAAGGCAGAGGTGAAATCGTTAAGTGTGACCAGTGGCCAGTAGTCTAGTTACAGCCATTCGATGAGGTCAAGGGGTCTGATTTATTTTAGGAAATGAAATAAATTGATTTATTTTGGGAAACATGATGAAACACCGTGGGACACACCTAGGTTTATAATGTGATCGATATTTGTTTCTGATGGTTTATCTTTACCAGAGGCATCTCAAACCATCTACAGAGCTTCCAGTGCATTGTAGGCAAACACATGAGACTTGGAGTCAGGAGGCACAGCTTTTGGGCTCATCAACCTGCCATCCTAGGAACTCCATGTGATCCAGTTAACATATCTGTGACATGAGTATAGTAACACCAGCTTCGCCAGGTTGCAGCCAGGGTCAACATAGGCCTTCTCTCTGAGGGAGAGAGGGATGTCCTTTCTTTCTGAGGGACATCAGAAGTAGGGTGCTCAACTACTACATATAAAACAGATTGCCAACAAGGACCTACGGTATAGCACAGGGAGCTGTACTCAATATTGTGTAAAAAACTACAAGAGAAAAGAATCTGACAAAAAAGGTACATATGTAGGTACAACTGAATCACTTTGCTGCACACTTGAAACTAGCACAACATCGTAAATTAGCTATGCTTCAACAAAAAATGGAAGAAAAAGAAATGGGGTATTCAATGATTTACCTGCAACCGAACTAAACAAAGTTTCAATTGAATTAGAAGTTTCCTTTCTAGCTTCCATTTTCTTCATTTAGAAAATAAGAGAATCGGCCAACTTAGGTGTCTTTCATTTCTGTTATTCTATGTTATGGTTACAGTCAAGAAATTCAGGTAAAAAGACTGATGTAACCAATGCTAAAATACAGTTTGTAATAAAAAAAATCTTGATCGAGTAACAGTTGTTGTTCAGTCCCACAGTCATGTTTGACTTGTTTCGACCCCATGGACTGCAGCACACCAGGTTTCCCTGTCCTTCACTGTTTCGTGGAGTTTGCTCAAATTCATGTCCATTGAGTCAGTGATGCCCTCCAACCATCTTATCCTTTGTTCTCCCCTTCTCCTGCCTTCAATCTTTCCCAGCATCAGGGTCTTTTCCAGTGAGTCAGCTCTTTGCATCAGGTGGCCAAAGTATTGGAGCTTCGGCTTCAGCATCAGTCCTTTGAATGCATATTCAGGGTTGATTTCCTTAAGGATTGACTTGTTTGATCTTCTTGCAGTCCAAAGGACTCTCAAGAGTTTTCTCCAGCACTACAGTTCGAAAGCATCAATTCCTTGGTCCTCAGCCTTCTTTATGGTCCAACTCTCATACTCACACATGACTACTGGAAAAACCATAGCTTTGACTAATATGGACCTTTGTAAGCAAAGTGATGTCTCTGCTTTTTAATATGCTGTCTAGGTTTGTCATTGCTTTTCTTCTAAGGAGCAATCATCTTTTAATTTCATGGCTGCAGTCACCATCCGCAGAGATTTTGGAGCCCGAGAAAATAAAGCCTGTCACTGTTTCCTTTTTTTCCCCATCTATTTGCCATGAAGTGATGGGACCAGATGCCATGATCTTCATTTCTTGAATGTGAAGTTTTAAAAAATCAAGTGACATTAAAAATGAGAACGAGAACTCATGTATAGGAGGTCCAAAGTAAGATTTCTTTCAACCCAGGAGACCAATATGGAATATACAGCTCTGAGTAATTCTCACACTGCTTCTTGAGGACACGGGTAGAGGGTATTCATCCGAGGGTTGTTTGCAGTATCTGGGAGATGGAAGCCATGTAGACATTCAGCACTGTAGGGAATGCCTCATTGAAATGATTAGATACCAACTCCAGAGTACTGGTTAGCAGTAGTCAGAAAGAGCCAACTAATTATACATGTTCAGTCACTTCTGCTGCTGCTAAGTTGCTTCAGTTGTGTCCAACTCTGTGCGACCCCAGGGACCATAGCCCACCAGGCTCTTCTGTCCATGAGATTTTCCAGGCAAGGATACTGGAGTGGGTTGCCATTTCCTGCTCTAGGGATCTTCCTAACTCAGGGATCGAACCCATGTCTCTTGCATCTCCTACACTGCAGGCTGATTCTTTTACTGATGAGCCACCAGGGAAGCCACTAGTTATATACATAGTAATAAGAATGGATTTTAAAAATACAATGCTGAGTTAAATAGCTCAGATGGTAAAGAATCTACCTTCAATGCAGGAAACCAGGGTTCAATCCCTGGGTCAGGAAGATCCCCTGGAGAAGGAAATGGCAATCCTCTCCAGTATTCTTGCTTAGAGAATTCCATGGACAAAGGAGCCTGGTGGGCTATAGTCTATGGGGTTGCAAAGAATTGGACACTGCTGAGCGACTAACACATACAAAAAGCTAAACAAAAGTATGAACCCTATAGTGCAATACCATTGCTGTGACTTCAAGACACCAATTCTCCTAAAATAAAATTGCAGACTTACAAAGTAAATTCAAGAAGAGCTAACAAATGCATTAGCACAGCTGTTTAGGAGGGTGGGGAAAGTGAGTTGGGAATGGAAAATTTTCAAAAGGATAAATGAATCAATATAAGGGAAAAACGTAGTAAGAACAACAAAAGAAAAGCTAAGATCTTTGCCCACAGTCAGTGACCCACGCTCAGGACATTACATCTGTGTTCTGGTGGGATTCAGAACATGCAGAGAAAATAGGAAGCACGTCCTAATTAGGGCCACAATCAGAATGTAGTGACAATTGGTTTAGATTTTGTGTAGAGAGTGTCCAGATAGAAAACAAGAAGACATTTCTCCAAAGAAGACATACAGATGGCTAACAAACACATGAAAAGATGCTCAACATCACTCATTATCAGAGAAATGCAAATCAAAACCACAATGAGGTACCATTTCACGCCAGTCAGAATGGGTGCAATCCAAAAGTCTACAAGCAATAAATGCTGCAGAGGGTGTGGAGAAAAGGAAACCCTCTTACACTGTTGGTGGGAATGCAAACTAGTACAGCCACTATGGAGAAGAGTGTGTAGATTCCTTAAAAAACTGGACATAGAACTGCCTTATGACCCAGCAATCCCACTGCTGTGCATACACATTGAGGAAATCAGAATTGAAAGAGACACGTGTACCCCAATGTTCATTGCAGCACTGTTTATAATAGCCAGGACGTGGAAGCAACCTAGATGTCCATCAGCAGATGAATGGATAAGAAAGGTGTGGTACATATACACAATGGAGTATTACTCAGCCATTAAAAAGAATACATTTGCATCAGTTCTAATGAGGTGGATGAAACTGGAGCCTATTATACAGAGTGAAGTAAGCCAGAAAGAAAAACACCAATACAGTATACTAATGCATATATATGGAATTTAGAAAGATGGTAACGATAACCCTGTATGCGAGACAGCAAAAGAGACACAGTCTTTTGGACTCTGTGGGAGAGGGCGAGGGTGGGATGATTTGGGAGAATGGCATTGAAACATGTTTAATATCATATATGAAATGAATTGCCAGTCCAAGTTCGATGCATGATACTAGATGCTTGGGGCTGGTGCACTGGGACGACCCAGAGGGATGGTATGGGGAGGGAGGAGGGAGGGGGGTTCAGGATGGGGAACACGTGTATACCTGTGGCGGATTCATGTTGATGTATGGCAAAACCAATACAATATTGTAAAGTAATTAACCTCCAATTAAAATCAATAAATTTATATTTTTAAAAAAAGAAGAAAAAAAAAGAAAACAAGAAGTCTTGGATTGCTGTCATGGTGCTAGGCCTCTCCAGGTCTGCTCTGCTCCCATCTCCACCTGCTCTGAGCCCTGAGGCTGACATCTATAAACAGCATTCGCCTGGCTCCCTTACCCTCTGGCTCCTTAATGGTTTAGGCCAGTAGAAGAAGCTGACAGGAGATAGAAGTTCGGAATAGAGAGAGAGATTGGGGTTTTGGTTTCCCTCGACTCCTACCCACCAGGCTTCTGAATGCTTGTACATCTTGCCTGAAAGCCACAGCTCTAATGGGTCAGATCTCTCCTATAGCTTCAGCTCTTGCTGGTTCTGGTGACTAGTCCCATCCCTTGTTCCATTTAGACCTAGGAGTGTGTACAGCATCCTACAGTGGATGGTCCAGGTTCTTCAGCCTCCTTACCTCTGTCCCTGCATTTGCAAATAGTTCCTCCCTTAAACTCTCAGCCAGGGGCTCCCCTGGTTGGCTCTGTGGTAAAGAATCTGTCTGCCAATACAGAAGACACAGGTTTGATCCCTGATCTAGGAAGATCCCACATGCCGTGGAGCAACAAAGCCCAGAAAGCCAGTGTGCCACAACTATACAGCCTGTGCTCTAGAGCCTGGGAGGAACAGCTGCTGAAGCCTGTGTGTCCTAGAACCCATGCTCTACAACATGAGAAACCCACGCAGTGCAAATGGAGAGTAGCTAGCTCCTTCTTTGGAGAAGGCAATGGCACCCCACTCCAGTGCTCCTGCCTAGAAAATCCCATGGACGGAGGAGCCCGGTGGGCTGCAGTCCATGGGGTCGCTAAGAGTCGGACACAACCACGCAATTTCACTTTCACTTTTCACTTTCATGCACTGGAGAAGGAAATGGCAACCCACTCCAGTGTTCTTGCCTGGAGAATCACAGGGATGGGTGGGCTGCTGTCTCTGGGGTCGCACAGAGTCGGACACGACTGAAGTGACTTAGCAGCAGCAGCAGCCGCAGCTCCTTCTTACCGCAACTAGAGAAAGCCCAAGCACAGTAACAAAGACCTAGCACAGAAAAATAAATAAATAAATAAAATTATATATAAAAAAATAAACTCTCAGTTAAGATGCTGTCTTATACAGTGATTGTATCAGAGCTGGTTAAATAGGACTCAGGGTTTGGATCGCTCAGCCTCCTTGCTGGGGAAAATGAGATGCTGGTAATTTGTGCCATGTGTTGGTGTCAATTACCTAAATTATTACTGGGGGTAGCATGGGAGAGTGCTGGCGGAGGCCAAGACCTTGGGAAATCAAAGGTTTGAGATACTTAGTCACTATGGCAACAACAGAGATTTCAGAGAAGTCATCTGGGCAGCTTGCATCTGGGGGCGCTGGAGAATATATACAGAAAAAAGGACAAATGACAAATTGCAAGACTTGAATGTCCTTGAGAGGGCACAGGGGTAAAATCAGAAAGCCCCTGTGGTCATTCTGAATGAGTGTTTAATGCCCAGTAATAGCAGCTGAGGGTTAAGCTCAGGGCCTGATAGTAAGGGCTGTGGAGTTGCAGAGCCAAAGGCTGGTGTCTTTCTTCAGGAAAAGCAAAAGGCTGGGGCCTAGAGACAGACCCTGAAGCATGGGATGGGAATTTTGAATGGCAATAGCAGCAGCTGACAACACCCTTTGAAGACTCCTTGTCCCTGTGTGAGGGGAAGGCTTCCCATGCATAAATGCATTTCATTAACTTCACCCAGGCAAAAGAGGAATTCTTAGGACTTCCTACTATCTCTTTGCCTCCAGGCTCCTCAGGACAGTCAGAATTTCTGTTCAGATACAAGAAGAAGACTTGCTCCAAAAGGGGCTAGCCTATTGTTTTAGTTTAGCCTTGGGTAACAACCCACCCTGAAACTCAGAGACTTGAACTAACCACTGTAATATTACCTCTCACTTCACTCCAGTTTAGTTAGGGCTCAACTTGGCAGTTCTTTGGCTGGGAGCTTACCTGGATGTGGAACATTCGAGATAGTTTGGGATCTCCTTCCACATGACCTCTTTCTCCAGCAGTAGTGGGTCTTCTTCCATAGTAAGTGGCTTTGAGGTGGCTCAGATGGTAAAGAATCTGCCTGCAATGCAGGAGACCTGGGTTCAATCCCAAGGTCAGGAAGATCCCCTGAAGACGGGAATGGCTACCCACTCCAGTATTCTTGCCTGGAGAATTCCACAGACAGAGAAACCTGGCAGGCTACAGCTCATGGTCGAGAAGAATCTGACATGACTGAACGACTTTCACTTTGGGCTTCCCTGGTGGTGCTAGTGGTAAAGAACCCTCCTGCAATGCAGGAGGTATAAGAGATTTTGGCTCAATCCCTGGTTTGGGAAGATCCCCTGGAGGAGGGCATGGCAATCCACTCCAGTATTCTTGCCTGAAGAATCCCATGGATGGAGGAGCCTGGTGGGTTACAGTCCATGGGGTCACAAAAGAGTCTGAAACAACTTAGCATGCAAATGACTTTGAAGAAGATGTGGTCCTAGGGGAAGGCAGAAGTTGCATATTTCCTGAGGTCTAGCCTCCGATGTTATATAATATTACTTCCACCACATCCTGATGTCCAAAACAGATCACAGGGTCAGCCCAATATTCAAGGGAAGGAATGACCGTTTTCCTTATTTATGAATAAATATGGATAGTATTAAGGGTTGAAGTGTGTGTGACTCGGTCACGCCAGACTCTTTGTGATCCCATGAGGTGTAGCTCACTAGGCTCCTCTGTTCATGGAATTTTGTCCCTCCCAAATTTATATGTTGAAGTCCTAGTCCCTAGAATTCCTGATTATGTCTGTATTTGAAGATAGGGTTATTAAATCAGTAATCAAGATTAAATGATGTCACTAAGTTGCACCCTAATCTGTTTGGTATTCTTGCTGCTGCTGCTGCTATGTCGCTTCAGTCATGTCCAACTCTGTGGGACCCCATAGACGGCAGCCCACCAGGCTCTGCCATCCCTGGGATTCTCAAGGTAAGAACACTGGAGTGGGTTGCCACTTCTTTCTTCAATGCATGAAAGTAAAAGTGAAAGTGAAGTCGCTCAGTTGTGTCCGACTCTTCACGACCCCATGGACTGCAGTCCACCAGGCTCCTCCATCCATGGGATTTTCCAGGCAAGAGTACTGGAGTGGGGTGCCATCACCTTCTCCATTGGTATTCTTACAAGAAAGCTATTAGGACACAGCCGTGTACAGAGGGAGGACCATGTGAAGACTTAGAGAGAAGATGATCATCTACAAGCCAAAGAGAAACCTTACAGAAAATTGACCTTGTCAATATTCTTATCTTGGGTTTCCAATCTTAAGAGCACCAAGGAAATAAATTTTTGTTGTTTAAGCCACACAGTCTATTGAACTTTATATGGCAGTTCTATAGCACACTAATAAAAATAACAAAGTATTTGCAGCCATCTTTACCAGATCTATAAACTGCTAGATTTGCAGTGTCTGGCTGACAGTTATCAACAGAGGTCTAGGGATTATTCGAGTTGATTCTGAGAGTAAAGATCAAGTAATAGATCACAATATATGATGAAATCAGAACAAATTTGTCAATGAAGGACATTCATCTAAGATTTGGGCTTAATGTATTGATATAAATACAGCTTGGATTGGCATGAACAGTCTACCAGGTTTGGTAACTGAAGACTTTATTCAATAGGACCCTAGAGTCAGAGAGGTTTGAATGCTAGAACTTTCTTGGCAAAAAGGAGGGAATTCTTGAAAAGTTCTGTGATGACTGTGCTTTGTAGACCCATGATGATGGTGGGATATGCTACAAGAAAATTGGTCTCACAAATTTCAGTGGGAATAATGGGATCCAGGAGTTGTAGAGGCCTGTGGTGCAACTTAATTGTCAGAGATAAGTGAGTGCAATTATAAAATTAAGCCCCAGGGAGAGAGTGGCAATCAGAGTGGTTTGACCCACAGGAAACTGTGGTGATGGCTAATTGATCAATGGGTATCTAGTAATGAAATAGATATGCAATCTTGACTTATAGATGGAAAATTTTTACCTTCAGTGCATACCAATCTGACTCAAGTTACCATAGTGAGGATTCATGGTCTTATTTTCAGCTCCCAGATCCAGGATAGCTCAACTATCCACGGCCAATCCATTGAAGGGGAGGTCAGGTCTCCTTGAGAGAAGACTCTTGGGATGCTTACCAGATGAATCTTTCCCCAGTTTCTTCAGAGGGGGCCTATTGCCATTTTTTAGGGTGAAAGGGAACAAGGGAATGGGAAGTATCTGGATGTCCCAGAAGTTATTGGCTCTAAGCCTATGTCTATTCCTCAGAGACATGTGCTTAGTCGCTAAGTCATGTCCGACTCTTTGAGACACCATGGACTGCCGCCCGCCAGGCTCCTCTGTCCATGGGATTTCCCAGGCAAGAATACTGGAGTGGGTTGCCATTTCCTTCTCCAGGGCATCTTCCCAACCCAGGGATCAAACCCCTGTCTCCTGCATTGCCGACGGGTTCTTTACCACTGAGCCACCAGGGAAGCCTCAGAGACATGACACTTAATAATAAAGTCCTGTCATGAAACCTAGAGGTTTTTGGAAGTCAGATGATGAATTATAAGTCTTGGCATGAGTCTAATTCACAGGGACTAAGGATCTGTGGACCCACACTGTGCTTATATTCCCAGACTACAAATGTATGTTGATATGCAATGACTTCTATGAATGACTTGCAGTGACTCTCGCCCCTGGTGTAATATCCTCTTCTTTGAGCACGTGTGGAATCGGTGAATGTGATGAGCTGTCAGTTGTGATTATGTTATGTTATGTATCAAGAGACACATCATCCGAATGGGCCTAATCTAATAACATGAATCCTTTGAAAGCGGAGTTCTGTTACAGCAAAATAAAGGAAGAAGTGGCAGAAGAAGTCAGAGATTTGAGGAACAGAGGGCAGTCTTCAGCCGCAGCTAGCAAGACAATGAACACCTCAGCCCTCCAGTTGCAAAGAACAGAATTCTGCAAACAATTGAAATGAATTTGGAAATGGATTCTTCTCCAGAGCTTTCAGATAAGAGTCCAACGCAGCCAAACCTTGATTTTGAATTTGTGTGAGACCTCAAGCAGAGAACCTGGTCGAGTCCATCCAGAATTCTCACCTGCAGAACTGCAAGATGATAAATAGGTATTTTTTTTTAAGCAGCTAAATTTATGGTAATTTGTTACTCAGTGACAGAGAATTAGAAATACATTGGGAATAGACATACTTAGTAACTGGCAGAATCCTTCCAATTTACTGACCCATTAAGTGAGGGACACTTTGATACTTGATAAGGAATTTCCCACCTATTTTTTCCAAATAAAGAAGCAACACTATATATCTGGGGACAACTGTGGACATAAACACCACCACAAAAACCTGAAAGATTTAGGGGTGATGATTCCCTATTTAACTCGAGTCTTTGTCTAGTGCAAAATACAAGTAGCTTGAGAATAACCAGATAATCACAAATACAATCAGATAGTGATGCCAACAACAACAATAGTTCAAACTGAGAGATGTTAGCTAGAAGAAGTTAAGTCTCTGTCATCTAATATACAGTTCTTTCTTTTTTTTTTAATTGAAGTATAATTGCTTTACAATATTGTGCTAGTTTCTGCTGAAGTGAATCAGCTATACGTATACATATATCCCCTCCCGCTTGGGCCTCCCTTCCACTGGAACCTTTGGTATACACAGAGAGCTTAGCTGGGTGCTTTGTGCTCTGTGCCCTGTGGTGACCTAGTACACAGCTATCAAGGAGGCAAATGTTTTATTATTTTTTCCCCAATATCCACTGACAGAGGTAGTCAGAAGCAGTTTGCCTTCATGTGGCCAGGACATGAGTCCATGCTATTAAGACAGGGTTAAATCAGCATTGTCGGTTCTCCTGCTTACTGTTTTAATATTGTCATGAGGGAACTTGATTATCTTGTTGTCCTATAGAATACCACGTTAGTTCTACTACATAAAAGACATGATGTTAATTGGACTAAAAATTTATATACATTCTGAGACACATGGCATGCCAGAGGATGAGAGAAAAACCGAAAATTCAAGAGCCTGGTATATTGGTAAAGCTTCTAGGCATCTAGCGGTCTGGAAAAATTTCATTTAGGGGTAAGATTCAAATATCTGCCTATTGTCTTCAAGGGAACGTGTGTGTGTGTGTGTGTGTGTGTGTGTGTGTGTGTGTCTTTATAGATAGTGTAGTGTAAACCCTGACGGCTGGCTTTTGTTATTGTAATTCAAGTGCCTGACTTAAGTTTTGATTGCTCAGGCATCCACTTTAAAGAAGCATTCGCTTCAGTGAAGGCTATCTCGAATAAACACTTGAGAGCCACAGGACTAGATAAAGGGAAGAGCAGGACATGTTCTCAGCCTCCCACCTCCACAAGCACACTATGCAGCTCCTTTGTGTAGAGATTCTGGTTGATTTAGATAACTGGCCATTTAGGCTCCCCATTTTTCTTTCTTTCTCTCTCTTCTAATGCTTTAAATTCACCAATAGTGAGCTTGGAAGACCTTAGATCCCCACCCTCGACCCCAATAAAAGCAGAACCCCAGGCCCTGAGTTTGCATTCTCTCTCTCCCTATGACTTAGCTGTCCACTCTCTTGTGCCGTGTATACTCTAGGGTCTATAAGTAACAAACTCTCCTTCAGAGTCTCCTAATAGTCATTGCTAAAGAGTATCTTGCAATCATAATAAGAAGCACAAGCATCAGTCCACTCATAACACTGTTTTGGAAAGAGATGTCCCTGGGAAGCTCATCAGGACCCAGGTGAATGCCCCCAGGCATTTCTAGTTGATAGCACTACCATTGTTGGGGTGAGACCAGCATAAAACAGATAGATGGATAGCTGGCTAGCTAGCTAGATATAGGTATTCTCAAAATCAACTAACCATCCCTGCTTGCAATGCTTCTGCCGGCATCACCAGTCATGGACTTAAAAATGTTTCATCTATTTCCATGTTATCCCATACTTTATGCCTCTTACATAGGAACTTATTTTATGGTGAAAGAAGAAAGTACATGGTTAGACTTAAATCCACTGGGTCCCCTCACTGAGGAGAAGTTGACTTGATAGACAGATGGAAAGCCTTGTTTGAAGTGCTTACAGTGCTAGCTGGGAGAAGACACTTTGTGAGGTCAGAACTTCCAAGGTATCATGTACGCATGCTAAGTTGCTTCAGTCGTATCCGACTATTTGAGATCCTGCCAGGCTCTTCTGTCTGTGGGATTTTCCAGGCAAGAATACTGGAATGGGTTGCGATTTCCTTCTCCAGGGGATCTTTCCGCCCCAGGGATCAAACTTAAGTTTCCTGCATCAGCAGGCAATTTCTTTACCACTGCACCACCCGGGAAGCCCATTTATCTATTGGTGTATAACAAATTATTCTGAACTTTGGTGGCTTAAAACAATAGGCATTTATTAGTCCAGCTTTATGCTTAAGGATCTCTCACAATGCTACAGCCAAGGCAGCATCTCATGTGAAGACTCAACTGGGGAGTCCAAGTTTACTCACAATGTTGTCAGCAGAATTCAGTTCTGCTCTAGCTATTGAACTATCTCGGCTATTTACTGAAGGTTGCCTCAGTTCCTCTTCATAGGGTCCCTGATAACATGTCAAGTTGCTTCTTCATCAGAACAGATATACCAGAAGAGCAAAAGAAAGATGGGGAGTGGATACAGAGAGCAAGAGAGAAAAAGAGAAAAGGAGATGAAATCCTGAATTGCCTAATCTCAAGAGTAACATGGCATCATTGTTGCCATATTCTAAACATTAGAATCAAGTCACTAAGTCTCACCCATACCTGCACAATCAGGGGAGAGGTTTACACAAAGGTGTAAATACCAGGAGGTAGAGACCACAGGAGGTCAGTTTAGAAGGCTGCATAGGGACAGCCCTGGTGCCCAGTGGCTAAGACTCCATGTTCCCAATGAAGAAGTCCCAAGTTCGATCCCTGGTCAGGGAACTAGATTCTCACATGCTGCAAGTAAGAGTTTGCGTACCACAGCTAAGATCTGGCACAACAAAAAAACATTTTAAAAAGAAGGTTGCATGCCTCAAGGTACTTATTTTATGATAAAACAATTGAACCAATAGGCTTTATTCCTTTGTGCCCTATCACACAAAAGGACTAAATTGAAGGTCAAATGGGACCCAAGGAAATTCTCTAGGTCCCTCCTCACACTTCCTTTTCCAATAGCACTGGTCAATGGAAAACTGTTACAGTCTAGTAAGGAAAGATGATGAATGACTAAGATCCTAAAGACATGAGGGTTGATCATATTACCTGGTAAAGAAAATGCAGGAGATGCTCTGTAGGTAGTAATTTTAGCATGGTAGAAGGAAGTTGTGGTTATCAATTCATGCCTGTGACTAGTTACAAAAGTGTGAACTGTAGCAGCTAAGTTTTGGGTGAATTCATTGTTCCTTTGCCTTCTTCCTCACCCCTCTACTACCTTATATAAAGAGCTCTCTTTGTGTTAATATTCTAGGTGTAAGGTGGGATATGACTGAATTGGCATTATTAGGTGATGATAGAACAGCTGATGGAATCTTGTGTGTTCTACCTGTGAAGGACGTGAATTTTCTACTCTAAGCTAAGAGTGAATGCAAAGGGACAAAAGAAGGTGATTATGCTGAATATTCTTCATTTTCTCTCCCAAATCCACTCCCTACATTTCTCTATCATTGCTCTCTGTGCCCTGAGAGACTGACCTCTAAGGATAGTTGGATTTCTGTAGGATTCAGTCAAAGAGAGTCATTGGGATAAGATTAGAGGTGGCAGGGGAGAGAACTTGAGTATTTATCTCCCTGTGTCCCTTCTGCATCAGTTTGGCAATGGATATTTTCTTCTAGCCAAAGTCGCAGTTCCAATTAGAAGACCATGTTCTGCTAGATCCAAAGTTCTCATTAGTTTTGGTAACAGCCTCTTCCTTTACCCCTTCTGGTATGCTGCTGCTGCTGCTAAGTCACTTCAATCGTGTCCGACCCTGTGTGACCCCATAGACGGCAGCCCACCAGGCTCCCCCGTCCCTGGGGTTCTCCAGGCAAGAACACTGGAGTGGGCTGCCATTTCCTTCTCCAATGCATGAAAGTGAAAAGTGAAAGTGAAGTCGCTTAGTTGTGTCCAACCCCCAGCGACCCCATGGACTGCAGCATACCAGGCTCCCCCGTCCATGGGATCTTCCAGGCAGGAGTACTGGAGTGGGGTGCCATTGCCTTCTGGTATAGGAGAGGTAAAAGATTTTCACTACTGCTGGCCTCAGGATACTTCATTATCCCTTGTGTGTTTCTCTTAACCCTGCCCTCACTTTTATAAATAGTTCTCTCTTGAACTTCATTCCTTTTGTGCAAACCATCTATTTCATGTTGGGATCATGATCAATTCAGTTACAGTGATGCATCAGAAATTTTTATGAATATTGGTTTCCTTTTCCATTCAGAAGATATATGCAATTGAAGTGTATGCTAATGAATTATTTAGTACATTTAGTTGTACATTTAGTACAACTCAAGAAAATCAGAGATACCAAAGGAACATTTCATGCAAAGATGGGCTTGATAAAGGACAGAAATGGTATGGACCTAACAGAAGCAGAAGATATTAAGAAGAGATGGCAAGAATACACAGAGCTGTACAAAAAAGATCTTCACGACCCAGATAATCACGATGGTGTGATCACTGACCTAGAGCCAGACATCCTGGAATGTGAAGTCAAGTGGGCCTTAGAAAGCATCACTATGAACGAAGCTAGTGGAGGTGATGGAATTCCAGTTGAGCTATTTCAAATCCTGAAAGATAATGCTGTGAGAGTGCTGCACTCAATATGCCAGCAAATTGGGAAAACTCAGCAGTGGCCACAGGACTGGAAAAGGTCAGTTTTCATTCCAATCCCAAAGAAAGGCAATGCCAAAGAATGCTCAAACTACTGCACAATTGCACTCATCTCACACGCTAGTAAAGTAATGCTCAAAATTCTCCAAGCCAGGCTTCAGCAATATGTGAACCATGAACTTCCTGATGTTCAAGCTGGTTTTAGAAA
>NW_011494235.1:48801-76308 GCF_000754665.1 Bison bison bison | reverse complement strand
TGTGTGGATCACAATAAACTGTGGGAAATTCTGAAGGAGATGGGAATACCAGACCACCTGATCTGTCTCTTGAGAAACCTGTATGCAGGTCAGGAAGCAACAGTTAGAACTGGACATGGAACAACAGACTGGTTCCAAATAGGAAAAGGAGTACATCAAGGCTGTATATTGTCACCCTGTTTATTTAACTACTATGCAGAGTACATCAGGAGAAACGCTGGACTGGAAGAAACACAAGCTGGAATCAAGATTGATGGGAGAAATATCACTAACCTCAGATATGCAGATGACACCACCCTTATGGCAGAAAGTGAAGAGGAACTCAAAAGCCTCTTGATGAAAGTGAAAGTGGAGAGTGAAAAAGTTGTCTTAAAGCTCAATATTCAGAAAACGAAGATCATGGCATCCGGTCCCATCTCTTCATGGGAAATAGATGGGGAAACAGTGGAAACAGTGTCAGACTTTATTTTTCTAGGCTCCAAAATCACTGCAGATGGTGACTGCAGCCATGAAATTAAAAGACGCTTACTCCTTGGAAGGAAAGTTATGACCAACCTAGATAGCATATCGAAAAGCAGAGACATTACTTTGCCAACAAAGGTTCGTCTAGTCAAGGCTATGGTTTTTCCTGTGGTCATGTATGGATGTGAGAGTTGGACTGTGAAGCAGGCTGAGTGCCGAAGAACTGATGCTTTTGAACTGTGGTGTTGGAGAAGACTCTTGAGAGTCCCTTGGACTGCAAGGAGATCCAACCAGTCCATTCTGAAGGAGATCAGCCCTGGGATTTCTTTGGAAGGAATGATGCTAAAGCTGAAACTCCAGTACTTTGGCCACCCTATGCAAAGAGTTGACTCATTGGAAAAGACTCTGATGCTGGGAGGGATTGGGGGCAGGAGGAGAAGGGGACAACAGAGGATGAGATGGCTGGATGGCATCACTGACTCGATGGACGTGAGTCTGAGTGAACTCCGGGAGTTGGTGATGGACAGGGAGGCTTGGCTTGCTGCAATTCATGGGGTCGCAAAGAGTCGGACACGACTGAGCGACAGATCTGATCTGATGATAAAATTTGTTTTGTGTTTCACAAAAGATGTTCCATCAACACTTATTGAATGAAATGTATGAGTTGTGACCTGAAATCTGACAAGACCATAGGGACAAAAGTGAAGGAACTTTCAAATATATTAGTAACGAGTCACTGCCAGAGTCTGGAAGGATAGATGTGACTGGCCTGAGTTCATGATGCACACAGTTCTGAATTTTCCTTAAAGGGAAAACTGGCTAAATTTGACCCTTTACAGAACTTATTTTGATGGAGAGAGAGGAGAGAGAGAGCGCACTGAGGATGAGAATCTTCTCTGGTGAAGGACTTTCTGAAAGGGTACACGAAAAGACTGGGAGCGCTAAACACAACTTTCTTCACAAAACAGCTGCTAAAGGCTGACCCTCAACTTCCAGTCTCCCCCGAGCAGGGGAGTGAGAGGGGTGGCTGTCTGCTTGTTCCGTTAAGATCTCCCAAAGCCTGGCCCCCATGTGAATGGAAATACAGTGGGTGATTTTACTCCCCTTCCTCCATTCTTGTTTGGCAAATGCAGGCTGATGCTACTCAGTGTCCATAACATCTCAGAGGTGACTAATTAGGTGTGCTAAATGCTTCTATTTTATTTTTAATTTTTTAAATTTTCATATAATTTTTAGAGGTTACTTTCTGCTTGCCTCTGACTATTTTTAAGGCTTGACTTTCAGTTGACTTTAAAGCAACATATTTGGATAAAGCGCTATCCTTGGCTTTGAGAAGTTGGCATGAGTTGGCTCACTGAGGCACTTTTTGATCTAACTTTCCTCAAATGGAGAGAACCATGGATCATGTTGAGTACCAGATTTCTTGAGCCTTATCCCAAGGTACTTAAAGACTTTCACTCTGACCCTGGGAAAGTACCTGCCAAAATCCTGGTCTCAGAATTACCATCTGTGTGTATGTTTCTCTCTTTTAATCTTTTCCAGAAAGATAGTCCCTAGAGTTCTTTGTTCATTTTCAGCTATCTCTGGCCTTTCTCTGAATTGCTTAAGATACAGTGATGTCTTTCTGATTGATATCTATGGAGGAACCATTTAAACTGACTTTGTTAGAGAACTTGTAGAAGATTAAAAGAGTCTGTATTACAGTGTTATATTAAAAGATGCCTTTTCAAAGCCATATACACAATATGTCACAACCATTTAAAATATAAACTGAACACTTAAAAAACAGCATACATGACTTTGGGATGTGGAAAAAGGAGTTAATTTTACGTAATTACATGTATAATTGTATATGTTTAAAATAATTTTTGATGACTAAATATTGCATGTTCAGTGAAAATATTAACTTTATTTAAAATAGGTTTAGGTTCACGATTTGAAATTGTGGGGTTTGCACACTGCTCACAGCACTGACTGAAGGGATCAGCTGGGGCTGAAATCTAGACCAAGCTTGACTATGGCATCGAGGTCACCTTCCCAGAATTCTACCTCTTTCTAATCTATGCCTCAGAGGAGGCAAATTTTCTAATCCTCATGGAAACTTTATAAAGAATACTGTAAACTCAGGATATAGAGCTGATGAATAAGCTGATCGGGGCTTCCTGGGGGCTCAGTGATAAAGAATCCATCTGCCAGTACAGGAGACACAAGAGACTAGGGTTTGATTCCTAGGTCGGGAAGATCCCCTGGAGAAGGGCATGGCAACCCACTCCAGTTTACTTGCCTGGAGAATCCTATGGACAGTGGAGCCTGGCAGCCTATAGTCCATAAGGTAGCAAAGAGTTGTATAAGACTGAGTGACTGAGCATGAATAAGCTGGTTAGCTTCATAATGGGAGGTTGGGGTCCTCGGTAATTTACCTAAATGGGACAATTGTTTTATGTGTTCCCCATCCTCTGACATCATTTAGAAGCCCAGAACAACTGGTGTATAATTGTGCTTTGTTGGGTCCAAATAGAGCTGAACAATTCCAATCCAATCCCTTGTGCTAGGAAGATGTGCCAACTTTCAGTGGCAACTTTGCAGCCTAAAGTTTGATTTCAGCAAAATGTTGGTGGTTTGGATCATTCAGCCCAAGACTCTCTGAGTAAGTGTTGCTCTCAGAAGAAAGTTGGACTGATGCTATCTGGTAGAAGTTAATCAGAAATTTCTTATCCCAGGTTTCTCAAATAGACTTTTGCAAGATATTAATGTGGTTTATATCCACACACATTGCATGCATGCATGCTCAGTTGTGTTTGACTCTTTGTGACCCCATGGACTGTAGCCTGCCAGGCTCCTCTGTCCATGGAATTCTCCAGGCAACAATATGGGTGGTGAAGTGAGTAAAATAGAGGAGTGGTTCACTGGAAACCAGGGAACTGTAGGAAAAGTCATCAAAGGGGTAATGGCTAAGAAGATACAGTGAGAAAGGAAGTTTATAGAGACCCAACAAAGATGCTGAAGGAACAGAAGGGTCACCTTTGGGCATGCATATTATTTGTAAGTTTCCAACTGAACTCAAACAGAGTTTGTCAGATCAGATCTTCCCACCCTTTCCAAACTTTGTGGGTCTCAAAGAGCAGTTGGGAAGTGGAGGAGAAGGTAGTAGAAGGTGAAGAAGTAGAGAAAAAGGGACTCTAACTTTCCTTCTCATCTCAGCTTCTCAGCCTAAGGTTGGCCTGAACTGGGGGCAGAAAAATGTTTCAAATTGAAGTTGGAGTTTTGATATTTTGCTGGACTCTATTTTTTGATACCTAGCCAAAGGCTATTTGCTTAATAATATTGTCATGAAACTATGAGATCTTCCTGAGGTTTCTTCATAGCTAAGGAAAAACAAATCAAGAGAGAGAAAAATGTGTGAGAAACACTGTGATTTTCTGCTCACATCTTACTGAGTTTGGCTCATTCAGTTGACTGGCTATGGATAGTTAAATATAATGTCTTGCTGACTGGCCTTACCTACTGATAACAGCAACCTGGTCTTATGCTTTTTTTTTTACAGCATTGTTACACAAAGAGCACCCAGCAGCCTACTTGTTAGAGATGATTTCAAATCACAGTGTCTACTTCTAGTCATTTGAGTTTTCTTCTGTGATGTTGAAATTCTTATCTGGAAATTCAAGTCTTTCTGGTCCCACCATTTAATTTTCTTGTTGCAATTTGCTGCCTCTTCTGTCATTGGTTTCACAACGATCAGCTAGTCTCTGATGATTCCGCTGGACTGACCCTGATGACTTCTCCCTGACCCCAGTGAGAAGGCATTGCTTTCCTCATGGCCACAGTGTCATCTTGGTTGCTTGCACTGCTTCCCTGGAACAAGAAATGAGACCTGCCCCCTTGAAACTGAGGGTTTTACAACTGCTGTCTGTCTCAGAAACCAGCCACTTCTACTTCTGGTGCTGATGCTGCCACCTGTTGAGGGTGCCTGAAAAAGCAGAATGCTCAGTGGTGTCCCTCATCCTTAGCTGTCTCCACACACCTGGGGCACATTGAGGTGTCAAGCACTTGGACCACTTCCCCTCTCTCCACATGTCTCCACTGCTTCCAGCCCCAGAGAGGAAGAAGTCCTCTTTCCTTTATTCCAAAGACTACCCTATTTCCTGTCCCCAGATTAACTACTTCCAGAGGATGACTTGACAAAGCAAATGTTAATTTCTTTTTACAAAAGTGCTCTATTACCAACCAGTAAATGTACTCGTGGCTCAGACAGTATAGAATCTGCCTGCAATGTGGGAGACCTGGGTTCAGTCCCTGGATTGGGAAGATCCCCTGGAGGAGGGCATGGCAACCCACTACAGTGTTCTTACCTGGAGAATTCCATGGACAGAGGAGCCTGGTGGGTTACAGTCCATCCGGTTGCAAAGAGTCGGACACGACTGAGTGACTAACAATGTAATTTTGACCTTCTCAACCTAACAAGATGATAACAAAATTTACTTTTTCTAGGCTTCAGAGTATCCTTGATCACTTTTTCATATAAAAAGCTAAATACATTTATGAAATTATCTCAATAATTATGTGATAAACTACATTGAAAATGTGTCATGTCACAACATTAATGTCATCCTTTTTAACATATTGTCTTATCATCTTAATACATGTTTGTATAGTATTCAAATTGTATTGCATGGTAAATATTTACCTATTCCCCATGGATCTATGGCAGAAAGAAGGAAGCTTTGAGTCAACTGTGAGTCTCATGTACTTCAACTATCTGAATCAAACAAACAAAAAAAGGATAACCAAAAAGCCCCTCAAAATACAATTCCAAATGAAGACAAACAATTGCACCTTATAATACATGAGTTACCATTGGCATTCCATCAGTGCATGAAACTTGTGACAGTGTTCAAAGTGTCAAATGTTTTAATAATTGGCAAATACAGTGCTATCAGATGAGTGGGGGCTGGTAGGTAGGGAGTAGCGAAGGGCTGGTCAGGTTATCTACAAATTATGAGCCCTTGAGTTCCTGCTGGGATCCCAGTGGCAGAGAGAATGAACAATCAGAGTTTGCTTTGTAGTTAAGAATGTGGGAGTTATAGGAGGTGCCACAAAAAATTGTCATTTATCTTGCTGCCCAGGAGGTGTGGATGGAACTCTAGTGACCTGCGAGGAATGAGTTATGTTTGTTTTTCTACCTGAAGGCTCTTGTCAGTTATGGGTTCTATAAATGTAAACTGGTACCCTGTAGGGGAGAAGGTTATAGGGCTTTGGGGATTTCTTTCTGTGCTGCTTCTTATTAGTAAGGATGAAACAGTCCTTGTCTGGGTGGGAGATGTAATCCAATAAGGTCAAAGAAAAGAAAAGATTCAGGGAGGCAGAAGAGAAATTAAAACCACTGTCCACAGGGCTGGCCAGAGGAAGAATGCATTGTGGAAGAGCAAGGGAAGGGAAAGACTTTGAAACTGGAGTGCTGGCAGGTCTGGGGCTCTGCCTGCCGAAGAACGCTGTATGTTCTGGAAGAACTGCAGCAGCTCACACTTGGGAGCAGTGAAGAAACAGGATCAAGGAGCCTTAGACAATGAGTCCAGGAGAAAAAGACACCCGGGGTGGTCTGAAAGTCTGCCGAGCTATATGGGGGTGTGTGCACGCAGATTGGATATGCCTGATCTGGAGGGGAGCTGGCTCCTTGCAGTGGCTGAGTGTCTGCCAAGATGTGTCAGACTTAGCAATCACTACCCACTTCTTTCAGGATGTGTGGGTAAAATTGATCCAACCTTATGTAGCTTGAAACTTGTCTCAGTATTAATAGTTTGATGTCTGGGGAAGAAGACTGAAGGCTCCCCACAACACAAGATATTGACATTTTTTTCCCCATTAAATGATGATCATTTAGAGGAGAAAGGAAGATATGTGGAATGAAACTTGTAAAAATGTCAAAGAAATGGGCCTTGGCCTTCTAGACTGTGTTTTGAAATACTAGGATAAAGAGTTTGCTAGTACTAGAGGCAACTGGAAAGAAAGGGTTTTATTAAAAGCATTGGTTATAAAACCATGAATGAGTTAATTATATACACAACTTACATAGACTTCTGTTGATTATAACACAGGTGAAAAATTACAGTTGCGTAGTAAAAAATAATAATGATTGAGGTTCCACCATTGTCTTTCTTAAAAAAAAACAAAACTGTTGTGATCTTTGGTCTTCTAGTTTACTCAGGTATATGCAGCATGCAAAACTGCAAGGTCATGGTCAAGGGTAATAAGAGAGACTGTGAATTGAAGGACAAAGTGACATTGGTGCTTGGTTTTAAAACCTAGCAACCTATAGGTTTTTTCCAACCTATTTATTATTTTTAGCTTGCAATAACAAGACCAACTTTAAGCTATGAAAAACACCTTTCATTCCGAAATTTTTGAAAGAAAAACAGCTTTGTTATTTTGAGTCTGAAATTCTCTACTCAATTTTTTTTCTTTCCTAGAAGAAACAATTGCTATTATAACATGATTTCCTGATAAAAGTTGTGTTTTCTCAAGAATATATCTTTTATGTTTTGTGGGAGAGTTAAGGGTGGACAAAGGACTTGTGATGTAACAAATTCCTTCTTTTCTATGCAGGGTCTTACCTTGGATGTCACTTTCCTGGGAAATCTTTCCCATCTCCGTTCCAAGGTCAGACCTTATCACAGCAGGTTATTATGTATTTACATGTTGCCCATCCATTCTGGACTAGATTTAACTTTCCCAAATGGCATGGGCTGTCTTTTTTAGGAAATGTATTTTTTAACTGAAGTATAGTAGCTTCCCTGATACTGGGAAAAACTGAGTGCAATAGGAGAAGGGCCAACAGAGCCTGAGATGGTTGGATGGCATCATCAACACAATGGACATGAGTATGAGCAAACTCTGGGAGACGGTGAAGGACAGGGAAGCCTGGCGTGCTGCAGTCCAAGGAGTTGCAAAGAGTCGGACATGACTTAGTGACTGAACAACAGCGTACTTACTTTGCAATGTTGTGTTAGTTTCTACTGTATACAAAGTAAATCAGTATATATGTACATATATCACCACCCTCTTGGGCCCCCACCCCCACCATCCCACCCATCTAGGTCATCACGGAGCACCGAGCTGAGCTCCCTGTGCTATACTGCAGGTTCCCACCAGCCATCTATTTCACTCATGGTAGTGTATATATGTCAATCCTAATCTCCCAGTTCGTCCCACCTTCCCTTTCTCTCCTTATCTGGGCATATCCTCTGAGAAAACCATAATTCAAAAAGACACATGCACCCAATGTTCATTGCAGGACTATTTATAATAATCAAGACAGAAGCTATGTCTCGTTTACTGTTTACAGTACACCAAGCAAAGGAAATCAGTCCTGAATATTCATTGGAAGGACTGATACTAAAGCTGAAACTCCAGTACTCTGGCCACCTGATGGGAAGAACGGACTCATTGGAAAAGACCCTGATGCTGGGAAAGATTGGAGGCAGGAGGAGAAGGGGACACCAGAGGATGAGATAATAGGATGGCATCACTGACTGGATGGACATGAGATTGAGCAAGCTCTGGGAGTTGGTGATAGACAGGGAAGCCTGGTGTGCTGCAGTCCATGGGGTTGCAAAGAGTCAGACACTGACTCTGAGCGATGGAACTGAACTGAACTGAAGCACAATAATGATCTCATAAATGCTGATTGAATGAGTGAATTGACAGAAGAGATTTTTGATGAGGTTTAAAGACTCTGATGCTGGGAGGGATTGCGGGCAGGAGGAGAAGGGGACGACAGAGGATGAGATGGCTGGATGGCAGCACTGACTCGATGGATGTGAGTCTGGGTGAACTCCGGGAGTTGGTGATGGACAGGGAGGCCTGGCGAGCTGCAATTCATGGGGTGGCAAAGAGTCAGACATGACTGAGCAACTGAACTGAACTGAACTGAACTGACCTGAAATGAAGAAGGAACAGATGAGGTCTAGTGAGAATCTGGAGGAGCTCATTTGGCCAAATCAAGACAATCAAAACATGAGGAATAAATATGAGCAAGTGAGTTGAAGAGTCGCACGGGTAAGGAGGAAGGATACAGGTGAGCAAGAAGAGTCCATACCAAGGGAACAGTATCTAGAATCCAAAGAAAGCAAAGAGACAATGCACTTCGTTCTACTAGAACAGAAATGTAATGTTCTTGAAAAACTTCATATGATAAAAAAATCAAGTTGTTTAAGTATCATTTCAACACGAAAAGAAGGTTAGGGGGTTAGAGATTTTCAAACTCAAAATAACAGATGATGCTTTTTCTATGTGGATTTCAAAATCTTCAAAGAATTAAGATCTCCTACCAGTGGGAATTTCAACCAGGCAGACATCTGCTGGATGTCTAACCCTGTGAAAATGCATCAACTGGTAAATTGTTTAAAAGTCTAACAATCATTTCCTTTTTCAGAGACTGGAACAAGCAATAAAGAGGGATGCAGTGAACTTAGCCGTGTTGGATGCAGAGCAGGGCAGTGATAAGGAAGTAGAGGCCCTTTCTTGGAGTCCTTCCCTCTGTTCCTCCCTCCTGTTCTCTTTTCCTTCAGCACTTACTGTGTGCTCAGTGCCGGTGACACAAGATGAAGATTAATAACAGTCCATTCATTTCTGTCCTCAAGGAGCTCACAGCCCAAGGAGAAAATAGACAGCCATAGGTAACTAAAAAGTAATGTAAGGGATGCTTTATCTGGGTTCAAAATGCAAAATTATATACAAAGAATAGTGTACATACGGTGGCACTGGCTATGGGGATGGTTCCATTTGGCTCTATTTGAAAATTTCCTTGTTAGCTTGTGTGAGAGTTTCTACTGCAACCGAGTGAGATAGGCAAAGGGCTTGACAAGAATTCCAAGTTGAGGGGGAAGCTTGGGAGAGGCATGGACATGAAAGTATGTCAGAGTGTATGGAGGAATGATGAACTGCCTGGTGTCGTTGAAATAAGAGGTATATAGAAAGAATGCCAAGGTAAGCCTGCAAATGCGAGCCTGTAAAGGTGTCTGCTTCACACATGTTGTATGTGTTAGATAAATGTGAGTTGTAAAAGCAAATAAATAGAAGGATTTTAAATAAAGGAGTTAAATGATTAGATTTGCATTTTAACACCTAGAAGTGAGTGGTTAATGGCATAGAAGGGAACTCTGAACATAAATAATGAAATGCAATCTACCTTACTTAGTTTTGAACACAGGAGACTTTGAAAAGGGTCAGGAAAAAAAAGATAGGGTTGGTCTTAGAGCTTTAGATGTGAGAAGAGAGAACTCGTTAGGAGATGCCACAAAAGAAACTAGATACATTTATTTATTCATTAATTCAGGTAAGTTTTATTAAGTAATGAATATATGTCAGGGATTTCAGTAGGTTCTTAAGATAGAGCTGTGAATGAAACAGCTCTGATCCTTGATCTTGTGGGCTTACAATCTAGAATGTACAGTCAGAACCCATTAGTTCTGGCTGTGGAATGAACTTAATGGGTTCTGTCAAGAAGAAGGAGGAGGAGAAGGAGGAGGAAATAAATAATGTACTATTTTTTTGTGTGTTTAGTCACCAAGACATATCTGACTCTGTGACCCCATGGACTATAGCCCACCAAACTCCTCTGGCTATGGGATTTCCCAGGCAAGAATAGTGGAATGGGTTGCCATTTTCTTCTCCAGGGGATCTTCCCAACCCAGGAATCAAAACCGCATCTCCTGGATGGGCAGGTAGATTCTTTACCACTAAGCCACCAGGGAAGCCCAGAGATGAGGTTATTAGTTCCCAAGTTAGGAGTTAAAAGTGAATTGTAGTATCACTGACTGGCTTCTTATTTTAACTGTAGGTCTGTACAGGGATTTTTTTTATCTTTTACTTTTTCAGATCCAAACTTAGGATGTGTGAGCAGGAATCACCCTGCTCTTTGGATTTTGCTGATGTGCAGGATCTCTGCATCCTTTTCCAAAATATCCCTCTGCATCTCTCACGCAGTACCCAGCTTCCCTCCAGGCCAGATGAAATAGTGTTTCTTTCTCCAAGTCTGTAAGGCAAGGAAATCAATTGAGCCCAATGACAGTGTGATTCAGTGGGCTCTGGGCAGAGGCTGGGATATTGTCACTGGCTCTGTGTGTGGAGGAGGAAGCAAAAGGAGGAGAAATAAGAATTACCAGGCATGGTTGCTGAGAGTCTTTTTTTCCCTCTTCTATTTTTTGGGCCCATCATACACCACATGGAATGGGATCTTAGTTCTCTGACCAAGGATTAAAACTATGCTCCCTGCAGTGGAAAAGTAGAGTCGTAACCACTGGACTACCAGAGAAGTCCCCAAAGTCTTTTTTAACATGAAGGCACACAGCACACTAGACCTATTGGCAGAAGACAATTCTGGCATCTTTTGAAAACAGTAACAAATAATAAGAACATAAAGTAAAAGTACCCTTCTGGCCTCCAGGAATCTCAGAGGTCTGGTGCTACCCTGGTGAGTCCAGCTCAGCTCTCAGGTGCCCCAGAGGTTCCTAGCAGGGCATGAATACAGGGAGGCTCTGAGAGCCAACTCCCTGCCAGATGCTGAGCTAGGGCTCTTCACCTGCAGGCTCGACCAGTGCCCTGAGGCTCTGTGAGAGAAGCCTGCTGACAACCCGAACCCCACATGGAATTGAGGCTCCCAGAGGTAATTAGCTGGAACAAGGTCATCCATTCATTCTATGTAGACCCTCAGCATGTGACTTGGCCCTGGGCAAGGGGATACCGTGGTTAACAAATTAGGCAAGATCCTCCCTGTTAAAACGCTGTCAAAAGATAGACAGCTGGTATCTAAAGAAATATAAATGTGATTTTAGAGAGTGATCAGTGCCATGGAAACAATGGTGATAGAACGTGATGAAGAATAACCAGGGGTTTATTTTAGTTGCTGTGATCAGGGCAAGCCTCACAACAGAGGTGACATTTGAGCTGAGAAGTCCTGATAGGGAGGAGCTGGGCCTGAGGATGTCTGGGAAAGGTGTCTCAGGTAGATGACCTGCAGGTGTGAACTGTCCTTGGTGGGAATAAGCTTGACATGCTCAAGGGGCAAGAGAAAGGCCACAGTGGCTGTGGCATCATGTCAAAGGGGTCACAGAGGCCCCCCTTTGTGACCCCCTCAAAAAGAGGATTTGATCAGAGAAGGAGAAACACTGAGAATTATATAGCCAGAGCATTTGTTATGAGGATTTAACCTTGTGTACTTGTAGGATCTCACTGAAGAGCTTGTATAAGGCTGTTACTCCACATCTGGTTTTGGGTCTGAAGTCAGCAGGACAGGCGGGAAGGAAAGATGGACATGAAGTGGGAGAGAGCGGGGGCATATGTGACCAGCAGCAGCTGGAGCTCTTTGCCATGGAGTTGCACACACTGGACCAGGGTTTGGAGGAGCTAAAGGAAGGGGCAAGAGGGTGCTGGAGTTGGTCCAGCTATGTCGTTAGGTGAGGCAGCAGACTAGGAACAAGGTTTATGTGAACAGTAACAGCACCTGGGTTCCATACAGACCTTCATGGGGTAAGAAAAGAAAAAAAGAGCTGCCATTTTTTCCCCTTCCACTTCTCAGTCTCATACACGTGCCTTTGATGGTCAGTGTATCCTGGAGATACACGGGGAATTCTGGGAAGCCCAGTTCTAGCTTACTAGCTCAAAGGAGACCCCATCTTTGTCAACCTGTCATGCACTCATATCTCTTTTAGCCATAGTTAACTCCTCAACAATGACAATGGCATAAAATTGCTCCCGTCTAACATGCTTTTGTATACGACTGAAAACACACTAACCTCCTTAAAAAAGGATGCATGTTGCTTTACCCACCTTTGGGTGATGTCCATTCTTTTTCCAGTTAAGTCCATTCCTCTGATATCTCATAGCTTCAATATTGAGACATAAGATAAAATCCTACTAAATGCATTTTATGTTATATGGTAGGGAAATGGGCAAGGGAAGGAAAAGAAATGGTCAATACGTACACAATGATATTCATATCAAAATAAGGGATAAATATTTATCACTATTACAGCCTTTGTTTCTCAACTGGTCATGTGATGGTAGCTAATATTTGTAACTTCTTTTTACGATATTTCCTTTGCTCACAGCAAGCAGGTTGGCTCCGTGTGGCCTCATGCCTTTGCGTGACAAAGTTTATCTTTGAAGCTCATCGGCAGCTCCTTCTGGAGATGGGAAACTGAGGCACAGATCTTACAGTTAACAAGTGGTAGAACCATGATTTGAGCCTAGATGGCTGGAACTCAGAGATAAAGTTCTTCACAATCAGGTCAAGTGACCTCTTTACTAATTGAGTAGAGAAATGTTGAGAAATGAGATGTGCCATGAAGAAGGCAAACCAGGGCCATGGAGTAGAGAGTGAAGAGAAGGGTGGAGTAGTGTCACTATGACGGGATGCTTCTGGAAGACCTCACTCAGGAGGTGATATTCCAATGAAGTCTGATGAGGAAGTTCCAATGATGAGGAAGATCTGGCATGAAATGGCCCCAGCACGAGGGTCTAATGGCCTCCATTGGGCCACTGAGAGTGAAGGAGAAAAAAGCAACAACAATGCAGTTTGTCTCCGGGCTGGATGTCCAGGTCAGAGGAGGGCTGGGCTGGAGAAGTTTTCAAAGGAGACTTAAGCCCAAGTGGCGTCAAGGCAGGATGCCGGCCCCCACCTCAGTGCATAGCTGCCCTGGGCTCCAGCCTGCAACCACTCTCCCTAGGTCCCAGCCATTTCTGGCTAATATTCATTGGCCTGGTGCTCTGGCTGAGAACTCAATGATACACATATGCAGTCTGAGCTTTGAACAGGTAAACGTGTATTTCCTAATTCTGCCAGAGTTGGGGGCCAAGTCTCAGGGAGCAAATGTGTAACCAGGTGTCTTTGGAATGGATGAGGCACTGGAGCTTATGGCAAAAGGCTGAAGGGCTCTCTGGGGCTCAGAAGACCACAGACCTTGTTCAGGAGGTTGTGTGGGAGGCCAGGACTTTGCAAGGAATACTGGCTAAGTTTCTGGCAGAGCAGATGGGAAAAATGCAGTTTTTGTAGAATTCTGAATCAAGAATTTGGCGATCTAAGTATTTATACTGTTTCTGCCACCAGCTTACTCTATGATCTTGGCCAAGTCATTTTCCCCCCTCTTTGGGCCTTATTCTCTCTGTAAAAAAAGGGGGCATGGCATTGAATGAACTCTGAAATTTCTGGCAGGTGCCTTGTTCTCAGGGCTTTAGCACTCAATTCATGAGCTGAACCCTACATAGAGCAGCTGCAACAAAGGGACAGCAAGAAAAATTGTTTTTCCAAATAGTTAGTTATTTCAATATTCCAACAGATGCTTCTAAGTTGCTATCATGGGGAGGAATCAGAGCTCTGTGGGATTCTTTGGGATTTAATAGAATGCTGTGAAGATAAGAAATATACAAAGGATGATCAGGAAGCATCATCTGTTTCAGCACCGAGTATCCCAGAGGGTACTAGGTCAGGCTTGCTCAGTCCTGCTCTTGACCTCTTGTGTCTGGAGCAGGCTGGAGGGGTGGGGGGTTCTATCTGTGTTCCCAGATTCCTGTTCTCAACAGAAAACTCATATTTTTGCCAAAAACATGGAACTTAGGGATGGTACTGGGCTGGCCCATTGGACTTAAGGTATTCCATCAGATTTCTGCTTCTGTTGCCCTCTGAACTCAGCCTCTACACTGAAGACTCAGAAGGCAGCTTGAAGAATGATAGACTCGTAAGGTGCAGAGGCACTGATTCCCAGAAGATCATGACAGTGGATGTCTGTACAGATTTTTCAACATTAACTACATTTGTTCTTCCAACTTACAAGCTTTTACCTCATCCCTGTTGCAACTAATATGATTTTTTAATAACGGTGACTGGTGGTCAATTGGCCACTTGGTTATAAGCTTCAGACTTAGCAGTTGGGGGAGGGTCAGTGGGTACAACCACTGGCCCCATCATTAGCTCATCATTTCTTAGAGAAATGGAAATAGCTATTGCAAATGTGGAAGCTGCCTCTGTGAACAGGAGGAATTCTTCTCTTACTTGTTTTCCTGTCTTATTTTCAGGAGACACAGAGTTACCTTCTTCTTCCAGACACATGGGTTCTGATTGTCACAAATAGGGATACAACAGACAAAAGACAGACTGTCTTGAGGAGCCTTTACCTGGTGCTTGCATGCTAAGGAGTCACACCTAACTGGTGCCAGCCTAAGCCTCTTTCTTCCCCAGGGTTTACAACCAGAGGTGGGTTTACCTCAAAGGGAGTAAATGAAATGGAAGATTCAGGACCCCTACTTGCCAAGATCCTTTTGAGGCTTGGAGGAAACCCTAGCAATATGCTTGCATGAGTATCACTGTCTGAATCTGTTCAGGCTGCCATATCAAGTACTACAGACCAAGTGGCTTATAAACAAGAAAATTCATTTCTCATCATTCTGAAGGCTGGAAGCCCAAGGTCAGGATTCCAGCACGATTGAGTTCTGGTGAAGACTGTCTTCTGCAATGCAGACTGTTAACTTCTTGTGTCCTCAGGTGGTGGAAAGAAAGCCAATAGCTTTCTGACCTCTTCATAGAAGGGCACTAATCCAATTCATGAGCACTCCACCCTTATGATCTAATTACTTTCCAAAGGCCACCTTCCAATGCCATCACATTGGGGAATAGGTTTCAACTTAGGGATTTGGAAGGACTCAAACACTGAGTTCATAGCAATGTACTGCTGTAAAATTTGTGAAAGTAAGAAGTATTAACCATAAATAGTTAAGACAGATATCCCCTCATGCTGAGTGGTTGTTGGTTTGGAGGGACCACAAGCATCTCTGGCATTGGCAAAGGGGGAGCTAGGATGAGGGGACATGTTTGGTCAGTACCAGTGAGGTATTTTGATGTGGTTGTAGCCATTACTGCATATAATCACAGCACTGCTGGGCATTCTGGTGTAGGAATGGCTTCCTGCTGTGTCAATTCTGTTTGCAGTGTGAGCGGGAGACCTGGACTGGGGTATACTGTGAATGAAAGTGTCCTGCAGCACTGGGTTCTGGAGGAGCCTAGGTGATGGAAGCAAAAAACAGGTTTGAAATGTACAAAATCAGAAATTCGTGTGTGGAAGATTCTTTCCCTCATCAGAGGATGTAAATTTTTGAGTGAAGGATTGATTCCTTTCCTATTAATGCCTTTTCAGCATGAAAGCCCCTTTGTCAGAAACAGACCTGATAACTGAGCACATACAATTACAAACACTACGTAACTCTGGGGAGGGAGTTGTTCTGAATTTTGGTGAAGACTTTCTTCTGCATTTCAGGGTGTCAGCTTCTTCTATTCTTGGACAGGAGTTGTGGAAAAATGTGGTTTATCAAAACTCCCATGTTTTAGGACATCACTGGTGGTCGAGTGGCTAAAAATCTGCCTTCCATTGCAGGGGTTACCTGTTTGGCTCCTCGTTGGGAAACCAATGTGCTGCAGAACAAGTAAGCCTGCACGCCACAATTGGAGAGCCCGTACACTGCAACTAAGACCTGAAGCAGCAAATAAATAAATGAATATTTTAAAAGACCAATTTCTATATTTTTAGGAGGAAAACCTATAGCAGTACCACAGTGAGTGCAACCTTAGCCGCTCATATGTGAAGCATGTGACAGAAGATTTATTGCATTTTGGACTATAATCATAATCATTTACATGACATTAACAACATTGTGCTGTGAAGTTAGAAGCCTTTTTATCAACTATTAATGAGATGTTTTTTGATCTGGAGTGAAGCCCAATCATTTCCCTATTCTTTGTGCAGAATAATGCTACAAAACTGCTGTCACCTGGAGAGCAGAGTACGCTGCCCAAAGTTTAGAACAAAAGGAGGATTGTAGCAGTGATCAGTTCATAGAAATATTCTGTGATTTCTCTAATGTTGTGGTGTCTTTTGTGAGTGTCTTTAAAAATTTTTTTTATTGGAGTATAGTTGATTTACAATGTTGTATTTGTTTCAAGTGTTCAGCAAAGTGTATTAGTTACACATATATACACTCTTTTTTAGGTTCTTTCCCATATAGGTCATTACAGAGTACTGAGTAGATTTCCCTGTGCCTTGTGAGTCCTCTAATTCGTATATCAGTTCAGTTCAGTTCAGTTCAGTCACTCAGTTGTGTCCGACTCTTTGCGACCCCATGAATTGCAGCATGCCAGGCCTCCCTGTCCATCACCAACTCCCGGAGTTCACTCAGACTCATGTCCATCGAGTCAGTGATGCCATCCAACCATCTCATCCTCTGTCGTCCCCTTCTCCTCTTGCCCCCAATCCCTCCCAGCATCAGTCTTTTCCAATGAGTCAACTCTTCATATGAGGTGGCCAAAGTACTGGAGTTTCAGCTTTAGCATCATTCCTTCCAAAGAAATCCCAGGGCTGATCTCCTTCAGAATGGACTGGTTGGATCTCCTTGCAGTTCATATATAGTAGTCTGTTAATGTCGATCCCAGTCTCAAAATTTATCACTCTCTCCTTTTGCCCCTCTGGTAGCCATATGTTTGTTTTCCACATCTGTGACTGTATTTCTGTTTTGTAAATAAGTTCATTTGTACCATTTTTAAATGCTTAATTCCATTTTAACCTAATTTGCATTTTGTTTCTTAAAGAGGGCCCAAATTGTCCACACCCTATAAAGTATGGATCCATCCACACCACAGCTGCGACCATCAAAACATTCCATGGTAGCCTGCAGCCAAGCCCTGAGGTTCAGCAAATCCCAGCAGCAAGGGTTGTAGCTGCTGCCCTTCCTCTTGTCTGCAGAAGTTGGGGTGCAATCCCACTTTCAGATCTGCTCCAGATGATGGCTGGAGTCTTTTGCTGCCCCAGAGGCTCCACACATCCCATCCAGGTCTAAATCTAGCAGAGGGGAGATGAACCCTAAAAGCAGCAGCCCCTCCCACAGCCATGTATGCACCCCACTAGTCTGTTCCTCAATCCTGACCAGATTGGCTTTGATCAAGGGGCTGGGCCCCTGTCCAGGCTTCATCCAATCCAAGCCAATCCACACACCTGGGGCTTACTCTGGGTCAGACTGTAGGATGTAGGAACAAATAGGATGCAGCTGTAGGAATATAGGAATGAATAAGAGTAAAAGGCCTGCCCTAGTGCCAGATACGGAGAAGGCAATGGCACCCCACTCCAGTACTCCTGCCTGGAAAATCCCATGGACGGAGGAGCCTGGTAGGCTGCAGCCCACAGGGTAGCTAAGAGTCAGACATGACTGAGCGACTTCACTTTCACTTTTCACTTTCATGCATTGGAGAAGGAAATGACAACCCACTCCAGTGTTCTTGCCTGGAGAATCCCAGGGATGGGGGAGCCTGGTGGGCTGCCATCTATGGGGTCACACAGAGTCGGACACGACTGAAGTGACTTAGCAGCAGCAGTGCCAGATGAAGACACAAAGAAGGTGATGCATCCTGTTATGTGGACACTCTTGGAGGTTGAATGGAGAGAAAAAGGGGAGAGGAGAGAGAGTGAGTCCTCCTTATTTATTCATAACAAAGATGGTGATAACAGTACACTTACCACTGATAACCATTCTCAATGGGAAGGATGAGCAATTTTGATTTCTCTAAGAGCAGAAGCCACATTGGTTTATAAACTTGTGTACCAGCAGCATCTGGTCCAGAACCTGGTGCATAATCGATATTCAAATAAATGGATGTTCAGTGAAGAAATAAGTATTTTGAGGGCTTTCTTTGTGCCACTCATTTCAGCCTCACAACCATCCTATGAGAGGTAATAGGAGCACCCAGTCTACAGATGAGAAAACTAAGGTGGGTGCACATTCTATCATAAAAGGTCCCACAGCCAGTAGGGGCAGGTCCTACCTGGTACCATTTTCTTGTCTCAGTCTAAGCCAGGAAAATTCCTTTCGCTTACTCACTATCCACCTCTGGCCAGATTTCAGACCATTTAGTTGGAATTCAGGTATCCCAACTGCCAGTCTTCGTGCTACCCCAATTTTGCTGCCTGCAGAGACAGGTGTTCTGGAATGAGAACAGAACCACCAGCTCCTAGGTGCTGGGCCATTGGTTGGGCTTGCTACTTGGCCTGTCTCATCGGCTGGCTAGAGATGGTCTCCTTCTGAAAACAAGGCTTATTTAGCTGCCCAAATAGAACACACAGAACACAGCCAGGTTGTGCTGCATAACTAGTTTAAACTCATCTCTCTGCCACCTGCCTGCTGGTTTTCTGGTTGTGTCCAGGTTTCCTGTCTACCCTGCCCATCCACTACATCTGAAGAAGTTGCTTAGAGCTAGAACTTTGGTAAGCATCATCAATGTTTTGCCCCTGCCTCCTCCAAAAAACCACGGACTCTCAGAGGCAGGGCTATGTGATCTATCTTCCTCTATGCCTTGTGTCCTGTGTGGACTCCTACATGTGACAACTTAACAGGATGATTCCAATCTTGGTTCTGCTCCTTACTAGTCATTGATCTTAGGCAAGTGACTTAACTTCCATTTCCTCAGTGTCTTCATCTGTAAAATGGGGAAGGATAATAGTATATACCTATGAGGGTTGCCATGAAGATTAATTTAGCCAATAAATGTAAAGACAAAGTGGTGACTGGCAGGGAGAAGCTCTATATCACTGTTAGTCATTATAATTCTTACTGACCTCTTTCCTTCTGTTTCAGGGTATTAATAGTCCACACAATACATTTTAACACCAAACCACTGCCTGTCTGCTGTTTTTCTCTGATTGTTTCTCATGGGTTAGTTTTGTTGCTTCCATTACATTTTACAAACTCTCTAACATTAAGAATTGTTCACTGGGATGCTGGTGACTTTTAACCTGGTTTGGGTTACAGACCTCTTTAAGAATCGAATGAAAAGTATGGCTGCTCCTGCCCTGCAAATGCGCATGGACCCATGGATGCAAAGTATCACGCACCAGTTTTAGGAACTTCACCCACCGCCAGCAATGGCTCTCCAGTCAGGAATGTCTGATCTGACTTCGGATCTGACTCTGTCACCAACATGCTGTGTGGCATTGGGCAAGCAACTATCCCTCTCTGGGCTTCTGGATGCAAGGGAGACTAGGGACTCAATGGATCCTTCTAAAGGGACATTCCACACTTTTCATCCTCTGCTTTGCCAAGCAATAACTTCCTTCTAAATTCCATTAGATCAGATAGAAGGGGTAAAAAAAAATGCCTATCAGATTGCATTGCAGCTAAAAAAGCTTTCTCTTCTCTCCCCAGCACCTTTTAAGTATGATAGACAGAGAGAAGGTTTCATAAAGCTCTAAAAGCTTGACTAAGCTAATTGCAAGAGGGAGTGGGAAGGGGAGCTGGCCCTCCCACCTGCTGTGGCTGGAATCAGCTTCCCTTTTCCAGTTGCTAAGCTGCATCTGACTCTTTGTGACACCCATGGACTGCAGCATGCTAGGCTTTCCTGTCTTCCACTATCTCCCAGAGTTTGCTCAAATTCACGTCCGTTGAGTTGGTGATGCTATCTAATCATCTCATCCTTTGCCGCCCTCTTCTCCCTTTGTCTTCAGTCTTTCCCAGCATCAGCTTGCTTTAGTCCCCATGATATCAAAAACCAAAAAGAAGATGCCCTTATACATCATGTCACCTCAAAACAGAGGTGGGAGTCAACAGCTGCTTGGAGGCAGGACAATCATACTTCAGGGACCTGCTCTCCCCTTGGGTGTTCTCTTAAGTCAGGTGTCTAGTAGTTTCATTACTCTTTCTCCATTTTCTAAACTTGTCATTCTGCCTCCCATACTCCCAAATGCATGTTGGCACAGGAAGAAAGTAAATAAACTTTGTGACTATTTTGTAAGCAATTGGCCTTACTTTCTTAGACCTTAAAATATCTTCCCAAACCCCAGCTTGGTATTTCCAAGACAAGGCTCCATCAGAGAGACCTTGATGCATGAAAACCCTGTGGTGGAGGTGCTCTCCAAGAACTGAAAAGTCAGGGCATCTGGGCACTGAAGGGTGTGGTGTGAAGTGTGGTGGTGAGCAGGGGCCAGCTCTTGTAGGACCTTGAGCTTCCCGTGGAGTATTTTAATGTCCAGGAGAAATAGGCAGCCTACTAACAGGTTTTAACAAGGGTGGAGATGGGGATGGTGGCTTAAGTTCAATGGTAGGCTTCAAAGAAGAATATCTTAGAGGAGCTGGGACATGGCAGATCACCCAGGCAAGGCTCAGGTGCCCAGTAATAGGCACAAGGTGGAGTACAGAAGCTGGCAGAAGTCTGGTTTCTAGAATTGGGACATAAGCTTCCCTGGTGGTTCAGAAGGGAAAGAACCTACCTGCAATGCAAAAGACCTGGGTTCAATCCCTGGGTCAGAAAGAACCTCTGTAGAAGGAAATGGAAACCCATTCTGGTATTCCTGCCTGGAGAATTCCACCGTCACACGAGCCTGGTGGGCTATAGTCCATAAGATCACAAAGAGTCAGACGTGACTGAACTACTAATACGAGCAAGAAAAGCAGGAAAGGCATCCTTTATTGTTGTTGTTGTTGTTTAGTCGCTCAGTTGGGTCCAACTCTTTGTGACCCCATAGACTGTCGCCCACCAGGCTCCTCTGTCCATGGAATTCTCCAGGGAAGAATACTGGAGTGGGTTGCCATTTCCTTCTCTGGGGGATTTTCCTGACCCAGGAATCAAAACCCAGGTCTCCTGGATTGGCAGGTGGATTCTTTACCACTGGGCCACCAGGGAAGCCCAAAGGCATCCTTAGGTTGTGATTAAACTAGAGATTTGTGAAACCACATCTCTCCTCCTTCCTAGGAAGTGGATAAACTATGGCCAGCAGCTAGACAAAGGCAACTGTGTCTGTGGGTGAGGGTCATGTGACACCACCTCGGGGCTGGAGGGTCACAGGATGGACCATGCGTCATTTGGGGCTTGAAATCAGGGGGTATTGTAAAGGACTTGTGCTTTATCTTGCCTTTAAGAAGCTGTGAAGGAAAAGAGAAATATGGGGGAGGGAGGGTTGTTGAAGGCAGGGCACAAGTACATAGGAAGAGTGGTTGTTTTAAGATCATGTTAAAAAGTAGTGAAGGGGGAGACCCACTTTCTTATTTTTAGTGCACTTGCATTTCGGATCATGGGAGCTGAGAGCTTGCCAAAGATCATTATAGTGGGTATTTTCTTTTGTAGGAACCTGTTCATTTATCTCATTATACCTATGATTCTCCATTCTCCAAAATTATTTAAAAGAAGTCTTAATTCTGTTCCCTTTTAAAGCTGAGCCATGGGGAGGGCCCTGTGAATAATGGGGTCAGCACTCCTTTTCCCACTCCACCCCTCATAATTTCCTCCATTCTCAGTTGTCACAGAACCATTAACACTTGTCTGGAGTAACCCATTGGCTAAAGAGCATATTAGCATAGATGGCTTTCTCAAATGCACATCCTTAGGAAGCAATTCATCCAACTCAGTAGTCTAAGAAGGCAGGAGTTCAGGAGGATTCATTTTGGCTGAAAACAGTGTGGTCACCTAGAAGGAGACAGGATCCCAGATTTTGGTTCTCATTATGCCGTTTCTCATCTATTTATTCATATAAGAAGATTTTTTCCTGGTAATTTCTAAGTGCCAGACAAGGACTCTGGCCTCAAAGATTCATGCCCTAAAATCCCATGGTAATGATATGATGGGCATATAGAGTTATTTGATATCGCCATTTATTCAATTAAAGGAGTTAAGGGAGTTCAGGGGAAAACAAATTTCTATCTCAGTTTGGGGTAAATCGAAGTCTTCATGGAAGAGTCAGCATTTGAACAAGGTTTTGCAGAATAAAAAGAGACTGAACAACTCTTGAAGTGTCACCTGGAGTGCTACTTCTATTTCTGTGTCATAGTTTTTTTTTTATTTTTATCTTTTTATTATATCTGTAAAATGGAGAAGCTTCCATCTAGCTGTGTAAATGGATTATCTTTTGGTGAGCGTCTTTTCTGAAGCAGCTAGACACTAGTGATAAAGAGATGGAAGGGGTGAGACCTCTCAGTAAACAATCCCAAAGATGTTACATTATGAACCATGAGAGCTAAGCGTGAACCAGCTTCTGACTTTTTCAAATGCCTCGAAATCTTTGTTTCAGAAGCAAGGCTAGCATCCATGATTGCCTCCTCGGGGAAGTGTTGGTCAGATTCTACCGTTAAATTGTCCGTTAGTATCTATGTTTGCAGTATTCATGCCTAGTCTTGTGTTTTATGGACATGATTACCACCATCATGTCAGGTAAGGGGAAAAGCAGATACTGTGGAAGTTTCTGACAAAAAAGAGGAGTGTGATTATGGAAGAAATAAAAGCAGAAAATTGTGAAAAAAGGAAAGATGTCATGATTTTTATGGGATGATGTGAACCTAAAGACAGAACACAGACCATGAAGCATATGCAAAAGGCTGTGTGGATGTAATCATCACTCATCAGGAAAAACAATATAGCAACACCATTAGAGCACCTGCAATTTGCCAGGCAATTTCTAAGTCCTCTCTGTGTGCATTAATATGTTTATTTCTTGCAATCATTCTCAAGAGGTGGGGGTCACTGTCATTATCTCCATTTTATAGATGTGGAAACCAAGTCACTGAGTGGCTAAGCAACTGGCCCAAGGTCACACAGTTAGAAAAGGGCATTCTCTCCCCATTCCCAACTAATAAATGAACACCATTTAACATATATTGAGGCACAGTTTTAAGCTCCATCTATCCACCTGTTTCCACATAAGTTCACTTCATCCTCAGCACAAATCTACGAGGTGGGCTCTAATTATGGCTCTCCTCTTGAGACTGAGAAATGTTAAGAAACATGGCCAAGCAGCCAGCACTGAGAAGGGAATCCAGCCTGTCTAATTCCAGAGCCTTCCTCCGCATCAGAGAACATGAAGGCAGTGCCATGCTGATGGAGGGAAGGGAACCAAACTGAGAAATACTCACGAGAGAAAGCCCAAATGGCTCTGTGGCTGAAGATGCAGAACATAGAGAAGCCAAAGTTTCCCTCGGATTTCTTCCAACTCCCCCTCTAAGCTTCGAATGAGGAGAGCAGGTGTGATGACACTGTAAGCAGTCTGGGGCTTTTGAGGCAAAGACTGAACTGGCCCGGAACTGCAAAGGCTGGAGCTGGTGTGCAACCAACTGCTGACTTCAGGCAAATTATTTTTACTTCAATAAGCCTGCTTCCTCATCTGGAAAATACAGGAAATAAGATGTGCTTTCCAGTTACTTCATGTCAGGGTTTTCCAGATAAAAGACTTGAGTTACGTGGAATGGCATGTCTCAGTTACTGTGGAGGAGAGCCCAGCTGTGAATGACTGACAGCTGCAAATGCGTTCACTCACTTGCTCACTCATAAACTCACTCACTCACAAACTCACAAAGTCACTCACTCATCCACTCACAAACTCACCCACCTACTCACTCAAAAACTCACTCACTCACAAACTCACTCACCCACCCACTTACAAACTCACTCACTCACAAACTCACCCACTCACTCACTCACCTACTCACAAACTCACTCACCCACCCACTCACTCACTCACTCACTCACCCACTCACAAACTCACTCACTCACCTACTCACAGACTCACTCACCCACTCACTCATTCACAAACTCACTCACACACTCACAAACTCACTCACACACTCACCTACCCACCCACTCACTCACAAACTCACTTACACACTCACCTACCCACCCACTCACTCACAAAATCACTCACTCACTCACAAAGTCACTCACTCACTCACAAAGTCACTCACCCACCCACTCACTCACCCACTCACAAACTCACAAACTCACTCACTCACAAGCTCACTCACTAACTACAAATTCAGTCACTCCCCCACTCACTCACTCACTAACTCAAATTCATTCACTCGCAAAGTCACTCACAAAGTCATTCACTCACAAACTCACTCACAAAGTCACTCACTTACTCACAAATTCACTCACCCACTTACTCACTCACAAAATCACTCACTCACTCAAAAAGTCACTCACTCACAAACTCACTCACCCACTTAATCACAAACTCATTCACTCACCCGATTACTCACTCACTCACAAACTCGCACTCACTCACTCACTCGCAGAAGGAATATTGGAGTTTCCTCCTTCAAAGCAGGAATCCCATTTAAAATATCCTTGAGTAATAATCCTTTGTGTAAACACTTCCAATGATAGCTAAATACTGACATAGCAAGGTCGTCTTTCCCGTTATTAAAAAAGTTTGTCTGATGGAGAAAGTTATCCTTCTATTTAACTAAAAACTGCCTCTCTGTAGCTTCCTCTTTAGGTTCTTATTTCATTTAAAACTTTGACTACTGATGACTGTTTGCCTTGTACTAGACACTGTGGAGGACCCAAGAGAAACAGCCATTGACATTTCCCTGGAGGAGTTTCCAATGTGCTTGAGGATACAATGTGAACATTCCCAAGGATCTATGCAGCCAATGAAAAAACTCTCAGAAGGCTGAGCCCTCTACTAGCCACACGGGTGGTGTGGAGTGTGTGTCACAGGGACTCAAAGGAGAAAGGGAAGCCAGTGTAGTCTTAGTGACCAGGAAGACCAGCAGGGTGTGGAATTGTGGGAGCACTTAACAGGAAAGGGAGATCTGAACCAGCAGAGAGGAAGAAAGCACACCCTGGAGCAAAGTGCCAAGACTGCAGAGAGGCTGTACATTTCGTCCTTCAGAGTTATCCTACTATCTGAGGAGCTGAGAGGTCAGACCCACAGTTTCTCCAGATTGAAAGCTAGAGAGAAAGATAGACAGTCTAGACTGTGAGAAGCCTAAAACTGCAGCCTCAAGGACTTCAGGATTTGGTGGAAGATAATGTATAGAGTGGTTAAAATCTGGAAAGTAACAGTGGCATTGGCTGGGGTGAATCTCTGCTTTCATCTTTTACAGCCTGTGTTTCAGTGCAACTTCTTGAACACCTCTAAGCCTCAGTTTTATTATCTATAAAATGGAGTCAGTAATGACACCCAACTCAGAAGACTGTTGTGGAGATAAAATGAGACACACATGCAAGTAAAATGCTTGGCACAGATCCAGGCACAAATTGAACAGTTAGTGAAGGTGAGCTGCTATTGATACTGATGCTTTTGTTGTTTCACTCCTAGTCTCGGAGAGGTGGAGCTACAATCCTCTGTAAGCTTCAGGCTACTGTATTTTTCTTCCTGGAAAAAAATCACTAAGATCCTAACTGATAACGGCAGGTGATAGAAGGACCACTCTGTCTCTTCTATGGCCAAGAGACCTCTTAGCTAAAAGAAAGAGAAAGAAACTGATAGACTGGAGGGAGAAATACAGGTGTTCATATCAGTTCTATTATCACTGACCCTCAGTAAATCCGCTACCCTTTCTTGTCCCATTTTCCTCATCTGTCAAGGGAGGGTCTTCATCCTGGCAATCATTCAGGTCTGTCTTTCTGCATCTCCATGTGTCTGACTGCAATACCCAGCCTGGATATGCAGTCTGTGAATAACAGTGGCTTGTCTCTATATGAAGTGTAATCATTATTCAAATTAATTCCTGTATTTGTCTACTGCTTTTTACACTTCATGAAGCTTCCCCATTTATCATCTCACCTGTGTCTCTTCAAAGCCCTGTGAAACATCCAGGGCAACTACTCTTCATCTCCCTTGACAGATGAGGAAACTGAGGTCTGAAGTTGAGAAGTGATTTGTTAACAGACCCGGAGCCACCAAGTCTCAGGTTCTGGACTCCCATCTCAGCTCTGGTTTCATTCCAGGTAATCTTCTAAAAAAAATACGTTGTACATTGAAAGTTGTTTTTCTTTTTCCAAATGAAACAATCTATTTAATTTCTCCTCCAATTTCTCCCCTAATTCCTCTAAGCCTTTTCCATTGCAGTTGCCAAAATTTCAGATTGCTTGCAATACCAATATTAATTTGACTAATGAGACTTGAAAACTATCTGATCACATTTTCCAGTTTTTACTGCAATATAGAAATTAAATAAGCATGCAAAGATCAGAATAACAAAGCAGTCTCAGATATTTCTTCCTTAAGAAAAGTTTGATAAAGGCTGAGACCTTTGAGTGTGTGGAAAGGTTAGATAGGTATACACACCCATTGAAGCTGATCAGGTTATGCTTAACAGAATATTTGAAATATTGATATTTGAAAACATAGGGTTTAAAAGTATAAAGACTGTTAGAACACGGACTGGGATTTCAGTTGTGTCTTAGTTGTTTGCTGTGAGTGTGGTTATGGAGATGTCATATGACCTTGCAGAGCCTCAGTTTTACTATCTCTCAAGTGGTATGCTAATAACATCTCCCTCACAGGCTTGGAGAGCTCCCCAGGTGGTTCAGTGGTAAAGAACCCACCTGCCAAGGCAGGAGATGCAGGACACTTGGGTTCAAACTCTGGGTCTGGAAGATCTCCTGGAGGAGGAAATGGCAACTCATTCCAGTATTCTTGCCTGGAAAATCGCATGGACAGAGGAGCTACAGTCCATGGGGTCACAAGAGTCGGACATGACTGAGCTACTAAGCTGCACACATGCATAGAGTTGGAATGAAGACTGAATAAAGCAATTAGTGTAGAGTATCTTTCATAATGTTGGGTGCCGTATAAGAGCTCAGAAATGTTAGCTGCCATTAGCTTTAGTTTAGGACCTAGGATCCCATGGACCTAAGATATCCTTGTATGCTAATGTCCCCAGGGCCTTTGTATCTTAGCCCATGCTCCTGAGCTGGGCTTCTGCCCTACATATTTCACTGTCCACTCAAACTCTTCCTTCAAAGCTTAATAGGCACACTGATCTCAACAGAGAACTAATGGTCTTTCTCCCAAACCATCTTATTCGCCAGTCTTCCCCATCTCAGTCAGCGGCACAAATCTCCATTCAGTTGCTCTGCTAAAAAGTAGAAAGTAATCCTAGACTTCTCCAGCTCTCTACTGTTGCTGCTGTATACCAGGAGATCCTGTTAATTCCACCTCCTTTCCAACAATTCCAACACCTTTCGCTTCCCTGATAGCTCAGTTGGTACACAATCTGCCTGCAGTGCAGGAGACCCCAGTTCTA
>NW_011494235.1:36973-48701 GCF_000754665.1 Bison bison bison | reverse complement strand
GTTCTATTCTTGGATTGGGAAGATTGGCTGGAGAAGGGCTAGGCTACCCACGCCAGTGTTCTTGGACTTCCCTTGTGGCTTAACTGGTAAAGAATCTGCCTGCAATGAGGGAGACCTGGGTTCGATCCCTGGGTTGGGAAGATACCCTGGAGAAGGAAAGTCTACCCAGTCCAGTATTCTGGCTTGGAAAATTCCATGAACTGTATAGTCCATGGGGTCACAAAGAGTCAGACATGACTGAGCGACTTTCACTTTCAAACATCTTTCAATTCTTTCTATTTTCTTCTACATCCACTGCTATCATGCTAGCTTGAGAATCAGTGTGTCTCACTTGAAACTCTGCCATCACCTCTCCTAGCCCTTTCTTGGCCATCTCTAATCCATTTCTCGAAAGAGGTCAGAGGGACTTTTGAAGTTGGTCCAGGATTCTTCTTGGTAGCCTTGCAATCCTAACCCGATCCCTCACACACTAATGAATTTCTGAGCACAGTCCTATATATTTCAACATCATTCAGAGCCTGTTCTTGCCTTCCCCCTGTGGTTTCATCTCATGGTTATTGGAGTCATTGCTGTTATTGGTTTTTAACCAATAGATTTTATTTTTAGAAGAGCTTTAGGTTTACAGGAAAATTGAGTATATAACACTGAAAGTTCCTATGTATGACTACCTCTCACCTTTGTTTTCCCTATCACTAACATCTTGCATTAGTGTGGTAAATTTGTTAAAATTAATGAGCCAATATTTATATATTATTGTTAACAAAAGTCTATTATTTACATTAAGGTTGATTTCCTGTGTTGTATTGTTCTATGGGTTTGACAAATGCATAGTGTCATGTATCACACAGAATACTTTCACCCTAGACACCCCCTGAATTCTGCCTATTTGTATCGCTTCCCCTCCCTCAAACTCCTGGCAGCCACCGATCCGTTTACTGTTGCTATAGTTTTTCTTTTCCAGAATGTCATACAGTTGGAACAATACAGCACTCAGTCTTCTTAGGTTGTCTTCTTTCATTTAGCCTTATACGCTTAAGGCTCCTCCATGTCTTTTTGTGGCTTGATAGCTCACTTCTTTTTATTGCTGAATAAGATTACATTGTATGGCTGTAACACAGTTTGTTTATCCGTTCATCTACTAAAGGACATCCTGGTGGCATCCAGTTTTTCACAGCTATAATAAATAAAGCTGTGTTAAACGTTTGTGTGCAGGTTTTTATGTGAATAAAAGTTTCAACTCCTTTGGGTAAATACTTAGGAATGTGGTTTCTGGATTATATAATAAGATGATATTTAACTTTGTAAGAAACTACCCAATTGTCTTCCAAAGTAATTGAACCATTTGCATTCTCACAAGCAATGGATGAGAGTTTCTGCTGGTCTACAGCCTTGCCAGTGTCCTCAGTGTTTTGGCTTATAGTCATTATCATAGGTATGCCTGCAATCAGGAGACTTGGGTTCCATCCTTGGGTCAGGAAGATCCCTTGGAGAAAGGAATGGCAACCCACTCCAGTATTCTTGCCTGGAGAATTCCATGGACAGGAGTCTGGTAGACTATAGTCCATGGGGTAACAAAGAGCTGGACACAATTGAGTGACTATTACTTTTGCTTTCACATTCATAATTATGTAGTGGTATGATGCTTTTTCCTCTTTTTATAATTGCTTATAAAGTTTACAGAAAGAACACATGTATCATTCTATTGTTGGTGACAGTTGAACAATATCATAAAGCACAACTGTTCTTGAGTAGCTAATAATCATCAAAGATGATAACTGTATAGTATTGAGAAGTGTGGAATCTAGAAAGATGGTATTGATGAACCTATTTTCAGGGACGCAGTGGAGACACAGACATAGAGAACAGTCTTGTCGTTCTCTACAAGGACACAGTGGGGGAAGCAGAGAGGGGACAGATTGGCAGAACGACACAGTATGATGTTTTAATTCACAGTTCCGTAATGACATATGATGTCAGGGATCTTTTCAAATGCTCAGTTGCCTTTTGTATATTTCTTTGATAAGGTATCTGTTTAGATCTTTTGTTGCTGTGGCTGTTGTTTAGTTGCTCAGTCGTATCTGACTCTTTGTGACCCCAGGGACTGAAGCCCGCCAGACTCCTTTGTCCACAGGATTTTCCAGGAAAAAATACTGGAGTGGGTTGCCATTAGTAGAAGATCCCTACTCCAGGGATCTTCTCAAGCCAAGGACTGAACCTGGGTTTTCTGCAAGTCTTCTGCATTGCAGATGTATTCTTTGCCATTGAGCCACTGGGGAAGCCCTGTTTAGATCTTTAGCCCATTTTAAAATCTGATTGTTTTCTTATCATTGAATACTTTAAAAAGTGTTCTTTGCATATTTTAGATGTAAATACTTTTTTAGATTTGCATTTTGCAAATATTTTCTCCTAATCTATGGCATGACTTTGAAGAAGTGAAAGTTGCTCAGTCGTGTTTGACTCTTTGTGACCCCCATGGACTATACAGTCCATGAAATTCTCCAGGCCAGAATACTGGAGTGAGTAGCCTTTCCCTTCTCCAGGGGATCTTCCCAACCCAGCAATCGAACTGGGATCTCCTGCTTTGCAGGCAGAGTCTTTACCAACTGAACGATGAGGGAAGCCCCATGGTTTGACTTTACAATCTATTATTGGTATCTTCTGAAAACAGAAGTTTTTAATTTTATGAAGTCCAACTTGTTGATTTTTCTTTCATGAATTTATTTTTGATGTTGCATCTAAAAATTCATTACCACACAGATTTTTTTCTATGTTATTTTGTAGAATTTTATAATTTTACATTTTACATTTAGGTCTATGGTCTATTTTTACAGATTGTTTTGAAAGAAGTAAGGCCTGTGTCTAGATTATTTTTTTGCATATGGATATCCAGTAGTTCCAGTATCATTTGTAGAAAAGACTATGCTTTCTCCATTGAATTGTCTTTGCATCTTTGTTTGGGTCCATTTCTGGGTTCTCTACTCTGTTCCATTGGTCTACATGTCCATTGTTTCACAAATACCACACTGTCTTGATTACTGTAGGTTTACAGAAAATCTCAAAGTCAGATAGTGTCAGTCCTCTAATTTTTATTCATTGTTCTGTAGTTTTTGACAGCTTTACTGCACACCTGTCATGTCTAGGAGGTTGACTCCTCAAGGATTTTTTATAAGCCTCACAAATGTAACAGTGATGAGATGATCTTAGCTACTCATTCTGTAGGAAAATTTCAAGCAAGTTTTATCCAGTTGTACCCTCACCTAGGGTGACTAGTGGGGATACTTCCCAGATGGCTCAGTGGTAAAGAATCTGCCTGTCAATGCAGGAAAAGGGGGTTCGATCCCTGGGTTGGGAAGATCCCCTGGAAAAGGAAATGGCAACCCACTCCAATATTCTTGCCTGGAGAATCCCATGGACAGAGGAGCCTGGTGGGCTACAGTCTGTGGGGTCGTAAAGAGTCAGACACAACTAAGCACACACCCTGGCTGGGGAACATTATTTTCCCTCCTGCCCCTTCTGTGTAGGTTTTCTGCCCTCTGATCACCAGAGGAGACAGCTTATAAGGGTCTACAGCAATTGGCCAGCAGTTTCCTTAGGGAATGAGTTAATGAAAAGGCCCATAGTAGTGGACACACTGGAGAAGGCAATGGCACCCCACTCCAGTACTCTTGCCTGTAAAATCCCATGGACGGAGGAGCCTGGTGGGCTGCAGTCCATGGGGTCTCGAAGAGTCGGACACGGCTGAGCAACTTTACTTTCACTTTTCACTTTCATGCATTGGAGAAGGAAATGGCAACCCACTCCAGTGTTCTTGCCTGGAGAATCCCAGGGATGGCAGAGCCTGGTGGGCTGCCCTCTATGGGGTCTCACAGAGTCGGACACAACTGAAGCAACTTAGCAGCAGCAGCAGCAGCAGCAGCAGCAGTGGACATACATGTTTGGAGTCCCTGTTACTCTTTGTCCTTCCCATCCATCTTTCCACTACAATCAAATCAGCTCTCCACTTACAGAAACCTTGTAAGAACTGGCTGCTCTCTGTGTACATCCCTCCAGGAGTCTCTTGTCTCCCCAGAGTTTTCCTGGAGCATATTAGGATAAACGTACAATACTTGCATTCCAGCTGGTGTCCCAACTACAGAGTAAGATGTCAATTCCCTTCCTAGGAAAAAAAAAACCCAACATTTCAATGGGGTTCTTTTAGAAATCATCTCACTTTCCTTTGAATGAGTGTAGTCTCCGCTCTTACTGAGGGCAGGAAAAAATGCAACCATGACTCAGTGAGGCCAACAGTTTTCTGAATATTTCAATCTTCTCTTCCTTGGACTGGTGACATGATGGAGGTGAGGAATGAAGGTCTTCTATCTTTTAATAAGATCTATGATGCAAAATCTGGCTGCTTCTATCAGGCAAGCATAGTTTGAACTTATTGTTTTAAACTATGGCACTATGATTTTTCCAGTAGTTATGTATGGATATGAGAGTTGGACTATAAACAAAGCTGAGCGCCAAATAATTGATGCTTTTGAACTGTGGTGTTGCAGAAGACTCTTGAGAGTCCCTTGGCCTGCAAGGAGATCCACCCAGTCTATCCTAAAGGAAATCAGTCTTGAATATTTATTGGAAGGATTGATACTGAAGCTGAAGCTCCAATACTTTGGCCATCTCATGTGAAGAACTGACTCACTGGAAAAGACCGTCCAAGAAGACTGGGAAATATTGAAGGTAGGAGGAGAAGGGGACGACAGAGGATGAGATGGCTGGGTGGCATCACCGACTTGATGGATATGAGCTTGAGCAAGCTCTGGGAGGTGGTGATGGACAGGAAAGCTTGGCATGCTGCAGTCCATGGGGTCACAGAGTCGGACACAACTGAGTAGCTGAACTGAACTGATGGATCTCAAATATGGAGACCACAGAGAAACTGCCAGTTCATATCCATGCTCACCTGCTCACCTGAGGCCCTGTCTCCAACTCACTGAGTTTCTTGCTGTAGCTTATTAAGACTCTGCAAGTCAGGTCCTGGCTTCCCTCCCAAACTCAGCATCTACCACTTTCCCTCTGGCACGTTCTGCTCTGGCCACACTTGCTTCACACTGTGGGTCATACATGCCACATTTGAGCTGCCCTGTGGTCTGTGAGCCCTCTGTTCTGTCTATCTGTGACTCTCTCTACTTCCAGACGATTACTTGGCTTGCTCACTTCATAAAAGCTCCTGCTCGAATGGTCTTAGCCTTATCCCTCTACCCTCTATCCTCTCATCCTGCATTTAACACCACCTATGTATTGTCTTGAATGTAAAGTCCATAATGGTGGGTGGATGTCTGTTCACCTCTGTGTTTCCAGTGCCTAGAACAGTGCCAGGTATGCTGTAAGTGTTCATGAAATGATTGTTGAAGATTCAATTCACTAATTACTCTGACGATGTGGACCAGAGGCTTGCTATAGATCAGGTCCTTTGTTATCTTCTTTATATGTTATCTCTAGGGATTCCCTTGTAGCTCAGCTGGTAAAGAGTCTGCCTGCAATTCAGGGTTCGATTCCTGGGTGGGAAAGATTCCCCTGGAGAAGGAAATGGCAACCCACTCCAGTATTCTTGCCTGGAGAATCCCCTGAACAGAGGAGCCTGGTAAGCTACAGTCCATGGGGTCACAAGAGTCGGACACGACTTACCGACTAAACCATGTTATTTCTTGCGCTTTGCAAATTATTTTGATTCTATGATAGAAATTATTATGATAAGTTTGTAGAGGCCCAGAGCTGGGCACACAATCATGTTTGTGGACAGACTGATCTTTTTGCTCTTAGTTTGTGCTTTTCAGCTGAGTGTTGTTTATGCCACATCTATATGGAGTCTATGGAATTAAGGGTCCCAGCAGCCTTTAATAAGATATTCAGTTCTGTACTAATTTTTGTCAGTTGCTTTTAATTCACTCCAACATTCTCTTTTTTTTTGCACTCCCACTGCAGTATTTTCACTGAGCAGATGTCTTCATCCAAACAGATGTCTTTGCTGAACTTTCTGAGATGACTCTGAACTCTCCCTCGGGAGACTGTCACTAATCCAGCCCATCATAGCATGCACACAGACTTACCATTTTCCTTCCAGCACACTCTACCAAGCACTTGTCTATGTCCTGTTTTGTTGTCTGCTGTGTAGGGTAATAACCCAATTAAAAAAAAAATTCCCAGGAGTACTCATGGTCTTCTTTTACCCTAAATCCTTTTGATCTAAATGGAAAATGCTTCATCTTGGGCTTCCCAGGTGGCTCAGTGGTAAAGAATCCTCCTGCCAATGCAGGAAACATAGGAGACACGGGTTTGATTCCCTGAGTAGGGAAAATCCCCTGGAGGAGGAAATGGCAACCCAGTCCAGTATTCTTGCCTGGAAAATTCCGTGGACAGAGGAGTCTGGTGGGCTACAGTCCATAGGGTCACAAAGAGTCAGACATGACTGAGTGACTGAACACACATGCATGCAGTCAGGGATTTAGGGATATGCCCTAATGGGACTCACGCTTTAGGTCTGCTCTCCCCATGAGTGTGTGGCATAATGGGGGGTGGGGAAGGCCAGGGGGTTAGGAATGGGTGCCGGTGCCACGGGAAGGAACCCGAGTGGGGAATTCCTAACTGAATCAGCCAAGGGTACTGAGAACCAGAGTCACATACAGAGCCTTTCTGGGACATTATAAATTCAAATGCCAGGCACACCAAATCACCCTCAAGCCAGAGTCCTAGAGGCCAAGATGAGGACAGAGTCTTGAAGCCAAGAGCTTATGGCTTGGCTTAGATGGGATGGGAAATAGGAGGTCAGGATGGGATTCTGAGAATTCTCAAGCAGTGTTTTTGAGCCAGAAGACCCATGGAAAGAGAAAGGTGGGCCAAAAATAGGAGGATAATCACTGCTTTGGAAGGACTTTTGATATTTCTGTGCGACCACAACAATCATCACTCAGACATCTGAATCTTGATGTAGAGTTTATGGAGAATTTTAACATGTAATTATATGTGCCCAACTCTGCTATTTATAAATGATTATATTTTCTAACTTTATAGCTAAGAAAACTAAGATGCAGAGAAGTTATGTGACTTCCCCAAAGTTTTATGGCTAGGAAATCACTGAGCCAGGATTCAAGCAGATATCTAATATAGAAGTCCTTCTTTTTGTTTATTCCGTGATATTTACTTGGTAGTTACCATATGCCAGACATAGTTCTAGAAGCTTAGGAAATATCAGTGAATCAGAAATACAAGGCACCTGCTCTTCTGGGTCTCACATTTCTCCATTATAGCTGTAGCATGCAGACCTTCTTGGCAGCATCTTAGTCCAATGAGGAGGGGGTGGTTGTACTTTATGCAGTAATGTAACAGATCTGTTCATGAAAGAGACATCCTCCAACCACAGCTAATAATAACAAGAGCCAGGACTTATTAAAAATTTATGCCAAACATTGTGAGAAGTACTTTCTCTGCATTATCTAATTTATCTTCATAGTAATCCTCTGAGGCAGGCACTGATGTTACAGTTTTACAGATGAAGAATTTGAAGCTTGGAGGAAATTTTTAAAATTGGTTCAAACAGCTAGTTATATTAGAGCCATATTTGGATCTAGAAGGGCCTGAACCCAAAGCTCATGTCCTTTGTCATATAGCCTGAGTGTTATTAGAAATTTTATTTTTAATTTAATTTTAAAAGTTTTAATTTTTCTGGTATAGAAAAATAAAATATGGTAGGGAATGTAATCAAGGATGGGATACTATTGGATTTCTGTTGGAGTTGCACTTTTCTCTCTTCTTATCCTTATGAACTAGGTGGTGGTTCTACAGTGCAGTGTGTGCTTGCTCAGTTGTGTCTGACTCTTTGTGACTATGGACAGCAACCCGCAAGGCTTCTCTCCATGGGATTTTCCTGGAGAGAATAGAGAAGTGGGTTTTCCACTTCCTCCTCCATGGGATCTTCCCAATGCATGAATCAAACCTGTGTATCCCACATCTCCTGAATTGCAGACAGATTGGCAACTCTGGGATATAGCCCCCTCCTGAGAAGGTCCTGTGAGATTAAAAGCAATTAAGGATCAGAATGATTATTAGTGACCTTTGTTAATGCGGTTGCAAAAGAGAATTCAAGTGCAAAAATATTCACAAAAGATTACATTATTAAAGATTTTAAAAATAAACAAAGTAGATGTATCTACACTATGGAATACTACTCATTAATAAAAAAGAATAAAATAACGTCATTTGTAGCAATATGGATGGACCTAGGGATGATCATATGAAGTCAGAAAGAAAAAGACAAATACCATATGATACCACTTCTATATGGACTCTAAAATATGACACAAATAAACCTATCTATGAAATAGAAACAGAGTCACAGATACAGAGAACAGACTTGTCTTTGTCAAGGGGGAGGGAAAGTGGGAGATGGAAGGGTTGGGAATTTGGGATTAGCAGATGCAAACTATTAGATATATTAGGATGGATAAACAACAAGGTCCTACTGTATGACACGGGGAACTATATTCAGTCTCTTGTGATAAACCATTATGGAAAAGATTATGAAAAAGAATATATATATATATACACACATATGTGTGTGTATATATATATATATGTATATATATATATATAACCGAATCACTTGCTGTACTACATAAATTAATACAACAATGTAAATCTTCCTATACCTCATAGAATTATACTTCAATTTTTGTTATATTATTGCTCACTCCATGAGGCTTGCTGCTGCTGCTGCTTAATCACTTCAGTTGTGTCTGTCTGACTCTTCGTGACCTTGTGGACTGTAGCCCACCAGGCTCCTCTGTCCATGGGATTCTGTAGGCTTATGGGATCTTAATTCCCCCACTCGGGAATGAACCCAGGCCTATGGCAGTGAAAGGGTGCAATTCTAACCACTGAACTGCCAGGGAATAAAAGAAAAAAAATGAAGTATTTAATAATAATAATCCAGGAGTAAGCTTCAAATTTTATAAGCAAGATAAGAAAGTTGGTAGAGAAACATTTTGAAAGAGGCAAGTATGCTGTTGTCTTCATTATAAAAGACATGGTTTTATTGGTTTCATTGTTGAAAGTAATGGTTTCATTGTTGAAGCTGATAAGATAAATATAATTTCAGGTATTTTCTTTAACATACAAGGGATTTGACTTTAAAGATATACTTATCTTCTCTTTTCAAAGTCCCACTAGAGGAAAAGTAACTCTAAACAGAATGAGAGAAGGCTCATTAGCAGATGAAGGAACTGAAAATATCTGGAAGAAGTAGCGACTAATAAAGCAGCATGAGACTCACTTTATGGTCCAGCATGTTGTCAATTTTAATAAATATTTTCCCCACATGCTCTTGAAAAGTACATATTTTGCAGTTTCTAAATGCATGTTTTATATTTTTGTGATTGCTCAGATTAAGTAAGTACCTGTTATTCTCAATTTATCATACTGGATGCTAGAGATTAACAGTTTTATTTAAAAGCCACCCTCCTACATTGTTGGTGGGAGTGTAAATTGGTGCAGCCACTGTGGAGAACAGTATGGAAGTTCCTTAAAAAGTTAAAAATAGAGTTACCATATGATCCAGCAGTACCACTCCTGGGTATATATCTGAAGAAAACTATAGTTCTAAAGATACATAGATCCCAGTGTTCATAATAACTGTTTACAATAGCCAACACATGGAAGCAACCTAGATGTCCATTAACAGATGAATGGATAAAGAAGATGCATATACATATATATATACACACACACACACAATGGAATATTACTCATCCATAAAACCTAAATGCCCATTGACAGATGAATGGGTAAAGAATATCTGTGTATATATAAATATATATTATATTTATTTAATGGATTATTACTCATCCATAAAAAAGAATGAAATAATGCCATTTGCAGCAACATTAATGGACCTAGGGAGAAGGCAATGGCACCCCACTCCAGTCCTCTTGCCTGGAAAATCCCATGGACGGAGGAGCCTGGTAGGCTGCAGTCCATGGGGTCACTAGGAGTCGGACACGACTGAGCGACTTCACTTTCACTTTTCACTTTCATGCATTGGAGAAGGAAATGGCAACCCACTCCAGTGTTCTTGCCTGGAGAATCCCAGGGACTGGGGAGCCTGGTGGGCTGCCGTCTATGGGGTCGCACAGAGTTGGACACGACTGAAGCGACTTAGCAGCAGCAGTAGCAGTAATGGACCTAGACATTATCATTTTAAGTGAAGTAAGCTAGACAGAAAGACAGATATCATATGATATCACTTATATGTGGATTCTAAAAAAACAAAAGATACAAACGAACTTATTCACCAAACAGAAATAGACCCACACACGTAGAAAACAAGGTTATCAAAGGTTGGAGAGGAACAAATTAGGAGGTTAGGATGAACATATACATGCTACTATATTTATAGGAGACAACCAACAAAGACCTACTATGTAGCACAGGGAATTCTACTCAATATTTTGTAATAACCTAAGGAAAAAAGACTCTCTCATATATGCATATACAATGTGTATATATATAGTACTTATATATATATTCCAGTGTGTGTGTGTGTGTGTGTATGTGTGTGTATAAATGAATCACAGTGCTGTACACTTGAAACTAACACAACATTGTGAATCAACTCTACTTCAATAGAAAAAAAAGCCACAATATCTATTCTTAAAGAGCCTATAATTTAGCTGTCATTGCAATTCAGATTTTTAAAGAAATGGGTTTATGAAGGTAAAAAAGACACCCGTAATCTAACAAAAATGTTAACGTTTTATTTTCCTTATTCTAATTTTCCCTCCTACATATCTATTCCTAAACTTAATCATGTCATGAGGACAAGCAAATGCTCTGTGCTTCTGCACTCTGTTAGATGTTTCTACTTTGTCTTTTGACACCCACTCTCCTCAGCCCTCATCTATGTCCTGAGAGTCTGGCTGGTGTGGACACATCAACAGCTTCTCTTCCCTTTGGATTCCAGTAAACATTTGGCTAATGAGGATGCTCAGCAGGAGGTCAGAAGGAGGAAAAGAATGGTATATTGGGTTAATTTTTCTTCTGACTCTCTACTTACAGTTCACTGCAGGCGGACTTCATTCTTCAGCTGAAGATCAAGGAGCCTGTTGAGGAACTCCTCTCTACATGATATCCTTGCCTCAGGTTTCAGAAACCATTTCTTTCTCCCTCTTCTTCAGACTGAGGGGCTGCAACCACTCTGGGGGAATGCACTGTATGGTTTGATAGCATGCTTAGGTTCATATCAAATTAAATCAGACAGAGAAAAACATTGTATATTAATGCATACATGTGGAATCTTGAAAAATGGTACCGATTATCTCATTTGCAAAGCAGAAATAAAGATACAGATGTAGTGAACAAATATATGGATGCCAAGCGGTAAAGAGGAGGTGGAAGGAAATGGGATTGACACATAGAATACTATTGATACTGTGTATAAATTAGATGACTAAGGAGAACCTCAGGGAAGGGGATGGCACCCCACTCCAGTACTCTTGCCTGGAAAATCCCATGGACGGAAGAGCCCGGTAGGCTGCAGTCCATGGGGTCGCTCAGAGTCGGACAGGACTGAGCAACTTCACTTTCACTTTTCACCTTCATGCATTGGAGAAGGAAATGGCAACCCACTCCAGTATTCTTGCCTGAAGAATCCCAGGGACAGGGGAGCCTGGTGGGCTGCTGTCTATGGGGTAGAAAA
>NW_011494235.1:36505-36873 GCF_000754665.1 Bison bison bison | reverse complement strand
GCCCAGTAAAATAAAGTCAGCCACTGTTTCCACTGTTTCCCCATCTATTTCCCATGAAGTGATGGGACCAGATGCCATGATCTTAGTTTTCTGAATGTTTATAGCACAGGAAACTGTACTCAAGGCTCTATGGGGAAGGAAATTCAAACAACTCAACATTCAAAAAACTAAGATCTTGACATCTGGTCCCATCACTTCATTGCAAATAGACGGGGAAAAAGTGCAAAGAGTGGCAGATTTTGCTTCCTGGATTCCAAAATCTCTGTGGACAATGAGTGAAGCCATATAATTAAAAGACTTGTTCTTTGAAACAAAAGTTATGGGCGGCGCGCGGGGCCGGCGGGCGGCGGCGCGGGGCTCGGCGCCCA
>NW_011494235.1:35631-36405 GCF_000754665.1 Bison bison bison | reverse complement strand
GACTCCTTGCGACCCCATGAACCACAGCACGCCAGGCCTCCCTGTCCATCATCTACTCCTGAGGTTTATTCAAACTCATGTCCATTGAGTCTGTGATGCCATCCATCCATCTCATCCTCTGTTGTCCCCTTCTCCTCCTGCCCCCAATCCCTCCCAGCATCAGGGTCTTTGCCAATGAGTCAACTCTTCGCATGAGGTGGCCAAAGTATTGTAGTTTCAGCTTTAACGTCAGTCCTTCCAATGAACACCTAGGACTGATTTCCTTTAGGATGGACCAGTTGAATTTCCTTGCAGTCCAAAGGACTCTCAAGAGTCTTCTCCAACACCACAGTTCAAAAGCATCAATTCTGCGCTCAGCTTTCTTTATAGTCCAACTCTCACATCCATACATGACCACTGGAAAAACCATAGCCTCAACTAGACGGACCTTTGTTGGCAAAGTAATGTCTTTGCTTTTTAATATGCTGTCTAGGTTGGTCATACCCACTCCAGTGTTCTTGCCTGGAGAATCCCAGGGACAGGGGAGCCTGATGGGCTGCCATCTATGGGGTTGCACAGAGTTGGACACGACTGAAGTGACTTAGCAGCAGCAGCAGCAGGTTGGTCATAACTTTCCTTCCAAGGAGTAAGCATCTTTTAATTTCATGGATGCAATCCCCATCTGCAGTGATTTTGGAGCCCAGTAAAATAAAGTCAGCCACTGTTTCCACTGTTTCCCCATCTATTTCCCATGAAGTGATGGGACCAGATGCCATGATCTTAGTTTTCTGAATG
>NW_011494235.1:5529-35531 GCF_000754665.1 Bison bison bison | reverse complement strand
AAAAGAAAAAGAAACAAAAGTTATGACAAACCTAGACAGCATATTAAAAAGCAGAGACATCACTGTGTCAACAAAGGTTCATATAGTCAAAGCTACGGTTTTTCCAGTAGTTATGTACAGATATGAGAGTTAGACTGTAAAGAAGGCTGAGTGCTGAAGAATTGATGCTTTCAAACTGTGGTCCTGGAGAAGACTCTTTGAGAGGCCCTTGGACACCAAGGAGATTAAATCAATCAATCCTAAAGAAAATCAACCCTGAATGTTCATTGCAAGGACTGATGCTGAAGCTGAAGCTTCAATATTTTGGCTACCTTATGCGAAGAGATGACTTATTGGAAAAGACCCTGATGCTGGGAAAGATTGAAGCAAGAAGAGAAGGGGGCAACAGAGGATGAGATGGCTGGATGGCATCACTGACTCAATGGACATTAATTTGAGCAAATTCCAGGAGATACTAAAGGACGGGGAAGCCTGGCGCACTGCAGCCCATGGGGTCACAAAGAGTTGGGCACAACTTAGCGACTGAATGACAACTACAAGCATGGATGAAGTGTGGGTAGGTGAAAGATGGAGGGAAGTTAAGTGCCTGTGACACTTTGTTGCTGTGATGACAATGATTGTAAATACTGTGAGTTCACATGGCCTCTTTTGATGGCCTTAGAAAGTATGATTTAGGAAGAGGAGAATTTGCAAGCTGTAAATGTCAGGCTGAGAAAAGTGATGGACAATCAGGAGGCTTTGATGTCATGTCCAAAGAAGCCTCACAAGTGATAAGATAGCTGTGGTGCGCCACCTAGAATCATCCTGAAATCACCCTCCTGCAGTCTGTGGAAAAACTGTCTTCCATGAAATCAGCCCCTGGTGCCAAAAATTTGGGGACTATTGGTCTAAGACACTAAGAATTCATTTGTGAGAGGAATAGAGGCATCCTTGAAACACACTGTATGGGCTGTCTTCTGTAGGATGGATTTTGGAATTGGATTTCTTGATCACGATGGAATTAATGGAATCCCAGGCTGATGTAAACTAGGTGGCACTGACGTAAAGTAGATGTGATAAGATAGCTGTGGTGAGGTCCAAGCCAGAGGTCTCTGTGGTGGGTTGCAGAATCTATAGCATCCATCATTTGCACATTCTGTGTGCTCTGCAACACAGGTAAGAGGTAGTGGTGGATGGCTGAGGCTGAAAAGTAAGTCCTCAGATTTCTTTGGTTCCTCTGAATCTCACTGGCTACAGAAGCAGTTCTACCCTGTACCTTCCTTGTCCCCAACCATGATCCACACCCTTGCCATCTGATGTGCAACCTTCAGAAGAAACTGATAATTGGAAGGTGATGCTGAATATCTCTGCACTCACTGCCTGCACACTTCATCATCTCTAGGTTCATAACCAAAACCAACATAGCAAGGGCTGAAAAGTACAAGGCCTGTTCCAATAAAAGAGCTTATTCACCAGAAAAGTCATGCAAAGCACGTGTGGGACTGAATTACAAGGGTGTTAGTTCAAGGGGGATAGTAAGTTTTAATGGGCCAAATTCATAGACATGGGAGCATCCTTCTAGGATTTGGGACTTAATGTGTTAATTAAGCCATATAGCCTAGACACCCAACATCTCTTAGGTTGGATAATTGAAATTTGGATTCAAAGAGTGTAAGTTAATAAGGTGTAAAAACTGCAGCTTTCTGAGTATATTTCAGAGGAGGAGGTCTGAAGGCTCAGGGAGAGGGGAGAGTTAGAATGGATCTATCACGTGTAATCTGTTTAGACTGCCCCTGACTATACTCTCACAGATGTGTCAGATGGGTCCTCTAAGGCAGGGGTCCCCCATCTCTGCTATCTAATGCATGATGAGCCAAGGTAGAGCTGCTGTAGTAATATTAGAAACAAAGTACAAAATAACTGTAATGTACTTGAATCATCCTGAAACTACACCCTCCTCCTCCCGCCACAGTTTGTGGAAAAATTGTCTTCCATGAAATTGGCCCCTGATGCCAAAGAGTTTGGGGACTACTGGTTTAAGACACTAAGAATTCATTGGTGAGAGGCAGAGCCATCCTTGAAACACACTGTATGGGCTGTCTTCTGAAGGATGGATTTTGGAATTGGATTTCTTGATCACGATGGAGTTAATGGAATCCCAGACTGATGCAAACTAGGCGGCAGCTCTTAAATAAGCAGTGGAGACAATGTGGGTGCAGGGAACAGGAAAGCCACAGAGATAGACTGCTCATCAGAATTTTTAACTATCAGGGATCTGTAAAGATGGCATTGATCACAGTGTCTCTAAATACAAAATAATCTATGAATGTGCTGCTTTACATAGATAGTAAAAATTCTAAGACAATTGGGCAGAAATATGGCTTAAGTCCTGTAGTAGGAATTTTCAGCCTTGTACTTAGTCTCTGCTGCTGCTGCTGCTAAGTCACATCAGTCGTGTCCGACTCTGTGCGACCCCATAGACGGCAGCCCACCAGGCTCCCCTGTCTCTGGGATTCTCCAGGCAAGAATACTGGAGTGGCTTGCATTTCCTTCTCCAATGCATGAAAGTGAAAAGTGAAAGTGAAGTTGCTCAGCCGTGTCCAACTCTTTGCCACCCCATAGACAGCGGCCTACCAGGCTCCTCCATCCCTGGATTTTCCAGGCAAGAGTACTGGAGTGGGGTGCCATTGCCTTCTCTGGTACTTAGTCTCTAAACTCAGGCTAATTCACATATCTATCCACAACCTATTAACTGTGGATGAGACTGTCCCTCCTGGAACAAAGATTCTACAGTGTTTTATAACATATATAATGTGAATCTTCCCTAAAGTCTTCTCCAAAAGTACCTGTAGCCACATATTAGGATGGTTACACTTTGGAAAAAAAGGATAATATCTACATAATTCTGTAATCATCAAGTCCTAGCTCCTAACGGATATTAATATGCAGAAACCTGAAATATTGCCCTGATGGTCCACCCATTATCTTATAGAGATAAGATAATAGATGGGATCTTGGCTTGAGAATGTGTCACATGGATCAAGTGGCCCAAACACTCACTCATTCCCCCCAGTCTTGGAATATATGTATGTGTATATATCCTGGTTAACAGGAAATTTCAAACACCCCACAAACTTTGGCAAGATATGTCCATGTCAGAAGGTAGGAGATAAATCCTGCTAAATTTCCCAATAGCTATCACGCTGATGAAGTTTGTAGGTTCCAATGGTCCTAGGCTTAGCAGCGTTTTGTCACTGAAACCAGATTGTGGTTGCTCTGCCTTTCATCCCCCACCATGAGGAAAGAAGCACACTCTTGGTGGGTCTTTTTTGTGTTTTGCAGGCGGCATACATCACACTTGGTCATGCTCCTTTGATCCATTTATTGAGTAACTCATAATGATGACAGTTTTGAATGGGGCTTAGAGCAAAATATGGCTCTGGACCAAGTCCAGTCTGTGGTGCAAAGTGATAAGGAGCTTTCTGATGCTGCTGCAGGCCCAGTGGCACAGGAAACATCGACAGCAAACAGTGATACTGTATGAAGCCTCTGGCAAGTCCCCAACGGTCCTTGGCCCCTGGGATTTGTAATGAGATCTTCTTCTGTGACACTTATTCTCTATTTGAAAAGCAGCTCTTGGACCCAGGTAGAAGCTGAATGTCCAGCCATGAGATACTAAGTGAATATGGGAGCCGACTCATCATGACCTTGGTGTTATCTGATACCCTGAAGCATAATATTGGCATGTAGAGTAGCATGTCATTATAAAACACAAATGGGATATATGATGCCAGGTCTGCATTGTTCTGGAGATACCAGTAAACTACACTTAGCAGATGGTAAGACTCTGAAGTTCATCTACTGCTTTGCCATCCGTCCCTCAACTCTTTCATCTGGCTTCATGAGTAGTTCCCTATGTTGGTTACTAGAAGAGGAAAGCATGTAGGCCTGGTTTGATGATGGGTCTGCAAAGTATGAGAGAATAAGCTGGAAATGGGTGACTGCTTCTTTCCCACTCTGTGTCCTCTCTGAAAGCAATGGAGGGAAGAATTCCCAAGATAAGAACCTCAGGTGCTATGTCTGGTGGTCCAATTCGTGGGGAAGGAAAGATGGTCTGAGCATCAGATCAACACTGACTCAATGAGCAGTTTTCACTGGGTTAGATGGTTTCTTGGAGGATGGAAAAGGATTGAATGATTGGGGATATAAGGAAGAGATAGATCTAGACCTACTTAGAGTAGACAGAGAGACATTTCTATCCTACATGAATTTCTGTCTGTGGGTATTCATTGCAGAGGAAGCTTTTTTTTTTTTTTTTTTTTTTTAGATTCTTTTCCCATACGGACCATTACAGAATATTGAGTATAGTTCTCTGTCCTATAGAGCTGGTTCTTATTAGTTACCTATTTTATATATAGTGGTATGTATATGTCAGTGACCGTCTCTCAGTATATCCCCCCACCTTATCTCCTGGTAACAATAAGTTTGTTTTCTACATCCGTGACTCTACAGAAGAAGCTTTTATAAATTAGGTGGACAAGAAACAATACTTTGTATTTGTCAGTTTTGGACACCCTGGTGTTTGCTCAGTGGACCCATATATACAGAGTGGTATCCATGACTACAGAGATGCAGACCATCATGATCTCAGCATCACGGAGTTCCCTTTAACAGTGGCCATGCTGTGCCATGCTGGAGTCTCACTTGGCAAGATCACCGGCCAACTCTAAGCTCTGGATATGGCACCATTCCAGGAGGAACAATTCAGCTATCTATTACAATATTGGTATCACCACATCCTTCCCTTCACAGATAAGGGTAACCCTTTGTTCTGGCAAAGATTCCAAGTATGGATTTACCTTATCTGCCTAGTACCAATGTTCTTAGCACAAAATTACACTATGCTTTATCTTTACCATGGTGTCTACGGCATTAGTAGTGTTGGTCACTTGGTCATGTCCAGCTCTTTGTGATCCATGGACTGTTGCCAGCCAGGGTCCTCTGTGGATGGGATTTTCCAGGCAAGAATACTAGAGTGGGTTTCCATGTCCTCCTCCAGGGGATCTTCTCAACCAAGGAATCAAACCTGGGTCTCCTACATTGCACGCAGATTCTTTACCATCTGAGCTCCCCTATAGCATTAGTTCATATTAATTGTTATGAGCCATGTGTAGAAAATTTAACACATTGTTAATAGTTACTGCAACTATTATTTTAAGTCTGATTTTAGCCTTTGAATGTCCATGTGTCAAGATTTTAAAAAATTGTAAGTAGCTGAATCTCTTGCTTTTATTCTTTGTGTTTTATTTTCTGGCTCTATGCTTGAAAAGTTTTTACTTCTCTAGAGACTGGATTGTTATTCACTTCTCTTTTTTCCTCTAGTTTTTCTAAGATTTGATATTTTTTATATTTAATTCTTCAATCCATCTGGAATTGATTTCTCTGCATGATGTGAAGTAAGGGCCTAAAATTGATTTTTTCCCCTAAATTGCTACCCAGAGGTCCTGGCACCATTTGTTAAATAATCTTTCCTTTTCTCATTGATGTGTGATGTCTTCTTTATCACATATTAAATTCTCATACATCCTGGAATCTATTCTCAGGCTATCTATTTTGTTCCATTGATCTTTCTGTCCAGTCCCGTGCAAACATCACACTAGTCAAAAAGAACTTAAAAGAAAAAAAGAACTTTAAACATGCTTAGAATAAGAAGATATGCAAGTAAGAGATAGGCTGCCCATTTGAGGCCAGCTATAAAACTCTGATGTAACAGTGAGAAAATCATACTCTCCCCCCGCCCCCACTTTAAGTATGTTTCTTTCAGGGAAATATCTCATAGGATAGAAAAGGAAAATATTAGTCAACAGGGTATTAGAAGCTAAAAATGGGTGGAAAGTTATAGCAAAAAGATAATATTTCATTTACCTTTTCAAATGAGCATCAGTCTCTTCATCTATGTCAGGTACTGGTGTCTTCTATGGTTCAAGAATTGTGTCTGAACTTTAAATATGAATTTTATTTAATCTTGAGATAATTCCTTGGCAGGAATTGTTGTTATCCCCATTTTCTATGTCTCCAAAACTTCATGTTCAACTCTTTGTGACCCCATGGACTGAAGCCTGCCTCTGCTGTCCATGGGGATTCTCCATGGAAGAATACTGGAGTGGGTAGCCATGCCCTCCTCCAGGGGATCTTCCCAACCCAAGAATCAAACCCAGGTCTCCTGCACTGCAGGTGGATTCTTTACCATCTGAGCCACCAGGGAAACCCAAGAGTACTAGAGTGGGTAGCCAAGTCCTCCTCCAGGGGATCTTCCCAACCCAAGGATCAAACCCAGGTCTCTTGCATTACAGGCAGATTCTTTACCATCTGAGCTACCAGGGAAGCCCTCTGCAGCCCAAGCAGGATTCAAAATAGACTCCCAAGAAGGCAGGCTTCAGATGTCAGAGTAAGAAGAACCAGAACTTACCATCCCCTTCCTCCCCCTACCCCATGTGCAGATCAACGCTACAAATAGAACAACTCTTGCTAAGAAAGACCTGAAAACCAGCAGCATGGCTCTTCTACAACCAAGGTTGTAAAGAAAGGACCCCAGAGTCTGGTGAGGGGGGAGGAGATGATCTTGTCAGGACTCACACCTCTAGCGAGTGACCCAGAAAAAGAATGGGGTATCCCAAGCTCAGGGATTCTTCTGAAGCAGTCAGGGGTTCAAGCCCCATGTTAGGCACCCCTGCCCTGACATATGACACTGGGTAGATTAGCCCCCTTTAGCTGGTTTGAACGGAGAAGGCAATGGCACCCCACTCCAGTGTTCTTGCCTGGAAAATCCCAGGGATGGGGGAGCCTGGTGGGCTGCTATCTATGGGGTCGCACAGAGTCAGACACGACCGAAGCGACTTAGCAGCAGCAGCAGCAGCAGCTGGTTTGAAAGCCAGTGGGGCTCATTGGAGGGCTGTAAGGAACTGAGCCTCCATTCTTGAAGAGTGCATGTACAGACTTGCTTGTTCCCAGTCCCCATGCAGAGGCAACAGTGAAAACTGCTTGGTGCTCGGGCTGGCCTGATGGGACACTCCAGCCTGCCCCAGCCCACACTGGCTCCTGCTTCAGCCCCTCCTGCTCCAGAACTGCTCCTCACTAAAGTGGAGACTGCTATTGCCATGGTGTGCAAAGAGTAGGGAAAAAAGTGGAGCCAGCTCACAAACGTGGCTCTAACCCAATGGGCCCCAATCCAGCCTCTGATCAAGGTCGAGACTGCTGTCACTCAAAGAAGCCCAGCACCCTCAGGGCTCTTGCTCCAGCCCTCTGGCCCCAGTCCTGTGCCCCCAAGAGGGCAGTGACTGCCACTGAGCTTAAGAGAAACCCTTGTTCTCACCTGGCTCTGCCTCTGGTCCCTCTGACTCCAGCCCCACCTACCACCAAGGCAGCTGTCAGTACACCCAAAAGAAGATGTGTTCCCTGCTCACTTCAGATCCAGCTCTCACACCAAAGCTGCTGGCCACATGCAGCCTGAATTACAATGCTCCTTTGCACAAGGACATACCTTCAAGACTGGGTTAGGTAACTGTTTTGCCTAAGTGCATAGAGACAAACAGAGAGAGTCAAACAAAATGAGAAGACAGGGGAATATGTTCAAATGAAAGAATAAGATAAAACCCAGAAAAATCCTAATGAAAAGGAGATTAATAATTTACCTGATAAAGAGGTCAAAGCAGTAGTAATAGAAATGCTTATTGAGCTTGGAAAAAGAATAGAGAAACTAACGCATATATATGGAATGTAGAAAGATGGTAATGATAACCCTGTATGTGAGACAGCAAAAGAGACACAGATGTACAGAACAGTCTTTTGGATGCTGTGGGAGAGGGCGAGGGTGGGATAATTTGGGAGAATGGTATTGAAATATGTATAATATCATATGTGAAATGAATCGCCAGTCCAGGTTCGATGCATGATACAGGATGCTCGGGGCTGGTGCACTGGGATGACCCAGAGGGATTATATGAGGAGGTAGGTGGGAGGGGGGTTCAGGATGGGGAACATGTGTACACCCGTGGCGGATTCATGTTGATATATGGCAAAACCAATACAATATTGTAAAGTAATTAGCCTCCAATTAAAATAAATAAATTTATATTAAAAAAAATAAAGTTCAGGATACTCTGTCAAAATAAATAAATAAATAAATATACCTTAAAAAAACCCAAATAACTAGAAAATATAAAGAGAATTTGAACTGAAGGATACAATAATTGCAATGAAAAATATGCTAGAGGGAATTAACAGCTGATTAAGTGATCCAGAAGAATGCATAAGTGACCTGAAAGATGGAATAGTGGAATAGTCTGATGAAGATAAAACAGTATGATTCACCCAATCAGATCAGCAAAAGGAAACAAACAAAAAAATTAAATGGGGACCATTTAAGGGACCTCTGAGAAAACAGGGATCCCAAAAGGAGGAGAGAGAGGTTAAAGGACAGAAAACATATTTGATAAAATAATGGTTTATAACTTCCCATCTACAACTGCATCAAAAAGAATAAAATATATAGAAATCAACTTAACCAAGGAGGTGAAACACCTACACGCTGAAAAGTGTAAGATATTGATGAAAGAAAATTAAAGATGATACAAAGAAATAGAAAGATATCCTATGTTCATGGATGGAAAAATTAATATGGTTAAAATGTCCATACTACCCAAAGAAATATACAGATTTAATGCAATCCCTATCAAAATATCAAGGGGCATTTTTCATAGAACTAGAACAAATAACCCTAAATACTGATGGAACCATCAAAGACCCTGAATAGTCAATGAGTTTCAAAGTGTAGAAGATCGTGATGCAATGTGGCTGGTTTGACAATGCAGGGGCTATGAAAGAAGGAAAACGGAGAGCCTTGAGGAGAAGAGAGTGACCCTGGCAGAAAAGAAATGAGGACCTCAGTCCCATAACCACAAGGAACTGAATTTTCCCAACAATGTACAGGAACTTGGAAAAGGATTCTTCCCCAGAACCTCCAGATAAAAGCCCAATGGCACCCCACTCCAGTACTCTTGCCTGGAAAATCCCATGGACAGAGGAGCCTGGTGGGCTGCAGTCCATGGGGTCGCTAAGAGTCGGACACGACTGAGCGACTTCACTTTCACTTTTCACTTTCCTGCATTGGAGAAGGAAATGGCAACCCACTCCAGTGTTCTTGCCTGGAGAATCCCAGGGACGGGGGAGCCTGGTGGGCTGCCGTCTATGGGGTCGCACAGAGTCGGACACAACTGAAGCGGCTTAGCAGCAGCAGCAGCAGCTGACAGCAGGATTTCTGCCTTGTAATTGTGTGAGTAGAGAGCTCAGCTAAGTTCAACCAGATTTCTGACTCACAAACTGAGTTAGCAAATGGATGTCAAGTTGCTGAGTTTTTGGCTATTTGTTACAGAAGCAATGGAAAATAGATTTACAGACAGACCTCAGAGATACTTCAACTTTGGTTCCAGACCACACAATAAGTGAATATCACCATAAACAGAGTCACATGAAATTTTTGGCGCATATAAAAGTTATGTTCACACTCTACTGTAGTCTATTAAGTGTGCAATAGCATTGTGTCTAAAAATAATTTAATCTAAAATACTTTATTACTAAAAAATTCTAACCATGACCTGAGCCTCCAGTGAGCTGTAGTAGTAACTCAATCATTGATCACCATCACAAATATAATAATAATGAAAAAGTTTTTGAAATATGGCTACAGTTGCCATAATGTGGAACAAGCAATTTCTGTTGGAAAAATGGCACTTAAAGACTTGCTGGATGCAAGGTTGCCACAAACTTTCATTTGTAAAAAAAAAAAAGCAAGAGCAAAACCACAAAACAACAGTATCTACAAAGCACAATGAAGTGAAGTGCAGTAAAACCAGGCCTGCCTGTACTTGGTTAATGTGCCTTGATAACATAGTAATAACAGTAACAATTTATTGATATAAATGTATTGATATGTGCTGAATACTTTAAAGGGATTCTCTCAATGAATCCTCATCCCAGGGCTATGACCTAGATGACAAATTGCTCAAAGTAACCTACTAAATATTGGGTTGGCCAAAAGATTCATTCAACATTTTCCACAAGATGGTACAGAAAAAGGTGAGTGAACATTTTGGCCAAACAAATAGTAACGCCAGGCTTTGAACTTAGCTGACTCCTTCTATTCAATTACAAAATGACTCTGTTACCCACAGCTTCAAGCATTGGTTCATCAATACCTGCAGTCACTGCAGATTTTTCAAACACAGATGCCACAATTCCATGCATCATCACGCCGTCTCCTCTTTGCTAAGGAGCATCACGGGGCTATAGTCATGTCCGCCTTTAGCTCCAGCTTCCCTGTACCCCATTTCAAGCCTTATCTGGCTACGCAAACACCTGGGAACTTCTACTTCCTTCACATTTCCTGAGCACCAGGTATTCGCATCACTTGTTTAGCATTTAGAGCCTCATGGCATTATGACGATTCCCTTATATTTTATTTATTATATTTCTACCCCTCAGCAAAATATAAGCCTTATGAGGGAAGGAATTTTTTCATTTTGGTTACTGTTAGGTTCCAAGTACCTAGTGTGTGTGTGCGCTCAGCTGCTTAGTCATGTCCAACTCTTTGCAACCCCTTGGGCTGTGGCCTGCCAGGCTCCTCTGCCCATGAGATTTTCTAGGCAAGAATACTGGAGTGGGTTGCCATTTCCTTCTCCAGAAGATCTCCCCAACTCAGGGATAGAACCTGTGTCTCTTGCGTCTCCAGCATCAGCAGGTGGAGTCTCTACCACAAGTGCCATCTAGGAAGTCCCCAGGTACCTAGAACAGGTACTAATTCACTAGAGATACTCAATGCATTTTTGTGGAATGAATGAATAAAGAAATGAACTTAGACTCTTTCACTTCTTTCATTCAAACTATATTGATCTGATCCATTTTATAATTCAATTTCTTCCTGAGTTCTACATGATGTTTTACTTTCTTCTGAGTTTCATGGAGATTATGCAGAAGATATAATGCTGCAATTTTCCCTTTCACCCAGAGCCACTTGTGCTCTAACTAGGCATGGGAAACACTATTTATCGATTAAGTTCTTCGTTCCTGGCCTTTCCTAGGTATTTTACATATATGCGCTATTTCATGTAACCTTCATGCTACTGTATGAGGTTGGTGTTCTAGCTTCCATTTGACCAAAGAAGTTGAAGATCAGAGAAGACAGCCCAAGTTTACTTGTCTAGTAGAGGCTATGCCTGCTATTCAGATATTTCTGAATGCAAAGACTGTGCCTTTCCACTATAGCATAACCACTAGAATATAAACTCTATGAAAATGGTTTCTTTCTTATGAGAGTCCCTTGGACAGCAAGGAGATCAAACCAGGCAATCCTAAAGGAAATCAACTCTGAATACTCATTGAAAGGACTGTTGCTGAAACTGAAGCTTCAATACTTTGGCTACCTGATGCAGAGGGCCAATTCACTGGAAAAAACTCTCAATGCTGGGAAGGATTGAAGGCAAAAGAAGAAGGGGGCAGCAGAGGATGAGATGGTTAGATAGCATCACCAACTCAATGGATGTGAATTTGAGCAAACTCCGGGACAGAAGAGGCTGGCATGCTGTAGTCCATGTGGTCATAGAATCAGACATGACTTAGAGACTGAATAACAACACCAAAAAATCCTTAGTGCCTAGCGCATATTTGAAAATCAAATGCACATATATTGAAAAAATTAATAAATCGAAGAACAGATGAATGGATCGTGCCTCTTCTCTACTTCTGCTTCAGAGGGAAAGCTCTTACCTTTCATCCAAGTACTTTTGATTAAGATTCTACTGTACATGCTTTAGCAAACTTTCTATCTTCTTCTTGACTTAATAGGGGTATTAGCATATTGGAATTGGAATCATTCTTAGAAGGTGGTTTTTCAGTTTCCCACCAATGTAGAAATCCTTTTTATAGCCTCCTGGACAGATGGTTGCCAGTCTCTGCATGGACACCTCCAGTGATGGAGGACAGAAGAGAACAGGAGGCAGACTGTTTCATTTTGGAGGCAGTTCTGATGATTAGAAACATTTTCAATTGAGTTGAACTAGATTCTGCTGTGTCAGTAAGGATTCTTCCTGTTTCAAAAAATGGAAAGCACAACTAAAGTTGGATTTTTAAATAATGAGGATTTATCAAGTCAGTGATTGAGAAATGCAGTGTGGGTGTAAGTTTCAGGTATAATTTGAGTCAAAAGCCCATAGTGTCCTGAGGGTTCTGCTCCATTTCTCCAGAATTCTCTCTGCCCTGACATCCTCCAGGTGTCAGTGTCTCCTTGGGCTCCTTTTGTTTTGAAATAAGAAGGAAAAAATGCAGTTCTAGGGCCTTTTAGCTACACATTACTGTTACATGGAGGAAGAAAGAAAGAGATTTTGTTCCAGTCCATCAAGAAAAGTCATAAGGCTTAGTCTGACGAGACAGGATTAAGATCTGGTAACTCATGGGACCATGGTCAGCACATGGGGACTGACTGAACCTAAGTCAAAGGTCCCAAGGGTGTGGGAAGGTGAGTTTAGTGAACACTATTGAACCCTACAACCCTTCTACTCTTCCAGCAGAAACCAGATTTTATTAATATTCGTGTGTCTACCTATTGTCCATGCAGTTCATATGACCAAGAAGAAGCCCTTCCATCCCTGGGTGAATTTTCATTTTTACATCCTGATTAGCCTAATACAGTCAGTGCATGGAACTCCCCTGGTGACTGCTCCTGGCTTGGGCTTAGGCCATCAGCTAAAGATTGTATTCTGTGCTTACAGAAGAGGTTATCCTTTCTCCTTGAGTGAGATAAATAGGAAAGTCTAAGGTCCTGATTGCTAAAAGCAGCCGTTTTGTCCCAATAGCAATGGTCAGACTTAGAAAGAAGCCACTTCTATTGGAAGCAGGAGATAGAAAAGACCAGGTTACCAGCAATGTTGTTGAGCTCCTAGTGGTTTCATGCCTGGACCTTCCGTAACCAAGTTCCTGATGTCTTATTTAACTATTTATGTTGGGATTTCTACACTTTGAAATAAAAATTATCTTTACTGGCACAGGTGGAAAGGATCTTGGCAATACTGTCAGTCAGCAAGCATAACCTCATAGGATTTCTCTGTCATCTATCCACTGGCTCAAAATCTACTGCTGAAGAATTTAAGAATGAGTTCCCTCCAAGGTGGTATAATACTTTGCCAGCTAACACGCCCATCTTAGAAGTCTATCCTTCAGGCTATGATTCCCAGGCTGGTTGATAGATCACCATATGATGTGGCATTCAGACTCTCATCATGTTGGTAAGTCTCACAAAGTTTACAAAACTGGACCCCATATTCCAAATGTGGTCTGGTCTCCTTGGGTGCAAGGAGAATATTATGTTTCATATATATGATTCAGCTTGGTGTACTGGAAAGAAAACTGGAGTGAGTGTGGTTGTAATGGATTCAAGTTTAGGATCTGCCCACTAGAAGCAAATCTTTCAACCACGCTGAGCCTCAGGTATCTTTCTGATAAAATGGGGAAAGCAATCTCTGTTTACCTCAAAGCATTGCTATGCGAATCAGATGAAATAACAGATATAACAGTTCTTTGTAAATTGCAAAACTATTCGAAAGTAAGAATGAAGATTAATGTATCTTAAGGTGGTGTCAGCTTCCTTTGGCAGTTGTATCACATGGTTTAATTATACCCTGCCTTGTTTCAGAAAGAATTTCAGGCACCTTACAAGAAAACATAAAAAAGATAATATAGCATAAATTAGAGACAAAGTTAAAAAAAAAAAAAGAAAATAACTGTGTAGCCAAAAGGCAGACATTGAAAACCTGGTTCAGAGTGGGCACTGAGTAAACATTTTTCAATGAATATTGGAGTTGGTAAGAAAAGTTCTTCCAAAAATTCACTGTATGAGGTAGGGAGCTCAAATCTGCCCCTCTGTGACAACCTAGAGGGGTGGGATGGCATGGAAGATAGGAGCAAGGTTTTAAGAAGGATGGAACATACGTATACCTATGGCTGATTTATATTGATGTATGGAAGAAACCAACAAAATATTGTAAAACAACTATTCTCCAATTAAAAGTAAATTTAAAAAAATGTTCCTCGGAGCTTTCTAGAAGTCAGTGTGATTACAAACATTGTTTTTGTTAGTGCAGTTCTCAATTCCCATGAAATAAAAATGAATGTAACCTCTCTGTTGGTAGCTTTTCTGGATTTCCTAGGTGAGAACACACATTATCATCACATTTGCATTAATATCTCAAAACTCATATTTCCATGAACTGTATTAGCATATTACAGAACTTGTACCTCTGAGATGGGGCTCTGCAGGCTCAGACCCTCCCTAGGAAAAACTTCATTGTGTGTCTTTTTGACTAGCTTCCAGGCTATCTTCACAAGTCAAATGTCCCTGTTCCCTTTCCACCATGAGAGTGTCCTTGTGCATGCCCCCATTTCCAGCCCTGAGGTTCTAAGTGCCTGGTAGTTCAGAGGGAAGAAGAGGTTCTGTTCTCACTCAGGTCAAGGACCACCTTGTGCATCCTCATTTACACTTCACAATCTACTCTTCTCATTAGATTGGCAAATTGTCCCCTGCTTTTCAGGGAAACCCAGTCCCATCCAGAGAGATGTGACTTTATTCTCTGGCCCCAGTAGGACAACTATATCAACATGCAAAATTTCCACCTAGTACAGTTCCCCTGGGCAGAGTTATTCACTCTTAAATAACAAAGAGACCAAACCAGTCCATCCTAAAGGAAATCAACCGCGAATATCTACTGGAAGGACTGATGCTGAAGCTCCAATCCTTTGGCCACCTGATGCAAAGAGCCGAATCATGGAAAAGACCCTGATGCTGGTGAAGATTGAGGGCAGGAGGAGAAGGGGGCAACAGAGGATGAGATGGCTGGATGGCATCACTGACTCAGTGGACATGAGTTTGAGCTAACTTCGGGAGATAGTGAAGGACAGGGAAGTCTGGCGTGCTGCAGTCCATGGGGTCGCAAAGTGTTAGACAGGACTTAGCAACTAAACAGAAACAACAACAACAAAATAACATCCACTAGGTTCGGGTTGAACTTTGCTCTTCAAAGCTGGTTTGCATGGTCCCTTCAGTCTGAGGAGAAGACGAGACCCACTCCTCAAAAAACAGCCTTGTTGAATGAAAGTGTGAATAAATGATACATGTGATTGAAAGCAACTCTTCTGAATTGCATTCTGTGTAGTCAAAGTGGCAAAGTCTATCAAAATGGATGTGGATCAAGTGAATTATTTTATAAAGGTTTCACTTAATTTCCAAAGAAATGCTATAGTAAAATGTACACATAAGGAAATCGAGGATTAGAGTTAATAGTAAGCCTTCTAGATTGGTAAGACAAGTGGGGAGCAGCCAGAAGGTTTAGATTCAGACTTCTCTAGTTGTAAATCCTATCACTTAACCCGGCCTTAAAGCAGCTACACAATTGAAAGAAGACATATTAATTCATCAAATACCCTTGAACTCATATTATGTGCTAAGCCTTGTATTTGGCCCTTCAGCTCTATTACTTATCTTTCATTAATGAATTTACTAGTTTTCCCAATAGAATCTTTATTCTCTATTTAAAGCAGAGTAGAGCTTCTTCCTTGTATTCCTCCTTCAAGGATATTGCCTAAGATTTGATACCAAAATGGCAGATGCCCCATGGATTCAGAACTATTAAGCAGAGGGAATACAGCATTTCCTCCTTCCTCCCATGCTGTATCATTTACTGCATGTATCATTCCACATTTAATTAGTCCAGGGAATTCCTTCCAAAGCCTCGCACAACTGCTTCCAGTGCTGGGACTTATCATGGTTGACTTCTTGGGTGGTCCATCTTCTGTACTTACGGACCTCTGTCTTTGGTTTTCCTACCAGGAAAAGCAGTAGCACCTGCCAGTGTTGAACCAGCACTGACTGAGGCCCTGGTTGGAGTTTGGTTCTGATAAACTTGCAGAGGGGGCCATTATGTTAGCTTCCGAAGGGCCAGAGAGCGAGTCAGGGAGAGAGGACGGGTCCCTGAAGCTCTGACGGTATATGCACGAGAATGTGCTTGTTGGAGGCATGCAGCCTAGACAGTGTAAATCTGTCTGTTAGCTGGAAATGAATACAAATCAGCCCTCATTTGTATTCATTGATTCCACAAGCTAGCGGGTTTGAGAGGCTGCAGGGTGCCAGACAGGGAAGAAAGAGCCTGGCTTCTTGTCTCAGCCTTGCTGCTAACTTACAAGCGAACTCGGGCACATTATTTGCTGCCTGAGTCTCAGAATCTCCCTCCCTACGGCAGGTTCATTAATAACTGCCTGTTCGCAGAGCAGTGGGTTTCTCATGAGTCAAACAGGCCCATTCTTGAACCTCAGCTCTACTACTTGCTAGCTGTGTAGCTCTGAGCATGTATGTTACTTAAACTGAACCTCAGTTTCTTCATCTGAACAGTGGGAACAAGAATAATAGGTGACTCACTAGGCCATTGTGGAGCTTAAAGGAGCAGAACATATAAAGTGTTTAACAAAGAATGTGGTACATGGTAAGCCATGAAATAATGTCAGTGGTTCTTGTCAATGTTATTTTCCCATAGGGTGCTTGTAAACAGCAAATGAGACTTTACGTATACTCCATTTGATACAACCCCATGAAGTAATTGTAATTATATATGGACAATAAAAACTACATTATGGGTTTAAAGGATCATTGATATTGAGCTCTACTCAGCAATATACTAAGATAATAGAAACATCTATCTTTAGACTAACAGGATTTCAGAGATGATCAGATCCTGCTGTCTCTCCTTTTTAAAAACTTTTTATTTTGTATTGGGGTATAGCTGATTAACAAACAATGTTGTGATAGTTTCAGGTGAACAGCGAAGAGACTCAGCCATATGTATACATGTATCCATTCTCCCGCAGACTCTCCTCCCATCCAGGTTGCCACATAACATTGAGCAGAGTTCCATGTGCTCTCCAGTAGGTCCTTGCTGGTTATCCATTTTAAATATCCTGTTCTCTTGTTTTATAGATGAGAATATGCAGGCACAATGAAATAGAATTACTTGTCAATATCCAGAGCTAATTAGGGCCAGATTGGGACTGGAAACCAGATCTTGTGACTCAGCATATAGTTATATTTCCATCTATTCCATTTAACGTACCAGAAGACCAAAGTTGGGAAGACAGCAAATTGCCCGTGGTCACTCAGGTGAGTAGTGATAAATCTAGGAATCATATTTATAATAGCTCACCTTAAAGTGTGTTTTGTAGGTATTAAGCACTGTCTCAGTGCATTATGTATATCAAAAAATTTAGTCTCTACAACCTTAAGAATTACAGTTAAGATCCTCATTTTTCAGATGTGGGGATGGAGACCCAGAGAGGTCAAGTACACTGCCCAGGGGTGCACAGGAGCAACCACATTAGGACACAGATCATCTGGATTCTGCGTTTACACAATTCTTATCCATGGTATTCTGAGTCTCTCTACCTGACCTTGTTATTCTTCCCCCTGAAGCACAAATAAGTCTGAGCTCTTGTTGGGAAAATGAAGCATAAAGATAAAGAACAGTATTAGTAGCAACATACTAGCCAATCACTGGGTGATGCATGCATGTGTGCATGCTAAGTCGCTTCAGTTGTGTCCGACTCTTTGCAACCCTGTGAACTGTAGCTCACCCGGCTCCTTCCTCTGTCCATGGGATTCTCCAAGTAAGAATACTGGAGTGGGCTGCCATGCCCTCCTCCAGGGCATCTTCCTGACCCAGGGATCAAATCTGAGTCTCTTACCTCTCCTGCATTGGCAGGTGGATTCTTTACCACTAGAGATACGTGGGTGATGAGACAGAGCATTTTGCATGAAGGCTAAGGAGTCTGTACATAGCAAAGGAGCTAGCTTTTATTTTGAGCCTGTTGCTTTCAAGTTTCAGTGTTTTTAGAATCTCTCTGATAACTGCATGGGACACTTTTGCTAAAACAACATGTACCAGCAATGGCCCACAGAAGGATCAGTGGTTCTGAACACCTGCAGTTCAAGTGTCACTGTATCTGAAGGATAGACCTATGGTGTTATCTGGGACCAGAATCTGCATTCCACTGGGGATGGTGACTGTCTTGCCCTCTACCTACATATCCTAGAAAAGCCACTGCTGGAACAGCTTTGACATCTCTGCAGCAACACGTGGGTTCACTGGACAATGTGAGCACAGGTCTTAAATCAACCCTGTATGAAGCAATAGCAGGAAACATAGGCCCACCTCCTGGCTGGTACATCCAGTTCTCTCTAAAGCATCCGCAAATAGAGCTGCCTCTTTTGTGATGATTAAACATTCTTGGACCATTCAGGAGCCACAAGCAGGGCCCCTATAGGAAACTCTGGGCTTTTTGGTAATCTGGGCATATCAGAAGCTTGAGAAATTAATTGTACTATTAAAAGAGCTGTGACTTTATTTGTTCTGCAACTAGTTACATGTAATAATAGCGGGGACATTTAATGAGAACTTACGATGCTCCAGGCACAGTATCAAGTCATTTACATAACATAACTCCTTGACTCTTTGCAACATGAAAAGGTACTTTACACTCAAAGTACATTTTACACTCAAGGTAACTGAGCCCTGAGAAGGGAAATCACTCATTCAAGATCACCAAACTGTGGTATGGCCGAGACAGAAATCAGACTCAAGATTTCTGATAGCCTTTCTATCAGAAAGCCTTTCCCACTGTGAAACACAGCCATGCTTGAAATATAGAGACAGAAATGTTACAGTAGACACATTAGCTTAAGGAATTCCCTGATGGTCCCTTGGTTCGGACTCCGCACGTCCACTGCAGGGGCCACGGGTTCAATCTAGGGTCAGGGAACTAAGATTCTGCAAGCTGTGTAGCTTGGCCAATAAATAAATAAGAAATAAACATGTTAGATTAAAGGATGTGTATGTATTTTTGGAGTCGCCAAGAGTTGGATATAATTTAATGACTGGACAACAATAACAACGTGTATTTGTGAGATCTCTGTCTCAGAGCAAACTAAATTATCAGTGTGTCCTACCTTTAAGAGAGGAGTTTCGGTGGAAGAGGTTGGTGTCCAAATGGCAGGAAGCCCTACTGAGCTCCTGGGCTACCAGGTGAACTTGGCCAAGTGGATTTTCTTTCTAATCTAAGAGCAGCCCAGTTGGAAAACCAGGCACAGCACAAGAGCTTTTTTCTGAAAAACAAATCTCGTAACCGAGCCAGGCTTTGTCCCTGGGTGGAAAGATTGCCACAAAATGAGTGGCAGGAAGAAGCATCCTTTTTTAACTGTCAGAGCGATTCCAGGGCTATGTGAAAATGTGCCAGAAGGCAACGCAATTAGCAAATCCTGACACCAGTGGCTGCTTCTCTCCTGGGCAATGTCTTTGTTGGAGCCAACATCTGCCGGCTTACCTTGCCCAGCCAGGATGGGGGCTGCACCAGCCCTGCTGCCCACACACTCCATGCCAGGTGACTTGGCAGAGGCAGGCCCCTCGAGGGCTGTGTGGCCTGGACGTCTTGAGAAAGGGCCCAGCCTAAAGGTCCCAGGTGGCCCCACAAGCAATGCTGCTACTGCCAACAGAACCCCTTGCCTGTAAATACTGACCACAGCTCAGAAGACAAGATAAGTACTATAAATAAGATTGAAGTGGACACGGAGCATATTAGAATGTCTTTTCTGCAAGGCACCTGCAAAATGTGTTTGTTCAACAAAACTAATAATATTAGCTAGCACTGACTGAGCAGGGGGATTCGGTGCAGTTTCTCTTCCAAGTGCTTTGGGCACTTTATCTCCATCAACCTTACAACACAGAGAGGAAGGTGGGGCCGCACACTCCATTCTCCAGACTGAGAAAACTGAAGCTCGGAGAGGCTAACTTCACCCCAATACTGGTAAGCAGCAGAGCCCAGGTAGAGTTAGAATTAGTCCCAACCCGGAAGGGCTTCCCAGGTGGCACTAGTGGTAAAGAACCCTTCTGCCAGTATAGGAGACATAAGAAATGTGGGTTTGATCCCTGGATCAGGAAGATCCTGGGGAGGAAGGCATGGCAACCCACTCCAGTATTCTTGCCTAGAGAATCCCATGGACAGAGGAGCCCAGCAGGCTACAGTCCATAGGGTCGCACAGAGTCAGACATGACTGAAGTGACTCAGCACACACATGCATGCACACCAACCTACAAGATTCTTATTCCACACTGCCTTCCACTAGTTCCGTCCTTGGTGAAGTAAATCCTGAAACACACACCCCAGGGAGTCAGCCCCCTTTAAAAGGAAGACAAAAATGCACATCTGCCTATTTCATACATTTTTGTGACTTTATATTCACATGCATGACTTGTAACAGTGTGACTACCTATTCACACTCATGACTAGTAGCAGTGTGACTACCTATTCACACTCATGACTAGTAATAGTGTGACTACATATTCACACTCATGATTAGTAACAGCACAATTTTCTGGGGGGTTATGAATCTAGATTGGAGCTCTGGCCAAAAAATCAATTTCAAGAAAAAGTAAATTTGGAAATTTTAAGCAAGAATCAGTGTGTCCTTTTTCCTCCCCTCTGTGTCTTAATTTTAGCTCTAAAGCCAGAGGGCAGGACAACAGAATGTCTGAGGTTCCTTCCAATTCCAAAAAGCTCTGATTCCTCAGAAAACCTGCACCATGGGTATGCTGAGAGCAAAGGGAACACAACCAACCCTAGTGCATGGGCTTGATATATCAATATCGTGTCCATTACTCTCTGGCCTTCTGCCCTCAAATGGACTCTGTCTTCTGTTCCATCTGTCCAAATTCTCTCAAACAGCATAATTCCTACTCTTGTGCCATCTGCTACTTGAGGCCTTCTGTGAGCCACTGAGCTAGAGGTGGCTTCTATACCTCAAAACAGTATGCACACCCCCAGCGAATTACTGTCTATTCTGTGCTATCTTGCAGCATAAGATAGAGAATTGTGTGCTAGCCCCACCTGGACTGTCCTGCAGGCGTGAGCCAAGCAGATGTGTAGGGGGTGACTGTGGCTGAGGTGGGGAAAGGAGGGCATGGCATGATGAAGTTCCATGCAAGCGCTCATGGAGTGGAGAGGGGGAAAGGTGTTTAGTAGGTGCTGAGTGTGAGGTTTTGGGGAGAAGGACACAAAACTGAAAGTAAGAATTGTTAGGAATTATTAGAGCCAATTGTATTCCTATACCTTAACATTTAAAAAATAATTTTATTTATCTATTCATTTATCGTTGGCTGTGCTGGGTCTTTGTTGCTTCCTGGGCTTTTCTCTAGTTGTGGTGAGTGAGGGAAACTCTCTTTCGTAGCGGGCTTCTTTTGTGGTAGAGCACAGGCTGTAGGTGGATGGGCTCCAGTAGTTGTGGCACGGGGCTTGGAAGTTGCAGCTCCAGGGCTCTAGAGCACAGTATCAGGAGTTGTGGCCCATAGACTTTGTTTCTCTGGGGCAGGTGGGATCTTTCTGGACCAGGGATTGAACCCATGTCTCTTTCATTGGCAGGTGGTTTCTTTAACACTGAGACACCAGGAAAGCCTTAGAAGCTCTAGATTTATCTCAAGTATGGCCTTTCTGAAGCCTCCACAGATACTATAGCCAAGTAGAACCATCCACTCACTCCAGGGCCTGAACTGTAGCCAGGTTAGATATGAACCATGGATGGATGCTATAGACTTTTCCATCCATTGATTTATTTACATATCTGTGCCCTCCACTGCATGGTGAGCAACTGGAGAGTTGAGACCATACTAGAATCCTTTTTAACGTCCAGGGCTTGGTAAGTGTTGAATTAGCAAAGGTGACAATTTTCAAGGCACCAAGTGCAGAATTTTGTGTATGATTAATCATTAGTAATATATAAGACTTAGTCATTGTTTACTATTTACCAGAGAGAATGCCGATTCTTTCAATGGAATATCAGATTTAATCTGTTTGATAACTCTATAAATAACCATATAACACAGGTGGCTCAATGATAAAGAACCTGCCTGCAATTCAGGAGACATAGCAGGAACCATGTGTTTGATTTTTGGGTCAGGAAGATCTCCAGGGAAAGAAGTGGCAACCCACTCCAGTATTCTTGCCTGGAAAATCCCACGGACAGCCCATGGGATGACAAAACAGTCAGACATGACTTAGCGGCACAACAGCAACTGCTATTGCTAGCATTTTACTTATGAGAAAAAAATGAAGCTTAAGAGGAAATAAGTCACTAGCTCAAGTCTCTACTACCAGAAAGACTGAAGGCAGGAGGAGAAGGGGACGACAGAGGATGAGATGGCTGGATGGCATCACTGACTTGATGGAAAAGAGTTTGAGCAAGCTCCGGGAGTTGGTAATGGACAGGGAAACCTGGCGCGCTGCAGTCCACGGGGTCTCAAAGAGTCAGACACGACTGAGCAAGTGAACTGAACTGAATTACTACTAGCAACTGGATGAGCCAGGAATCAAAACTAAACTGAACTTGTGTGTTCAGCTTTAATATTGCATCAAGATGGAAAAAGGTGAAGGAGGAAACACATTATCTATAATATGGGAACAGGGGTCAGATATTAATGTGGTGTAATGATGAAGTAACATATCTAAATTTTAAATAAGCATGTAGCACCTTACACAACTTGATAATTTTTGATTATGCATCCCGTGATTATTATATGTGGGTGATTATTATCCCTTTTCAGGTAGCTGCAATTGCTTCAATACAGATAACCAACTCAAAGACATTTTTGTGTACTGAAAGAAAGGAAATGGCTCAGTCGTGTCCAACTCTTTGCTACCCCATGGACTGTAGCTTACCAGGCTCCTCTGTCCATGGGATTTTCCAGGCAAGAGTACTGGAGTGGGTTGCCATTTCCTTCTCCAGAGGATCTTCCTTACATAGGGATTGAACCCAGGTCTCCTGCATTGTAGGCAGAGGCTTTACCATCTGAGCACCAGGGAAGTCCTTTGTGTACTGAGAGGATGCCCTATTTGGAAAGAGTTGAGTCACTGGGACCCAAGCCTGAGTGCTATGATGGGCTATCAGGTAACAAGAAAAACTCATTCTCTTAGTTTAGGGAAAGAATGTAATGTTGTAGGAAGAGAATGCTCCTTGAAGCCAAAAAGCCCTCAGTTCCCGTCTCCTACCCAACACTTAGGCAACGTTTGACTTTGGTAAAGTCACTTAATTTTCTAAGCTTCCACTTCTTGTAGTTACATGGAAATGGTGATACATCACAGTGCAATTGAAAAAAGATAACGGTGTAAAAAACATAGCACCGTGCCCAGCACACAGCAAACGTGAGAAGGACTCTGAGAGGTAAGATTTTCAAATGATGAGCCTGATTTGTTTATGAAGTACAGGTCGTTCCTAATAGGAGATCCAGACGCGTTCTAAGGCAAGACTGTTATCATGAAGGTGAACTTTCCAAGTGCATTAACTTAGGTAAAATCAGTGAACATCTAATTTAGACATACCTCATACATCTCAGTACCCTCTAAGGTGCTTTGTGCACAAAAGGGAGGGAAGTCACTCAGTCATGTCCAACTCCTTGTGACCCCATGGGCTATAGCCTACCAGGCTCCTCTGTCCATGGAATTTTCCAGGCAAGAGTACTGGAGTGGGTTGCCATTTCCTTCTCCAGGGGATCTTCCTGACCCAGGGATCAAGCCTGGGTCTCCCACATTGCAGACAGACGCTTTACCATCTGAGCCACCATAGTTTGGCTTCCCTGGTGGCTCAGACAGTAAAGCGTCTGCCTGCAATATGGGAGATCTGGTTCAATCCCTGGGTCAGGAAGATCCCCTGGAGAAGGAAATGGCAACCCACTCCAGTACCCTTGCCTGGAAGATCCCATGGACAGAGGAGACTGGTATGCTACAGTCCATGGGGTCACAAAGAGTCGGACATGACTGAGCAACTCCACTTGTGCACAAAAAGACCCCAGCAAATACTTGGCTGGTTGACTCACAGGTTGAGAACTTAAATGGAATTCATGGTAGAAGAGAAGAAAATACTATAGGTGGCTCCCTCCACATCTGCTAGCCACCTCCTTCCAGTAGTCTTTCTTCTGTGCTACAGAGACTGGAAAACTGAAAGTGGTACTTCCTAGATTCCCTAGGACCTAAGGTTTTGGATATAATTTTGGTTTTGCATTCAGATTCACCTGGCAGCACTTGAATCAGACCCAAGTTGGGCAGGCTAGGTTGTGACATAGAAGGCATTGTGTTGTTGGTATTGATTGACCTTGCAGTCTCAATATGACCTTGGGGCCAAGAGTCCCAGCAGTGCCTTCCTGGCCTTCAGCATCCTTCCTGTGATACAGGCAGTAGTCCCTTTTGTGGCCAATTCTATAGTGTTATTCTAGAAATCAGCCTTGGAAGTTAATTCTACAGCATGCTCCTCTTATTCCTCTAATAATTCCCTGCATTAAATCTCTCAAAAATTATTAAAGAAGTCCTGACATCTATAGCTAAGATGTGATGGATACAATATTTGGTATCAGAAATGGTTATCAGCATTGGATTCCCAAGGATGAAAATCTAAGGTAGATTATGTGACCTGGCTAAAATGAAGGTAGTGAAGCCCTGGTTACCTTTGAGACTAGAACACTAGTAACCTATTGGTAAAACAGTATTTAAATGGCCACATATGGTCACCTGGAATGAAGCATCTGTTGGAGGCACAGTTTTGGCAAACAGAGCAGTAACTGATTTTGTTCTGCTGACACCAGGTACCTGGCATCTGACGAAGGTTAGTAAACTAAGATAGTGAATGGAGGAATGGGCCTGACTTACCTCCTTCTTCCAACAGGCAGCATATTTGAGCATCCACATGATTTTTCCCCAGAACAGTGTTTGACACTTATCTGAAACTGGTGGAGGTGCCATGACAAATGCCCTATCGTTCTTCCAAATGAAATTATTACAGTTTTGGATAAGTGAGTGTGTGTGTGTTTATACAGACAAGTGAGGAAGAATTATTCCCTAAAAATAACTAAAATTCAATTTTAGGGTAAACAAAACTGGCTTTATGGTCTTTATGGATATGCTAGTGCATTTCAGTGTTTTTCCACAAGTTGTCCAACTCCAAATTTGAGGAATGCCAATCTGTCAAAAGCCCTGGAGATTGTCCGCTCTCTCCACTTCACCCCATCTCAGGCTGCTTGACAAGTCACTAGTTGAGAACTTGTACCGGTCTTGTTGGCCACAACTATGACGAGCCCCCCAAATTCCTCCCTCACAATTTGGTATTATGTTGACTAAAACATGCACAATTTCGAATTGTGTTGACTAAAATATGCACTGAAGTTTTCTATTTCTGGTGCCAGGGAATATTGTTTACACAAGAACAAATTGAATCTCTGCCACACAGTAATTGCCCGGCGCCCCCAAAGTTGATGTGTTTGACTATGCAGCAGAGATTAAGCTTCTCCAAGGACCAACTCTCAGCATATTCAGAAAACTTAATTTTATATTCTTACTTACAAGGTTTTTTCCCTTTCTTGAATTACTTATTAAAAAATAAAAGTACTGTAACCATTTTTCTTTTGATAAAACTCAGGCAGCCACAGCCTGGTCTTCCCTTGGGTCCTCAACAAAGTGGTTTTATCTCTCCACTTCCTGGTCACAGACCACTCAGAGATCAAGGCTTCTGCAGCCCCTTCTGTCTTTCATGGAGAAGAGGAAAGAGAAGCTGGGCTGCTGAATATGTAAATCCTCCCTGGCAGACAGCCTTTGTTGTCTGATCATGGTGTGGGGAGGCTGAACTCTAACCCCAGAATCCACAAAATCTCAGAAGGAGGCTCTGCGAAGTGTTCATGGAGGGAATAGTGAAGGTTAAAGAAGAAAGCTAAAAGGAATCTCAGTGAAAAGGACTTGACTACACTGGGTTCTTTTTTTTCCCCTTCAGTTCACAGTATAAAATGGTAGCACAACGTTGAAAGAAAAGAAAGGCATGTCCCTGGCAATATCGATCCTGATGAAAGCTTGTCTCTAAACTGTTTGGGCACTTGGGGTTCCTCAACCAGACCATGCAAGCTGGGTTTCAGGGTGATCTGACTAGAGACCCAGACAATGTCAGCTGTGATGCTTAGCAACACTGACTCCAAGATCCAGGGGCATCCAAGTCAGTTAAAGCAAATAGTGATGAGTTCCAATGTACCATGGAGTGGCATCTGAAATTAGAACTTTGCTAACTTGATTCCCAGGGCTTTCCTCATGGCTCAGTGGTAAAGAACATGCCTATCAATAGAGGAGAAATGGGTTCAATCCCTGGGTCAGGAAGATCCCGTGGAATAGGAAATGGCAACCCACTCCAGTATGCTTGCCTGGAACATACCATGCACAGAGGAACCTTGTAGGTGATAGTCCATGGATCACAGAAGTGTCAGCTATGACTTAGTGAGTAACCAACAATCTTGATTCCCATAGCTGGGAGTCTTTCTTTTTCTTCTTTTCTGTTTCCCTCATTCTATCTTGCTTTCTGATTGACTTTTCAGTCCCCCCACCGACACACACATCCTAGTAGTAGAGCTTGATTCCCATCTGTCCTCATTCACTGTAGCCCACTTGATGGGCTTATGAAGAGCTGCCTGTCCATGTCTGTCTGTCTTATCTTTGTATCTGCCTCCATGTAACAGCCGAGTCTGCTCTAATCCAGGCTGGTTGGAATTTGATGGTTTCTACCTAAATGACTCCAAGTATTGCTTCTTCCTGAGAGTTCTGCTGTGGGTCCCACTCACTAGAGTTGACTCCTAAATAATGATGTTGGCCCCCATCAAACTTTGAATCTGCTATAGCTTTCCCTGAGATGAAATTGTTTCACTTATCAAACATTCCTTGGTCTTGGGAGCTGGGGTCCAGAGAAGAATAAGGTCATGACCCCTACTTTTGAGGAGCTCAGACTCTGCTCCAACTGAGGGGCATAGATATAATCAGTACTTTAAAATAATCAGGTATTATAAAAAATGAGTTGAGGGATATCTTTTATTCTTTGGGCTGTTAAATAAATACTAAATATCACAGATTGGGTAGCTTATAAACAACAGAAATGTATTTCTTCTAGCTCTAGAGGTTGGAAGTATCAAGGTGCCAGCATGGGCTGGTGAGGGCCACATGATGGAGGGAGCAAGGGAACTCTCTTGGGCCTCTTCTATAACTCATTAATCTCATTCATTAGAGCTCTGCCCTCATGTTCCAATCACTTCCCAATGGCCCTTCTTCTAATATCCTCATCACATCACAGTCAGAATTTCATGCTAAGGAGATGGGAGCCTACGAATGACTCTAAGGCAGAGTGGACAAGCTATAACCCATGGGCCAAATCTACAGGCTGCCTGTTTTTATAAATGCAGGTTTATTGAATATAGCCATGACTGTTCATGTACTTCCTGTGTCAGGCTCTTCATTAGTCCTGCAAGGTTGGAAATGAGTAGCTTCAACAGAGGCTATCTGGCCTAGTAAAAGTCTAACACATATACTGTCTGACTCTTTATAGAAAGAGTTTTCAGACCCTTGCTTTAAGCCAAGGAATAATATGGTCAGATGGACACTTTAGAAAGATTGTTCTAAAAGCTGTGTGCAGCTCTGTATAAGATCTCATTTGGAAACAAAAAAATATGGGGTTTCTAGGAGACTTTAAACCTCCAGACTGTTTCACAAAACCCAAATCTTTCAGTCTTGTGCAGTATTATTATGATTTTTTCACCTCCCTCCAATTTACTATCATGTTTATATATTGGCCTCTTGTACTCGTTCGCTAAGTCATGTCTGACTCTTTGTGACCCCATCGACTGTAGCCTGCCAGGCTCCTCTGTCCATGGGATTCCCCAGGCAATAGTACCGGAGTGGGTTGCTATTTCCTTCTCCAGGACATTGGTCTCTAAGTCAGACCAAATTCCTTTAGGACCAGGAATTTTAGCATTTTAAAACTTTTGTCTTTGTATCCCTGGTGCCTATGTCACTGCCTCCCACCTCTGGCTTAATAATTGAATTTAAAGGAAAGGGTGAATTACTGTCCAATGCACATGGAACCACTATCGTCCCATTTACCTGCTCTGAGTGTGTCCTTAGCCTGGTGCCCATTTGCAAGTGGGAACCCTGAGAGGTGATGATCTGGTCTCTTGCCGTGCCTGGAGCCCTCAGAAAGACTCTGGCTTGAGAAGGTTTTTTTTTTTTTAAATTGCCCATTTTTTTCCTATTTTTTTATTGGAGGAAAATTGCTTTACAATATTTTGTTGGCCTCTACCACACATCAGCATGAATCAGCCACAGGTATACATATGTCCCTTCCCTCCTGAATCCCCCCTCCCCATCTTCCAACCCATTCCACTTCTCTAAGTTGTCACAGAACTGAGTTGAGCTCCCTGTATTATACAGCAAATACCCACTTGCTATCTATTTTTACATATGGTAATGTACTTGTTTCCATGCTGTTCTCTCAATTTGTCTCACCCTTTCCTTCCCCCAGTGTCCACAATGTCTTCTCTATGTCTGTGTCTCCGTTGCTGCCATGCAAATAGATTCATCAGTACCATCTTTCTAGATTTATGTCTGTGTTTCTTTTGCCTTTAGGTACCTGGAGAAGATCTACTTTGAGGTTCTTTCCAGGCTGTATCGCCAGGTAGGCATCTTCTTGGCTGAGGTCCTAGGGGGAAGAAAGCAAGGAGAGGGTTGGGTTTACTCCTGGCCACCAGGAGTCCCTTGTGAGGCCAATTGGCATTTGCAAATGAAGATTAAGAACCAGGCAAACAACCCAGCAAATAATACCTGCAAAGCTGGCCTAATCTTAATGACATCTGCAACATATATTTATATAAATCAGAATGACTCTTGCTTGCTTTCCCTGTAATTTGCTCAGATGGGTTTGGAATGACACAGTCAATTGTTTAGCCACTGACTTTGCCCTATTTTGAAGAGTCCCTCAGCAGCCCATGCCATGCTTGCAATGACATCCAGCTGGCCCCATGGGAACTCAAGCCTGCTGAAAATGCATCACTTTCTGAAATCATCATTTCCTGAAATTCTCTCAGGAAAGCCAGGAATTGTCTTTCAACCTGAATCTCAAAGAGGATGCAGTGGAGGGAAGTGTGGGTGTGATGACTCTTACTGGGGTCCCATTAGCAATAATTTCCCTCCATCTCATACCAATTCTCCATCCTCATGTCCTCAGAGATTTCAGGGTTCCCAGAATGGAGCTCTTCAGCACCCACTGCTGTCATTATGACTCAGCTTGCCAATCCAGGCACGAAGAAGCCAGAACAAGCAGATCACAATAAGACACGGAAGCAGGATGCTGGTGGTATGACCTCACATCCTCCATCTGATTCACTACTTCCCCTAACACCCCACACCTGTCATGTCCCTCCTGTGTCCTCCTTCTTATCTCTTCAATTCAGTGGTTCTCCAAATGTGTTCTGAGGATGCCTGCATGCTAAGTCACTTCAGTTGTATCTGACTCTTTGTGATCCCATGGACTGTAGCCCACCAGGCTCCTCTGTCCATGGAATTCACCAGGCAAGAATACTGGAGTGGATTGTCATGACCTCCTCCAGGGGATCTTCCCAACCCAGGGACTGAACCTACGTCTCTTATGTCTCCTGCATTGCAGGCAGGTTCTTTACCACTAGCACGATCTGATCTGCATCAAAACCAACTCAGGTGTTTGTTTCAAGATTTTTTAAATCTCTTGGTCTGTAGCCCCAGAATGCGCTTTTTAAACAGACTCTGTGAAGGGATTCTTTTGCTCATTCAAGTTTGGGAATGACTGAGTTTAACCTAGAAATTGAGGGAACTTGGTTACTGTTACTGTAGTTTGGATCTGTCCTATTTTTAATTTGCCCAGTGCCCAAGACTCCTTCCTCCTGCTGCTGTTGCTAAGTCACTTCAGTCATGTCCGACTCTGTGCGGCCCCGTAGATGGCAGCCCACCAGGCTCCCCCGTCCCTGGGATTCTCCAGGCAAGAACACTGGAGTGGGTTGCCATTTCCT
>NW_011494235.1:4548-5279 GCF_000754665.1 Bison bison bison | reverse complement strand
CAGGTTATTTTTTTTTTTTTTTTTTTTTGAATTTTATTTTATTTAACTTTGGCGCACCTGTCGCAGCCGCCTGAGCTTTGGCGCGCCCATCGCAGAGAGGAGATACCCAGTGTCCGAGGTGAGGGGCGGTGACGAGAGGAGTTACCCCACGTCTGAGGTCAGGGGCGGCAATGAGAGGAGTTACCCCACGCCCGAATCAGGGGCGGCGGCCGGGAGGAGATACCCCACGCCCCAAGCCCAAGGCCAGGGGCCACGGGAGGAAGGAGCTACCCCACGTCCCCACGCCCGAGGCCAGGGGCAGCGGCCAGGAGGAGCAACCCCACATCCAAGGAGCTGTGGCTGTGCGGGTGCAGGAGGGCCTAGAGGAGCTATCCCACTTTGAAGGTCAGGAAGGGTGGTGATGAGGAGATACCCCTCGTCTGAGGTAAGGAGCAATGGCTGCGCTTTGCTGGAGCAGCTGTGAAGAGACACCCCACACCCAAGGTAAGAGAAACCCAAGTAAGATGGTAGGTGTTGCAAGAGGGCATCAGAGGGCAAACACACTGAAACCATACTCACAGAAAACTAGTCAATCTAATCACACTAGGACCACAGTCTTGTCTAACTCAATGAAACTAAGCCATGCCTGTGGGGCAACCCAAGACGGGCGGGTCATGGTGGAGAGATCTGACAGAATGTGGTCCACCGGAGAAGGGAATGGCAAACCACTTCAGTATTCTTGCCTTGAGAAC
>NW_011494235.1:3901-4448 GCF_000754665.1 Bison bison bison | reverse complement strand
GGATACTGAAAGAGAAACTCCCCAGGTCAGTAGGTGCCCAATATGCTACTTGAGATCAGTGGAGAAATAACTCCAGAAAGAATGAAGGGATGGAGCCAAAGCAAAAACAATACCCAGCTGTGGATGTGACTGGTGATAGAAGCAAGGTCCGATGCTGAAAAGAGCAATATTGCATAGGAACCTGGAATGTCAGGTCCATGAATCAAGGCAAATTGGAAGTGGTCAAACAGGAGACGGCAAGAGTGAATGTCGACATTCTAAGAATCAGCGAACTGAAATGGACTGGAATGGGTGAATTTAACTCAGATGACCATTATATCTACTACTGCGGGCAGGAATCCCTCAGAAGAAATGGAGTGGCCATCATGGTCAACAAAAGAGTCTTAAATGCAGTACTTGGATACAATCTCAAAAACGACAGAATGATCTCTGTTCGTTTCCAAGGCAAACCATTCAATATCACAGTAATCCAAGTCTATGCACCAACCAGTAATACTGAAGAAGCTGAAGTTGAACGGTTCTATGAAGACCTACAAGACCTTTTCTG
>NW_011494235.1:3380-3791 GCF_000754665.1 Bison bison bison | reverse complement strand
AGACCATCCCCATGGAAAAGAAATGCAAAAAAAGCAAAATGGCTGTCTGGGGAGGCCTTACAAATAGCTGTGAAAAGAAGAGAAGTGAAAAGCAAAGGAGAAAAGGAAAGATAAAAACATCTGAATTCAGAGTTCCAAAGAATAGCAAGAAGAGATAAGAAAGCCTTCCTCAGCGATCAATGCAAAGAAACAGAGGAAAACAACAGAATGGGAAAGACTAGGGATCTCTTCAAGAAAATCAGAGATACCAAAGGAACATTTCATGCAAAGATAAACTCGATAAAGGACAGAAATGGTATGGACCTAACAGAAGCAGAAGATATTAAGAAGAGATGGCAAGAATACACAGAAGAACTGTACAAAAAAGATCTTCACGACCCAGATAATCACGATGGTGTGATCACTGACCTA
>NW_011494235.1:0-599 GCF_000754665.1 Bison bison bison | reverse complement strand
CTGATAATGAGTGATGTTGAGCATCTTTTCATGTGTTTGTTAGCCATCTGTATGTCTTCTTTGGAGAAATGTCTATTTAGTTCTTTGGCCCATTTTTTGATTGGGTCATTTATTTTTCTGGAATTGAACTGTAGGAGTTGCTTGTATATTTTTGAGATTAGTTGTTTATCTCTTGCTTCATTTGCTATTATTTTCTCCCATTCTGAAGGCTGTCTTTTCACCTTTCTTATAGTTTCCTTTTTGTGCAGAAGTTTTAAAGTTTAATTAGGTCCCATTTGTTTATTTTTGCTTTTATTTCCAATATTCTTTGAGGTGGGTCATAGAGGATCCTGCTGTGATGTATGTTGGAGAGTGTTTTGCCTATGTTCTCCTCTAGGACTTTTATAGTTTCTGGTCTTACATTTAGATCTTTAATCCATTTTGAGTTTATTTTTGTGTATGGTGTTAGAAAGTGGTCTAGTTTCATTCTTTTACAAGTGGTTGACCAGTTTTCCCAGCACCAGTTGTTAAAGAGATTGTCTTTAATCCATTGTATATTCTTGCCTCCTTTGTCAAAGATAAGGTGTCCATATGTGCGTGGATTTATCTCTGGGCTTTCT
>NW_011494234.1:4346-7713 GCF_000754665.1 Bison bison bison | reverse complement strand
CCTCTGAGCCACAAGGGAAGCCCCAAAGCTTGTTCCTTTACATATATCTTGAAGCCAATGAACTGGGTGAGTTTAGATTACTGTGTAGATAGGGAGTTGATGTATTGAATGATTATTGTGTAAGTAGAGAATTTTTCACTTACAATATAACTGACATGAACCACTTGTTAATGTCATAAAATGCCTATATGTCTATCTACTGATAGATTTCTAAGAGGTATTTGGAAAAGTGTTTATTTTTTTATTTTTTAAATTATTTTAGGGAATTCCCTGACAGTCCAGTGGATAGAATTCAGTAGTTTCACTGCAGCTAGCCTGGATTTAATCCATGGTCAGGGAACCAAGTTCTCAGAAGCCACATGGTCCACAAAAAAAAAAAAAGCAAAAAAAAATATGTATAGTTTACAGAATTCTTTATTTTCTCAATGCAGTATTTTTTGAACAGTTACTAACTGCCATTTATTTTTTACATTATTCATTAGAATGCTTCTTTTGCATTGTTTACCATTCCAATGTGTTGCCTGATTGATGCTTGTTTGCTCAGTTGCTCAGTCCTGTCTGACTCTTTGTGATCTCATGGACTGTTGGCCACCAAGCTTTCCTATCCATGGAATTTTTTTAAGGCAAGAATAGTGCACTCGGTTGGGATTTCCTGCTCCAGGGGATCTTTCCAACCCAGGCATTGTATCCCCCTGTGCCGTGTCTTCTGCATTGGCAGGCAGCTTGTTTACCAGTGAGTCACCTCTCTAGTCCTGTATGTTCTTTACCATTTAAATATGTATAAATATGCATAAAATGTGTACAATATACCATTAGTTTCTCCTCAATTATGAGACAGCAGTGTGTTTAGTACAAAGTAGGATGAGTTTTGAGGTCATGATGGGACAATGTGTTTTCTTTGAGAACTGACATGAGTTTGCATAAATGAATGTTTTCTGATTGTGTTTGAAACTACACTACCCTAAAATTAATTTGAATTACATATGATCATTCTTTTTTAAAGAATTCTATTCCTTTAGTTTTCTATAGTTTTGAGATCATCTTTGCAAAGATTCATAATTCTGTTAGGATGAATATGGCTTTTGGTATGAAAGTCATGTGTTTGACAAATAATTTATTTATGAATTGTAACTAATAGAATACCTGTGGTTCTTTATGTCTTGTAGATATGTCTCAGATAGATATGATCAAGAAATTACAGGCAAAAGCAGACAGTGGTAAAGGGGAAATTTTTCAAAGAGTGATGTTTGAAAGAGCTGAAAGCCTTGAAAGCAAAGATTTTCACCTCAGGAAGATGCAGGAAAATATAGATGACTTTGACTGTCTGCGGACAGATGATGAAAGAAATGACAAAGGATTGTCTACATCCCATAACAAAAACCTCACTGATGGAAGAGATCATCATAGTAGAAGTGATGCAGAAAATGGAACTTTTGAAAGGCACGGATCAAGCTTTCAGGATGAATCGCAGATGATGCAATCTGAAGGGATAATTTTTGAACGTAGTCAAGTTGTGACAGACGTCAGTGCCTCAGGTTTATCATCTCAGAGAACTCTTAATGTCTGCAAAGGCTTTTCTCATAAAGATGAGAATGCTGTTATGCATCCTTCAGAACTGTTACCAGACCATGAAACACAAAATAAAAGACCATACAAATGTAATGAGTGTGACATAACCTTTCTTCAGGACTCAGAACTCACTAGACATCAAAGAATCCATACAGAAGGAAAACCATACAAATGTGATGTGTGTGGCAAGGCTTTTAATCAAACTAGAAAACTTGCGATTCATTGGAGAATTCATACTGGAGAGAAACCACATAAATGTGATGTGTGTGGCAAGGTCTTTAAGCAAGCTGCAAAATTTTTAATTCATTGGAGATATCATATGAGAGAGAAACCATATAAATGTGATGTATGTGGCAAGGCCTTTAGTCAAACTGCAAACCTGGCAGTTCATCAAAGAATTCATACTGGAGAGAAGCCATACAAATGCAATGTATGTGGCAAGGCGTTTAGTCATAGTGCAAACCTTACTGTTCATCGGAGACTCCATACTGGAGAGAAACCATATAAATGTGATGTATGTGGCAAGGCCTTTAATCAGACTGCGAAACTTAGACTTCATCAGAGAATTCATACTGGAGAGAAACCATATAAATGTGATGTATGTGGCAAGGCCTTTAGTCAAACTGCAAACCTGGCAGTTCATCAAAGAATTCATACTGGAGAGAAGCCATACAAATGCAATGTATGTGGCAAGGCCTTTAGTCATAGTGCAAACCTTGCTGTTCATCAGAGAGTTCATACTGGAGAGAAACCATATAAATGTGATGTATGTGGCAAGGCGTTTAATCAGACTGCAAAACTTGGACTTCATCAGAAAATTCATACTGGAGAGAAATCTTATAAATGTGATGTGTGTGGCAAGGCATTCAGTCGTACTGGAAACCTTGCTGTTCATCGGAGAGTTCATACTGGAGAGAAACCATATAAATGTGATATATGTGGCAAGGCTTTCAGAGTAACCTCACACCTTGCTGATCATCGGAGAGTTCATACTGGAGAGAAACCATATAAATGCAATGTATGTGACAAGGCATTTAGTCGTGCTGCAAACCTTACTGTTCATTGGAGAATTCATACTGGAGAGAAGCCATATAAATGTGATGTATGTGCCAAGGCCTTTAATCACACTACAAGACTTCAACTTCATCAGAGAATTCATACTGGAGAGAAACCATACAAATGCAATGTATGTGAGAGGGCGTTTAGTCACACTTCAAGCCTCAGTGTTCATCGGAGACTTCATACTGGAGTGAAACCATATAAATGTGATATATGTGGCAGAGCCTTTAGTCAAACTGCAAGCCTTGCTCTTCATCGGAGTATTCATACTGGAGAGAAACCATATAAATGTGATGTATGTGGCAAGGCCTTTAATCAGACTGCAAAACTTAGACTTCATCAGAGAATTCATACTGGAGAGAAACCATATAAATGTTGTGTATGTGGCAAGGCCTTTAGTCACACTACAGGACTTGAACTTCATCAGAGAATTCATACTGGAGAGAAGCCATACAAATGCAATGTATGTGACAAGGCATTTAGTCATAGTTCAAACCTTACTGTTCATCGGAGACTTCATGCTGGAGAGAAACCATATAAATGTGATATATGTGGCAAGGGTTTCAGTGTAAGTTCAAGCCTTGCTTTTCATCAGAGAGTTCATACTGGAGAGAAACCGTATAAATGTGATACATGTGGCAAGGCTTTTAATCAGACTGCAAAACTTGGACTTCATCAGAAAATTCATACTGGAGAGAAATCTTATAAATGTGATGTGTGTGGCAAGGCATTTAGTCGT
>NW_011494234.1:544-723 GCF_000754665.1 Bison bison bison | reverse complement strand
TACTGGGGTTACTGTTGTTGCAGAACACAGGCTTTAGAGCACAGGCTCAGTACTTGTGTTGCACGGGCTTAGTTGCTCCGAGGCATGTGGTATCCTCTCAGACCAGGGATCAAACCTGGGTCCTATGCATTGGCAGGGAGATTATTTACCACTAGACCACCAGTAAAGTTCTATTCATT
>NW_011494234.1:0-396 GCF_000754665.1 Bison bison bison | reverse complement strand
CCTGCCTCTTGAGAAACCTATATGCAGGTCAGGAAGCAACAGTTAGAACTAGACATGGAACAACAGACTGGTTCCAAATAGGAAAAGGAGTATATTAAGGCTTTATATTGTCACCCTGCTTATTTAACTTATGTGCAGAGTACATCATGAGAAACCCTAGGCTGGAGGAAGCACAAGCTGGAATCAAGATTGGCAGGAGAAATATCAATAACCTCAGATATGCAGATGACACCACCGTTATGGCAGAAAGTGAAGAGGAACTAAAAAGCCTCTTGATTAAGGTGAAAATGGAGAGGGAAAAAGTTGGCTTAAAGCTCAACATTCAGAAAACAAAGATCATGGCATCTGGTCCCATCACTTCATGGGAAATAGATGGGGAAACAGTGGAAACAGTGT
>NW_011494233.1:20510-21041 GCF_000754665.1 Bison bison bison | reverse complement strand
TGAAGGCCGTTTGCTTACTGAGCTTGTAACTCACAGGGAAGTGGTAACAAAAGTCACATGGTTGGTATATCTTGGCTTCTTTTAGCAAAGCACTATAGTCAAGAACTAACCATAAGTAAGAATTAACCAGTCTGCAAAAAGAGATGGAACAGAATGCAGTTCTATGAAGGGATACTTTCAGCCTGTAGCCTACAATCTAAACTGATTGGGAATCTGACAAATTAAGGTTTTGCACATTTGGATAAATCAACTGCTTCCACACTCTTAACACCACAAAGAAGACTGTGGCTTCAAACCTTTCTCAAGAGCATCTCATATGATTGTTCTTGGCCAGGCAAGAGGAGCCAGACCAGTAGGAAAATTCAGATTAAGGGTTTTGCCTTCTCTCCTCTTATTGTTTTAGGTGCCTTCAAGATAGCCACCATGGTCCTGAGGAAGAATAAACATAATTGAGGAAGAGGAGAAGAGTTGAGCACAGAGGTTAGTAAATAAAGTCCTGGTTAACTTAAAACTACATGTCACTTTTACATC
>NW_011494233.1:18950-19205 GCF_000754665.1 Bison bison bison | reverse complement strand
TTTTCCAAAATGGGAGCTTTAAGTGTGGTTATCCTAGCTCTCCTCATCACAGCATATTAGATGATGAGAAGGCTGATCATTTGTCAAGTTCATAGGTCACCAGACCATGAGAAGTCGCATCAAAACCTGAAAGTCAGACTATGCATCACAAAGGGATGCTGGGTTCTCAGATAAAGTGATTGCATGGCTTTTTGGATTGTTTCCCTAGGGGAAGTGGTATTTATGGATATTTGGTTGACCAGAGATTTGACTGCT
>NW_011494233.1:15235-17320 GCF_000754665.1 Bison bison bison | reverse complement strand
GAACTCACTCATCCAGAGAAGGCAGAGTGAGTGTTCTGCTTTTACTCTTTTCCAAACCTGTATTCTATGGACAGAGGAGCCTGGCTGGCTATACAGTCCATGGGGTTGCAAAGAGTTGGACATGACTGAGCATGCACACATGCACATAAACCTGTATTCATGTAGAGCAACCTTGGAGAGGAGGAAGGAGAAGAGAAGGACCCGTGTTGACACAGATGGATCTGTGTGTGCTCCGGATGAGGGCAGACACAGTTGGGGGACCATTTGTGGTCACAGCTTTCAGCACACCAGGCTTGGGCTTGTCTGTTTCAGATATGTCAAGGATCACTGGATTTACAAAAAGTTCTCTTCCTTCTCTCATGAAAATGCATACATGCTCAGTAGTGTCTGACTCTGCGACAGCACAGACTGTAGCCTACCAGGCTCCTCTGTCCATGGAATTTCCCATGCAAGAATACTGGAGTGGGTGGTCATTTCCACTCCCAGGGGTTATGAAAATAGTAGAAAGATCTACTGAAAGTAGACTACTAGAAAGTGTCTGCCTCAGTTTCACCCGTATAACAAGTTACTTAATAAATCAGGCATATGGGGGACTTCCCTGGCAGTCCAATGGTTAAGACTCCATACTTCCAGTGCAAGGGACATGGTTTTGATCCCTGGTTGGGGAACTGAGATCCCACATGCCTTATGACGCAGCCAAAAAAATTAAAAAGCAGGCATGTGATAGCCAAGCAATTCAGTGATGAGTCCGTATGTTTCTACATGGCTGGCAAGAAGAGGGTAAAGTCATAATTAAAGGGTCAAAAGTCCTCACCATGCACAGTAGCTACTAGGGTTAGCGATTAGTGAAATAAAAGAATCACTCAAACTTCTAAGTGGCTATATCCATTCATATTTATGACTACCAACTACTGACACTTCAAATCATCTCATCTCAGTAATCTAAGAGAAACCACTTAGTCAAGCTGTAAGCATTTATGCTTGCTTATTTTTATGAAGTAGATGTAATCAGACTTACCATACCATGGTCTTAAATTTCAATAAGTGACTCAAAAAAATGAACAACGTGGTCAATTGATAACAGAAATGGCTCCAATACTTCCCTTCCAGCATCTGTACCCCTTACACTATGAAATTTAAGCTCCTCCCACCAAGAGGTGGAGTCCTTTCTCCCACCTTTTGAATGTGGGTCAACCTGTGCCTTGGGCTTCCTTGGTGGCTTACTCAGTAAAGAATCCACCTGCAGTTCAGGAGACCTAGGTTCGATCCCCAAGTTGGGAAGATCCCCTGGAGAAGGGAAAGGCTACCCACTCCAGTATTCTGGCCTAGAGAATTCCATGGACTATATAGTCCATGGGGTCGCAAAGAGTCAGACACGACTGAGCAACTAAGCACAACACAGTACAACCTGTGCCTTACTTTGGCCAACACAGTCCAGAAGAAATAATGATGTTCCAGTTCTGAGCCTGGGTGGCAAGAAACCTTGCAGTCTTATGCTTTTTCTCTTGAACTTTTCCTTTGTATGAAAACAAGTCCAGGCTAGACTGAGGGAAGATGAGAGACCATGATGACCAGAGCCTAGTCATTCCAGCTGAGACCATCCTAGACCAGTCAGCCACCAACTGACTTGCCATCCAGAGATGTATGAATGACAGAGGTTGAAAAAAGGTGTGATGTGAGTGTGCATAATCAATCGTTCAGACATGTCTGACTCTTTGTGACCCCAAGGACTGTAGCCCACCAGGTTCCTCTGTCCATGGAATTTTCCAGGCAAGCATACTGGAGTGGGTTTCCACTTCCTACTGCAGTGGATCTTCTCAACCCAGGGATTGAACCTGTGCCTCCTGTGTCTCCTGCATTAACAGGTGGATTCTTTACCACTGTACCACCTGGGAAGCCTAACATAAGTTGAGCCCTGAAATTAGCTGCTGCTGCTGCTAAGTCACTTCAGTCGTGTCCGACTCTGTGCGACCCCATAGACGGCAACCCGCCAGGCTCCCCCGTCCCTGGGATTCTCCAGGCAAGAACACTGGAGTGGGTTGCCATTTCCTTCTCCAATGCATGAAAGTGAAAAGTGAAAGTAAA
>NW_011494233.1:13335-14821 GCF_000754665.1 Bison bison bison | reverse complement strand
TTGGGTTGGCCAGAAAGTTCATTCAGGTTTTTCTGTAACATTTTACAGAAAAACTCAAAGGAACTTTTTGGCCAACCCAGTCATTTTTTCTTTCAGGTTTCAAACATGAGCAACAGGACTTGTCTTCATTACTGATTGAATGCACAGAAAAGGATGCTATTTTATTAGCAACACTAACTTTTTACTTTGCTCAAATTCCAGACCCCTCCATCATTCTGAGAAATGTCAATATCCATGTAGAAGGGTCTCTCTAGCCTGATGTTTTGTTTTGTTTTACCTTCTGAAGTCCAAGAACCTTTACCCCTCATGGCTCTTCAACAACCATCTCTCACTATCTGAACTGCTTCACCCCAGAATTTTTAACCTCCAATATCCTTTAGCTTCCTCCCATTTCTCACCATATCTGATTTATTGGAAGTTTCTATCTCTGGTTCCTCTGTTTGCTTGCAGTATGCCAGCTCTCTTGATCTCACTCCTATTGCAGACACTACATTGGCTCATTTAACCCCAATATCAGACCTCTCTTCCTGAAAACACCTGTGTAAATAGAGGCTGGAAGATGAAAACCTTGAAATTTTGGTCTCCTTTGCAATAAGGGGTGTAAGTTACACAATTCTCTCCAAAGAGGTTAGGGGAAGTCCCAGTGGAAGGATTTCCTTCCCAAAGAGAATTTCATTAAGAGAAAGCCCCTGACTACACCTTCCGCTTTCTTGCCTGGAACTCAGATGTGGTGATGTGCTTGTTTGGCAGCCATATGGCAACCACAAAGATCAAAGCTATACGACAAGGATGAAGAAGATGATACACTGATGTTACAATGATGATACTACAGAATTACAACATAGACCAAGTCCCTTCTTCAGGATTCTCATTGTATAAGAAAAGTAATTTATTACTTATTTAGGCTATTCCATACAGTAAGGTTTTCTGTAGCTCATGGCTCTATAGTACAGTTGGACTGTTACAACTCACTTCCCTATTTGCTCCTAATGTATTTAATACATCTTCTCTTCTATAACACTACCCTGCAACATTTCATGCAAGAATCCCTCCAACTACTCCTAGACCTGAATTACAAAGCCTATCTAGAAAAATCATACAAGTCACACCACTGCAGTGTTAGTTGGTAAAGCATCCTGAGCTTTACTCAATACTGGAGTAAGTCTCCCCTCTCTTCACATACTAGCCATAATTAATGTTTATCACCTTATTGTTCTTTCCTATGTGACTTTGTGATGTTTCCTGACCAATATCCTTTTGCAGTTTATATAGAAGCCATAATATTGGGATTCCCTGTTTCACTTTTCTTCCTCCTCTCACTTCTTTTCTGGAAATGTATCTTTATTCCATCCTACTTCTTTAAACAAAATTTTTTTTCTACCTGCATAGGGTCTTAGTTGCAGCATGTGGGATCTAGTTCTCCAACCAGGGATCTAACCTGGGCTTCCTACATTGGGAGCATAGAGTCTTAACCACTGGATCATGA
>NW_011494233.1:11445-13235 GCF_000754665.1 Bison bison bison | reverse complement strand
CTCCTCCCTCTTGGCTGGTTCTGTCTCCTAAGTGTTGAAAAGATCTCTACAGTTTTTACACAGCACCTTTCCCTTCACCTATATCAGCTAGCTATTGCCGTCTGTCTCCCCATACTACATTCCCAGTCCGTTTCCATTACATGGTAGGCTGAATATATCCTTAAACTCTTCAAATCCTCTGCAGTTGTGAGTCTGAACCCATCACTTCATTGAAGCTGCTCTGATTAAGGTAAACAGAATTCTCCTAATTGCATAATTCAGTGTACTATGTTCAATCCTTATTTTCTTTCTCTGACATTCCATGCCAATGCTCACTCTTTCTTTGAAACTTTATGCATTAGTCAGCTATTGCTGCATAACACTCTACCCCAAAACTCAGTGACTTAATGACCATTGGTGGAACGTCCATGGTGGTCCAGGGGTTAAGACCCTGACCTTCCCATGCACGGGGCCTGGACTCAGTTCCTGTTCAGGAAACTAGATCCCACATGCCACAGCTAAAGACAACTAAAGATCCTGCATGCTGTAACGCAGATCAAAGATCCTGTGTGCCACAACTAAGACCTGGCACAGTCAAATAAATAGTAAATATTAAATAATCATTGGTTATTTTAACACAAGTCCGTGAATCAGTTGGGGGCTGTTTGATCTAAGCTGGTCTATTCTTCTGCTATGAGCAGCGAGCTACACAGACTAGTCCTTCTCATGGCAGAGGTACAAGAGTACAGGCCAATTTGTATAAGCTTCATTTCCAATCTCTGTGTCACATCTGTTAACATTCCACTGGCTAAAACATGTCATGTGACCAAGCTTAGAGTCAGAGAAGGAAAACACTGAAAATGTACATAATAACAGGAGTAGATACTAGGAGGGGTAAAAAAAATTAGTCATTAATGCAATTAATTTATTCTTCGACTTTGGATTTGTGTGTCTGTGTGTGTGATTTCACGTCTTTCATAATTATGCTTTCTGTCTTCTGGGGGCACCCTTCTGCTGCCTATCCCTTGGATGTAAGTGTTTTCTAGTATTTCAACCTCTGTGCTCCTTTTTTTCTCCTCACTCTCCATATTCCCCCTGGGTAATCTAACCACTCTTTATATATTAAGGAATTTGATTTTTATATCTCAACATGTATCCTGTTTCTATTCAAATGGAAACATTTATACTTTCCCACATGCATTGTAATCTTACACGCTTCCATGCTTTTGAACATTCTGTTTCTTCTTCCTGGCATTTTTACCTTCCTTAACCTAGTTAATATTTACCTTTCTTCTAAGTCTGAGCTCAGCTAATGTGTCACATTCCCTTCCTCCCACGACCCTCAAAAGTCCAGACTACTGTTAGACTATAACAGGCCATCAACAAACATTTGGTGAAATATTGTTTAAAACAAAAATCTGTATTTAATTTTATTCCAAAGATTTTTAAAAAATCAGTCTACTGAGGAAAAACATAACACCAAAATATGTTTTAGGCTACTTAGATAAAAGGTGACAAAGAGACAGATTTTATACTGCTTTTTCTTTCACTGCTCTTCAAGAGAGATTCACAGTGTAATATGTGATAGCTAGGAGTGAATAATTCATTTTATTTGGACCTCACACATAACCTTTAAAGGATAGGCCTTAAATTGCATTTTTTTAAAAAGAGATGACATTCTCTGTTTTGAAGTTGATCTTTTGTATCTTCATTTTCTATGTAAATGGCTGAATGCTTTTCTTTTGAGGAAAGCATACTTTGTTCAACCATGTCACTGATATCTAAGATACTATGCAATGCTCCAACAAATT
>NW_011494233.1:10690-11345 GCF_000754665.1 Bison bison bison | reverse complement strand
TGGACTGGTTGGATCTCCTTGCAGTCCAAGGGACTCTCAAGAGTCTTCTCCAACACCACAGTTCAAAAGCATCAATTCTTTGGCACTCAGCTGTCTTTATAGTTCAACTCTCACATCCATACATGACCACAGGAAAAACCATAGCCTTGACTAGATGAACCTTTGTTGGCAAAGTAATGTCTCTGCTTTTGAATATGCTATCTAGGTTGGTCATAACCTTCCTTCCAAGGAGTAAGCATCTTTTAATTTCATGGCTGCAGTCACCATCTGTAGTGGTAGCATAGTACAGTATAAATGTCATAAACTTGACAACTAGTTAGAGTCAGAGACTGTGTTGACATAAAAGTAAACTCAACTATAGATAAGTATTTCGATAGCACCACTGCTTTGTTGATAGAAGACTACCTATCAGTAGGAGATTTCATAAGGAACAGAATTATTAAAATTGAATGATAAAACACTCTGGGTTCCATAACACTACTCTGCGCCCCCCCGCCACCACACACACCCCTCTTAGCCCTCATACATTAACTGAAAAACAAAACCATTTCTTGCATCAGCCATTGATCTTGGCTCTAGAAATACAGGGGCAAATGGTTCCCTTACCCTTGTCAACTGAAAAAATATATATATATACAACATAAAGTTGAGAATT
>NW_011494233.1:10389-10590 GCF_000754665.1 Bison bison bison | reverse complement strand
CCAACAAATTGAATAAGTATAATTTTATCAAAACGGTTTCTTACACAGCTCCCTCATTTCACATTGACTTTTACTACTTAACTTCCTGATAAATAACTCACTGGGAAATCCACACATTGGTAGCATCAGATCAGATCAGATCAGTCGCTCAGTCGTGTCCGACTCTTTGCAACCCCATGAATTGCAGCACGCCAGGCCTCC
>NW_011494233.1:7248-9572 GCF_000754665.1 Bison bison bison | reverse complement strand
TACTACTGCACTTTTCAAGGTATTATCTTGAAAATGTCTTCTTTTTGTGTTTGTTTTTTATATGTTATTTGTGTGAGAAGTATTATAAAATTCTCACACAAATAACAACTGATTATATTAGTTGGGACTTAGGCTAACTTTGTCGGATTTATGAACAAGTGGGACTTAGGAACATGCTCTTGGAACAAACTCATTTGGATGTAGGGGACTTACTGTACTGAGAACTTCAGCTTGGGATACAGCCTCTCAGGTAGCTCTGAGGGACTGTTCTTAAGAGATAAGGGAGGAGCCAGGATATATATGAGTTTTTGAAAAGAAACAAAAGCCAAAAATCAAACACCAAATAATTACTGCTAATTAAAAACCAGACATGTCAAGCTGATGAATTTGGTGCTTTTCTATGTATGGGAAGATGCAAGAGGGTTAATGAAATGATTCCTTTGATATGTACCTTAGCTATCCCAGAGCCAGTACCCTCTTTCTCTTCATCCTGAATCCCCTCAGAGTACACCACTGGGGGTTGGTTGCAGTGACTAAAGGCTTGAAGGCTTCAACACTTTAGCATCCTTTGTTTACTGATATGACAGGTAACACTGTTTGTCCACAGTGCCTCCTCTTGCTCGTAAAGTTAACCAACATTTGGGAGGCATTTCATGACCAACTTTATCCCATGGCACTAGTAAGTATCCTTCCTAGATCACGCAAAGATTTTGTTGATAGACCACTTAATGTGCTAATTTTTGGATCAGGTCCTATTGATAATCTAAAATTATCTGAATTGCCTCTCTAACTGGTCTGTTATCATCTAGGAAATGTCTTTCCTTGTTGCTTCTTCTCACATAAAGAGCTGCATTATTACAATTATTCTATGTAGAGTATATATATGTATACTCTGCATGCTTTGTTGCTCAGTCGTGTCCAACTCTTTGCAACCCTTTGGAATGTAGCTTCTACCTACTAGCTCCTCTGCTCATGGGATTTTTCAGGCAAGAATACTGGAGTGGGTTGCCATTTCCTCCTCCAGGGGAATGGATACACACACACACACACACACACACATATATATAATTGATTGCCTCAAGATGTTTAACCATCATTAATTTTGTTGGAGACCCTGGTTACACATTTGGTTAAAAAAAAAAGAGACAACCATCTTATAAGACAGCCAAGATGTGCAAGTATGTACTAGATGTACAAGCAATACATATAGTAATGTTAATAAAATCATAGTAGAGAGAGGCATCAGACATAAATGATTTGAAAATAACAGGAGAGAACAAATTAGAACTAAGATTAGTATAACTAGCTGTAGTCTAGTTACAATAAGCCATCAAGTCCATAGGGGAGCCAGTTGGGTTGGAGAAGCCAAATTCTGGAGGGATCAGGGAGACAGAAAAAAATTAATGTTTTGTCTTTGTTTACAAAAGTTGTGCTTTATCAACTTATTGTAGGTCATAGTTAGCATAATAGAATAGGTTTTCTGTAAAGATTAAAAGGCAGTATATTTCAGAAAAAAGTCATAAAATCATGAATATCATATTAGATTCCCAGGAATTCCATATAAATTTTGGAATATCTATATTATTTTCCCATACAAAATATAACCTAAGAAGGTTTATCTCCAATTACCTGACAATGCTCCTCCAGTATTAACATACCAAATAAGTCTAATTAGTTTAACATTCCTCTCGGAGATGCCTCAAGGTTTCTTTGAGGTGTCAAAAGAATTTCAGTTAAAATTTGGTATTTGGGAAGTTTGTCAAAAATATCAACAAGAAGGGAGTTCCCCAGTGATCCAGTGGCTAAAACTCTGTGCTCCCAATGCAGTGGGCCGGGGTTCAATCCCTGATTGGGAAACTAGATCCCACATGTGGCAACTAAAGACTAGATGCAGCCAAATAAATAGATTAATTTTTTAAAATATGAAAAAGATTCAAAGTACTTGGTCAAATAGGATCATAGATTCTATTGTGAAACAGTACTTGTTCACTTAACTAAAGTGACAAAAGATTTCAAAAGCAAATACAAATCACTTAAAGGCAAAGAAAGTCACACAACCTGTTATCAAAAGCAGTATTCCAAGAAAATTTTGTTATTTTGAGAGAGGAACCAAATTCAGTCTGCATCAGCTTACTCTTAATAACAAAATCCATTTAACTATTTAAATTTAATCCAATCTCAGCCCAACCATTCACGAAACTCCTTTTCCAGGGCTGCCTTTCTAAATACCTTCCACAGCCTTTTATATTCCTATTTGTCCCTTATTCTTCCATCCAGAAACAGCAAGCTCTAGAGCAAAATCACTCTTTCCACTTAACAAAATA
>NW_011494233.1:6768-7148 GCF_000754665.1 Bison bison bison | reverse complement strand
ACCTTCTTTTGCTGAAAACACACATTCTATTTTCCATGCATACTGAAATGTTTCCCTTATTATATTTAGTAGATTTAATTACATATTGTAATTTTAATCCTTGAAAATCTTAATCTTTAGTAAAAACCAAAAGCAGCAAGTAGTTGTAAACTGTTTGTAATACTAGCTTATTTATCATACTATACTTACTTCCTGATTGGATTATCCTATAACCTTTAGAAACATACCTCTCTCATAGCATAATTTCTTTCCTTAACATGGTTTAAGACATATGTCTAACAAACCCAAACATCTTTAGCTTCCGTCTCATAAGGAGACAAAAGTAATAGCAATTAATGTTCTAATATTTTATCTTATTTGAAATGACCTGGATATTCAAG
>NW_011494233.1:3349-5339 GCF_000754665.1 Bison bison bison | reverse complement strand
ATTTTCTCTAATTTGCTTTCATATCAGCAAGAATATTTCCAACTAAACTGCAAGTCAAGAGTTCTATGTTCTAGATTCAATATATCATGTATATATCACATATCATCTAAGATTCAATATAATTATGTCTTCAAAAGTTCGTATAAGGCATTCAACAGAGGCCCTCTGAGTGCACAGGTTAAACCTGAAGCAAAAAAAAAAAAATATTAGCCCCTGAATATTAACTCCCAGTTTTTATTTTATATCATGTGGGCTCAGGTAACCCTGCTGATTACCTTTAGTGTGTTTAATTAATATTTCCTGATGGGCACATTTATGATTTCAAGCAGGGGAAGCACTCCCCAGTGAAACATGCTTACCCCACAATATAATTAGGCAAAAGAGATGTAACCATCTTATATAAATCTCATTTAAATATAGCAATTTATATTAGCTTTCATATCAATTCTATCAACTTTCATACATTTTAAGTTTTGTTTCTATCAGAATCCCATCAACAGCCCTTGTTCTTACAAGGAGTCCACAAATCTTTCTTGTTATCCTGACCACTGAATCTATTTTTATGCAAAAGACCTTGGGATCCCCAATGAGAATTGAGCCAAGGGACACAGGCCTTTATTTAATTTTTTTAAAAAACTTAATTGGCTTGGCCCAAGCAATTGCTGGTCAGGTATCTCAGTGTAATTTTCTTGTAGCCTTTTAAATATATATATATATATAATTTTTTAAAAAACTGGGGTATAAATAGACCAGACTTGCTTGGGGCCCTTTAATGTTGAGAATGAATAAGGAGTCCTTTTGGGAGATCTAAACTCAGGCAGTATTGTATCAAAATTTTTTGTTTTTATCTCATTAATGTCTGTTTTACTTACTCTATTATAAATAAGCATATAAAGATTTCTTTATCCTCTTGGTATGATTCCCTTTAACATTTCTACCTTGTTGGGAAGAAGTCCCTAAACTTTCCTTCAGGTTTTTTTTCTTATTTCCCTGTTAATCAACCTAATTAACATTAATTATCCTAATGTTTTTATTAGTATCTCTAGACTAATTGAGGGAAAGCACAGACCTCAAATAAGGCTTCTTAAACCAGTTGTTTTGTTTTGGTTGTTTAAAACTAAGGGAGCTCTTAGGTTACCATTGTGTATATTTCTTTCGACCTTCTAATTTCTGTTTTTCATTGGTGCCAATAAAACAGCTGTTTATAACAAGTTTCTCCAGTTTAAAGGATCCGTCGTCTTGCCGTTAATGATATATTTGTTAACAGTGACTCAAAGTGTCAGGGGAAGCACAGTGACTGAAATTACCCACCCTGGCCAGGCACCGTAGTAACTATTTGCATGAGTTGTTTTACAACAGGAGGTCCTGGTAAGGAACACGGAACTAATAAGCCACCACCAACCAGAAGAGTTCAGGAAAGGTTGAAAGAAGACACCCCATGTCCGACCACCTCCCAGAATCCTTCTCTCTGGCATCCATCTGGGCTGAACAAGGCGTGCACCACCAGGAAGGACTCTGAGTCAGAATGATTGGCTAAAGACAACCCGGAAACTAATCCCATCACCATAAAACCTGAGACTGCAAGCCACCTGGAAGAGCAGTTCTCCTGGGTTCCCTTACCCTACTGCTCTCCACCTGGGCACTCTTTCCCAATAAAATCTCTTGCTTTGTCAGCACATGTGTCTCCTCAGACAAATCATTTCTGAGTGTTAGACAAGAGCCCAGTTTCAGGCCCTGGAAGGGGTCCCTCTTCCTGCAACAAAAGCAGTAAGATGTACCAGTTGTTGTAGTCACTCAGTTATGTCTGACTCTTTTGTAACCCTATGAACTGTAGCCCACCAGGCTCCTCTGTCTATGGAATTCTCCAGGCAAGAATACTGGAGTGGGTGGTCACTTCCTCCTCCGGGGGATCTTCTCAACCGAGGGATCGAATCTGTTTCTCCTGCATTGGCAGGCAGATTCTTTACCACTGAGCCACCAGGAATGTCAT
>NW_011494233.1:3031-3249 GCF_000754665.1 Bison bison bison | reverse complement strand
AATGTCATAAGATATAAGAGGTGTCCCCACAAAAGTGTGAAGAATGCCATCTTTACATTTAGAAAATTTTCTCCCGAAAATAGTCTAAATAAAGACTGACACAATGAAAGTTAAGTTGGCAAAAGTCCCTGAGAGTTGGCACAGTCAGACAAGTCTGCTCAGAATCCCAGTCTATTTGATTGGCTACCAACTGTACACCATATGTGTACCTTCCAGAT
>NW_011494233.1:0-231 GCF_000754665.1 Bison bison bison | reverse complement strand
TCAGCTGGTAAAGAATCCACCTGCAATGTGGGAGACCTGGGTTTGATCCCTGGGTTGGGAAGATCCCCTGGAGAACATGCTAGCAAAGTAATGCTCAAAATTCTCCAAGCCAGGCTTCAAAAGTATGTGAACCATGAACTTCCAGATGTTCAACCTGGATTTAGAAAAGGCAAAGGAACCAGTGATCAAATTGCCAACATCCGCTGGATCATCGAAAAAGCAAGAGAGCTG
>NW_011494232.1:22406-22854 GCF_000754665.1 Bison bison bison | reverse complement strand
GACTTCTTTTACAAGAACGTTTGTACGTTATTTGTATAATTTTAACATTTCAAGTGAAACAATAAAAAATCACAAAGATTTTTCCTGTGTCATTAAATATTTTTCTACAACACTGTGTTTAATGACATTGTATGAATGAACCATAATGTATCTAACTAATTCCCCATTTGCATTGTTTCCCATTTTTTACACACAGCTGGCCTGAATATCTTTGTCCATATATCTGTGCGCACTCATGTGGCTCTTTGTACAGATGGAATCCTAGGAAGGGAATGGCTGGGTCAAAGGACGTCAGAGGCACATCACAGAGGGATAGACTGCCCTCTGGAGGGCTGGCCAGGCTTTGAAAGCTTATTGGGTTTCCCACTCAACCTGTTTCCTCTGTAAATTGGGAAGATGACGGAAGATATCCCCTCAGAGGGAGGGGATAGCATGAGGATGCATGCAA
>NW_011494232.1:19374-19837 GCF_000754665.1 Bison bison bison | reverse complement strand
GCCTCATCACGCCCGCTCTCAGAGCCCTCGAAGCAGCCAGAGTCACGTGGGATGTCCACCTTGGGGTCTGCCACTGTGCTCACCGCTGGCTCCTGGCCACTCTCCGTGCCCTCTTCTGCCTCCTCGCTGCCAGCTGCCAGAGGCCAGGGAGGAAGAGGAATTTGGGGGGGCTCAGGCTTTAGCGGTGAGGGGGCTTCAGAAATCCCAGGGGCTCCTTGTGGGTGGAGGGACCCTGGGAAGCCCACTGGAGGCTGTCTCTCCCTCTGGGGGCCCACCACTACCCTCCCCCTGCCCCGAGTACTGTCCAGGCCAGCTCTCCTGTCCAGGAGTGCAAACATCTTCAGCACTGAGCTAGTAGCCAGGAAGCCTGCTCTTGCATCCTGGCCCCATCATTACCCAACACTGAGGCCTAAAGTCTGTGCCTCACCTCCTCTGGCCCCAAGTCTCTCCCTTTGATCTCACA
>NW_011494232.1:18355-18559 GCF_000754665.1 Bison bison bison | reverse complement strand
CCTCCCACACTCACCTGTGGAGGCCTGGCGGCTGAGAGCTGGGAGCTCCCGCTCCTCCTGCTCAGAAAAAGCCAGCGCCATCTTCTCAGGGCCGGGGCTGTCCAGGCTGCAGTCTGGAGACGTCGGGGACGCTGAGCCCTCCTCCAGAGTATCTCCCTGGAGGGGAGGAGAGGCAGGAAGCCCTGAGTAGCATCAGTTGAGGTG
>NW_011494232.1:17364-18255 GCF_000754665.1 Bison bison bison | reverse complement strand
GGTCATAGGGGCTGGGAGTGAAGTCAGTGTGCACTCGTGCCCGGCCACAGAAGGGGCCCGTGTATTGCGGTGCAGTCGATTCCTCCCCAAGGTTTCCAGAACCTGGGCTGGGGCTGCAGAGTTCACTGCCTGCAGGAAATGGGTGGGGAGGAAGGTCATCTTTGTCCCCAGGACAGCTGGGGCAGTGCCCAGCTGGTACCTTTCAGGGGGTCTGGCTAGAAATCCCAAGGGAAGAAAACTGAGCTCCTAGAAGTCTCACACTGCAGAAGTGATTCTGAACCAACCTCTCCGCCACCCTGACGAGCATAGCTTCAGGGGCCCCAGGCATGAAAATAGTTGATCATAAGAGGATCAAAGACTGGGCAAATTGGGAGGGTCTCTAGAAGCCAACTGGGCCAACACCCAATGAGCAGATGAGGAAAACTGAGACCAGACAGGCTAAGTGAACTGCCCAAGGCATCTCACCTTATAATTGGCAGCCCTGGGTCTGTTAGACTCCAGGATTCCTGACTCCCACTCCAGGGCTCCTGGAAGTCACCTTCCAACAAGAAGCCACACCGTGCATCAATATTTTTCTTTGTCTACTTAATAAGACTCAGTGTCTAGCTACATCACATGGAAACTCAGATTCTGAGAAGGGCAGGATGAAGGGCAGAAGTGACTTTTAGTTGGGGTAAGGAGGTGTCTTTGGAGCAAGAGAAACATCAGAGAATTTGGAACTAATCATAAGGGTAAGAAAGGCAGTGCCTCTGTAGGTCTGCAGCCCACAGCTTGCAGAACCTCATTCAGGCAGGGCTGCTGAAAGCTCCTGTCCAGCCCCAGGGACATCTAGACGATGCCAAGTGGAGCCCCGGGCCCAGCAAACCAAGGGCTGGTGTCTAGGAGGCAGAA
>NW_011494232.1:11528-15752 GCF_000754665.1 Bison bison bison | reverse complement strand
AGCATTGGCTATTTGCACCCCCCAGCCACTGGGACAAGGGCACAGAGCACAGTGAAAGGCAGGACAAGAGTTAGGAAATGAATTTTGAAGACTGACTTTACTCTTTTTCTTCTTAAAATAATTGATTTAATTCTAAGTTGATATAAATTAATTTTCAATAATGCTTGTATCTCACACCTGGCTCATGAAATTACTGAAGATTTGAGCAACTGCTGTCTTGAGCTGGCGGAGTCTGCTAGCGGGAGCTAACTCCAGCACACTGCTGCCAGGGCACCTCCTCCGAGAGCCAGGAGCAAACCAGACGCCTGGTGTGACTTTAGCTACTTGGATGTGCCTGCCCCACAGCTGTCTGTCTTGCCCTCCCTCCCTGGGCCAAGGCCAGCCTTTTTTTTTTTTTAACTTTTTATTTTTTATTGGAATATAGCCAATGAACAATGCTGTGATCATTTCAGGTGGACAGCGAAGGGACTCAGCTATACGTGTACGCACTCTACCCCAAACCCCGTCCCCACGGCCAGGCTTCTCGATTTTCTTTCTTCAGGCTTCTTTGAATCAAGCCTTCCCAATCCCAGTGGCTCTTTTCAAGTAAAACTTCGTGATGGATGAATATGCCCCAGGCTATCTCATCTCCTCAGGCCTGTGTCCCGAGGAAGCTTGTTTCCCAGACCTTCATCCCTCCTCAGACCCCACTCCTGCTCCCTTCCTGCCACATGCTTGACTGGGGGAGCTCCCTTCCCACGGTGACCTTCCTGCTTGTATGGGGCCAGGCAGTGTGCCCGGGCAGTGGCTCTCCTGAAGGCCATGCTCACCCACTACTAGACCGCTGCTTTTCCTTGTGGCACCCTCCCCAACCCGCGGTGAACCTGAGTCCCAGGCCTCACCATCTCCTCCGACAGGGCCTTCACCATCTTCTTGCCCGTCTTCCTGTTCATGGTTCGGGAAATCACTGCCCTCCACTTCTTCCCCAGCTTCTTGCCGCTCTTCTCGGCATCCTCTGGGGTCGGCACACTTGACTCATCTTCTGGAATCTGTGACAAGAAATGTGGAGATTCGGGAACCCAGGTCTGGGTTCAGGACTTGGGAGCAGAAGGAGGCCTTGGGGTCCAGGTAGACCCTGGAGGGGTGGGAAGGAGAGGTCCCCATCCTCATTTTAGCCTCAGACCTATTCTTGGCCCTATTCATTCATACTTAAATTAGCAATTTGCAAATGAAAAGAATGCAGGTGAAGCTTTAGGGCCCAGAATTTTGGTAGGTGCAGAGGTAGGCCCATCGTGTTTAAAAAGGCTTTGCTTCCACAATCCTAAAATCCTCTTTCCCCTACTTCCCTCCCTCCCCTCCACTTCCCAAGCCAGGGCCCGCAGCCAGATCCCCCAAGGAGGCTCTGGAACTCACATTATCATCCAGATTAAATTCCTTCTCGCTCACCACAGGGGAGCTGGGTTTGGATTTGGCAAAATCTTTGAAGCTGCTGGAGCGCTGAAGGGAGAGCTGGGAGAAGCAGAGGTGTTACCAGGAGTTAAATTGTGTTGCATTACAATTGTGGTCAGTAAGGAGCACAGAGCTGTTCTTGCTCCCTGCACAGCGCGTTTAACCCAGGGCTGGGCCCAGAGCTGAGAGGTGACGCTGCAAGTCCTCATCCTGTCTTCAGCAGCGAGCGGTCCCCTGAAGCAGGCTCCTCACCTCAGGAGCCTCAACCCAGTCAGGCCACAGGCTGAGCCCACTGTTCCACCAGAACCTTGGTTCTGGTCCCCAGAACCCTGTAGTAAAAGACTAAATGTGTCTGAGGAAATGCGTGTCTACTACTGGAGACCTACCTCATGTACAACAGCATCAGCTCTTCATATAGTAGAGCAAACCCTCCAAAACCCTGCAGCCCGGCCTCCAGGCTCTCTCTTCCCCAGGCGTGGTTTCCTGTGACTGATCGTGGGAAACACACTGGGGCTTTCAGCCTGACACATCGATATCCCAAGAAGAGAGAGGGCCGTGACACATAGGTGTCCCATCCAAGGGCCAGTAAGACTGGCATTATGCGTTCAGGAAAGCCATGGTACAGACTGAATGAGTAAAGGTTTAGGACACCAATGATTGGTTCTAACATAATAAAAGAACACTGCCATTTTCTGTCTTCATCTCTGCTTTTAATCTCAGCTGCTAATGAGCTGGCTACTCTACACACTTGCCAGTGTTCAGATTTGTTGTTGTTTAGTCACTAAGTCCTGTCCAATTCATTGTGACCCCCATGGGACCCCTATGGACTGTAGCCCACCAGGCTCCTCTGTCCGTGGCTCAACCTATTGTTTGTGCTGTGAATGAAAACTGTTGCCCATCTCCGCTGTATCAGCAAGCAAAGCATGCCATGGCCATCCAACCATCAGTCACCCCATGGTGAGCCTGAAGGCACCAGGATGGAGACTGGCGGCCGGCTGCCAGGCCCTTAGCCACTTCAGCCACCCCTGATGATGCTCCCTGAAGGGACGCAGGATGGGAAAGAACACAATACTGGCCCTTATCTTTGCATAGCAAAGGAATGACTTCGTAAGCGCAGACTCTTGCCATCTTCCCATAACACAGAGAAGTGCTACATTTATTTACTTGGGTTGTCTAGTTTCCTTTAACTAACGGTAACCTTTTGATATTCTGACTACCTGGTCTTTGTTACAAAACTCCTTTGTATTCTGGCTCCTCCCTTACCTCTTGGGAGCTGTCCCTCGGAGCTATCTGAGAGGCTTCCCCCATCCCCCACCCCCCAAGTCCTCAGCAAGTCCACTCAATAAACCATAATTCTCAACTTTTAGGTTATGCATTTATTTTCAGTCGACAGCGCTGATAAGCCTGTTTTCAGGAAATGAGCTTTCTTAACTGCACACGCATGCACATGGCAAGATAGCAGGAGAAAGTGGGGCCAGGTAAGGAGAGCTGACTTGAGACACAAGAAGGGGAGGCTGAACCCGAATCAAGTCAAGACCAGAGGTGCACACAGGAACCAGGGTTCACAGATGGCCAGACAGATAGAGTGGGGTCGGCTGCAGACACCAGAGATAAGGGCTTGAGGAACCGAAGCCCCAAACCTGCACAAAGTTGAAAGTTTCACATCCTCTTTCCTACAAAAGGGGGGTCCAGTGACAATCCCGCAGGGCAGGGGCAGCATCACACTCCCCCCCATACACACAATCGGTCCCCCGCTTCCAGGGACTACAGTGGAGCACTTCAGTTCCCTTGGTCTTGACCAAGAGCAAGTCAGTGATCAGGGGCAGTGGCCACACCTTCTGAGAGGTCACAGCAAGCTAGCGGACCAGAAACCAGGTCAGCGGCCAGGTCAAGCAGATACCACCACCATTAAGGCCTCCTGGGTGAGGTGCCTGCATCCTTAGGGAGAAAGCCCCTTGCATGTGATGCTGGGGAGCTGGGAAAGGGACCTGAGTGGTACAGGGCGGTGGTGGGGTGACTGCTCCTATTCCCATGCATCTCCTCCATCCTCCTTCCCTGGTTTTCCCTACCCACTATTTTTTCCTCTTTTTCTCCTTCGTTCTCCCCTTCTCTTCTCCACCTTCCATTCATTTCCCCCCTCTTGTATAGCTAGTATGCAGCTGCCTGGATAACTTCTTCCTCTTATTGCCTGGAAAAGAGGGAACAGAGAGAGGGTGGGCACCAGGCTGGTCCGGGCCCAAGGAGGGTAGGCTGGGCGCCTATATTTAGGCTGATCAGGCCTATTGTGGCTTTCCCTTCACCAAGCCCGAGTCTGGTCTGCAGACCAGGAGGCTGAGAGTCGCCCCTGAAGCCCCAGGGACCAGTGAGCCTGGAAAGCCCGCAGCAGGGAAGGCGTGGGGCCGGAAGTGGGCTTTGTTGAGGAAGAGTAAACTGACCACTAGGCTGCCCTCTAATTGCAGTTCTTTCCTTTTCCTGTCATTAATCTGCCGTCATCGGGGTTTGGGGGTGGCTGGGAGGGCGGCTTTTTGGCTCCTGGGACCTCTGTCCCAGCTTTAGCTCGAAATGGGAGAAAACAATCTAAAAGGCCCATGAGGACTGTGCTGGAACGTGGGCCTGGCCGGGTGCTGCTCAACCCTGGCCTGCGTACACAGAAAGGACTAGAAAATTTCTTTGGGGGACTAAGGATAAGGGTCTTTTGCCCCACCCACCTCTAAACTCAGGAGCACCCCAAATATCCTCAATGCCTTTCAGTAAGTCTGAAGTGATCCCCTACCCAGGTATGAGTGGAAATCCTTG
>NW_011494232.1:9653-11311 GCF_000754665.1 Bison bison bison | reverse complement strand
TTGCTGAGTGTGACCTTCGGTAAGTTTCTTTATCTTCCCCAAACCGTCAGTCGTCTTTATTTGGCGTCAGCTGGCAAGAGTCACATCTTGCTTCTGCCATGGAGCAGCTGTGTAAAGCTGGGTGAATTTCTCAACTTCTCTGGGCTCCTGTTTCCTCATGGGTGAAATGAAGAGCACAGCACCCATCTCACTGGGTTGTTGTGAGGCGGAGAGGGGTGAGCACGGGACACGGCAGCCCCTCGCAGCTCCTACCCCTCGCCTTCCCTACAATCAACCGTAGCTTTTCCCATCATTCAGAACCCAGTTTAACTGGAAACAACTCAAACACTCATCAGCTGTAGAGAGGACCTGTGAACTGTGGCAGAGTCACATGAGGGGATAGCACACGGCAATGAACTTTGTGCAACTCTCCCCAGCAATATGGTGATGCTCACAGCTACACTGTTGGGCAGAAGGGATCTGCCACCAGGGTATACTGTATGGTTCCCTGTACAGAAAGTTCAAAACTAATCCATGCAGTTAGAAGTCAGGAGAATGGTTGGTTACCTTTGGGGGAGAAGGGGCATGCAGTGACCGGCAGGGGCATGAGGGAAACTTCTGGAGTGTTGGAAGTGTTCTGTGTGATTCAGGGGCTGCCTACATGGGGATGCTCACTTTACAGAAATCCACTGAGTGTTACATTTGTGATGTACATGCTTCTTTGTATGGATATTATACTTCAATAAAAAGGATTTTCAAATCTAGTTTTAAAGGCGCCACCCCCCTGCAGGAAGCTTCCCCCATCGCCCCCTCAGAGGCTCACCCTGCTGGGCCTGGCATCTTCTTCCCTGCTTTCTAAGTAAGCACGGCTTTCCAGCGTCCCCCCCAACCCCATCCCAGGTGTCTCTGCTGCTATGCTGTCTGCTCCTTCAGCATACCGGTTGCATACTGAGCACCCTCTGGGCTCTGGACGCTGGCCTGTGCATGTGTGGGAATCCAGTAACGAGAGGTCGAGTACCTTCCCTGTGCCCTGTGCCTTGCCAAGCACTGTGTATGTGTTCACTCACTTCAGCCTCCCTGCAGCCCCGTCTTACACCCACTCTTTCCAGCTGGGGACACTGAAACTGGGAGAAATGAAGCATCCTAGATGGAGTGACGCAGTAGGTGGAGGCCAGCATCAAGCCCATGTCCGCGATTCTGGAAGCTTCTGCTTGTTACTGTGCTCAGAGCTCACGAAGTTGCCCCTTCTTCAGAAGTAGATGAAGGGTAATGGCGACTGCAGGTGGGATTTGGAAGAAGCTACCAGGAGAGCAGGTGGGAATATGGAGGGAGAAGGGCTCTGGAGGGCTTCGTGGAGGAAGAGGCACGTTTGAGCTGGGCTGTCCTGGGGATCCAGGATTGCTCCAGGTGAAGCTGGGAAGGGTTTGATCAAAAGTGATGATGGAATGGTGGGTATACCAGTGTTTGGGGTGAATGGTGGAGCAGAAAAGGCCATGGAAGGCCCTTGCCAGCCACGGTGTTCACCTGTGGGCAATGAAGAGCCATGGAAAATATGAAGTGCATGCTAGTGGTGGGGGTGGGGGGTGGCACACCAAGGTGTGCTGTAGGAAGGGAGCCAGCAAAAGTAATGTGCCAAGATTGGAGAAGAGAGGGGCAGGGAGAGACTGGAAGGAGTGGAC
>NW_011494232.1:8474-9553 GCF_000754665.1 Bison bison bison | reverse complement strand
AGTTCTCTCCATTTTTCCTGGTGGCAGGTCTGGGATGTAGTGAAGAGTAGGTGTGTGATGGGGTAGGACTATCCTTAGGGGAGGCAGGTCCGAGGACAAACTCCTGCCCACTGCCTATACTCCAACAGATCAGAGAGAGTGCAAAGAGATGCTTTGATGGAGGCAAGAGCCTCCAAAAGGCAGCCAAGGGGTATTGCCTCTTCCAACCTCCCTCCCCCCTCAACCTGGGCATCTCCTCAGTCCTTCATGACACACACATCCTGACCCCACCACCCTGGAAGGCTTGTTCCTGACTCTGCTTGGGGCTCCTTGGAAGGTCACTCAGTCCATAGCCATCTGGGCCTGCCCTGCAGAGCCCTTCTGCTGATAGGTTGAGTCTTTTATGTGCATCAGACTTCTCCAGTGGTTTTGAGGTCAGTAGGGAGATGAGAGTAGAGGGGGAAAGGGTTAAGACTCTGGACACTGACAGATCTTGGCTTCACTCCCTGCTTGGCAGCTTCCTAGCTGTGTGTCCTTGAGTAAATCACTTCACCTCTCTGCGCCTTGGCCATAAAGTAAAAACAACACTGGCCCCCACCTCACAAGGCTGTTGTGAAGCACCAACGAGCTAAGAGATGAGTGCACAGCATAGCACCCAGCATCTGGTGAGCTACGAGGTCTTGTTTTCTCCACTTTAAGGCTTGTTTTTGGCAGTGGGCTCTCTGCCCCCACCCACGGCTTCAGCGTGCACCCCTTCATGTGCACAGGCACACATGTGATAGCACACTCGCATGTACTGTTGCAGGTGATCCATACAACCTGCTGAGGTGGGGAGGTCAGGACCTATCCCTCTTTGTCAAGGTTCCCAGCACATCCTCCACTTACTTCACACTAGCCTTTGTACTATTCCCTCCACCACGTTGCCTTGGCCTCTGAGGGGTAGGGACGTGCCCAAGTCACAGAGCTGGAGCTGTGCTGCTGCCTCCCAGCCTGGGGAAGCTGCTGTGTCTGCCTTCTGGAAAGCTGGCTTGTCTAAGAGTGTTTCCAGGGGATGCGGCTGGGAGGGTGGCTCTGGGGGCTGGCCCAGGCTCTGATGGGCT
>NW_011494232.1:6704-7172 GCF_000754665.1 Bison bison bison | reverse complement strand
CTTAGGTTCAACTTGAGAATTGTATTCTATAATTCTTAAATTCTAGTCTAGGATTCTAGTCCCAATTTTAAGTCTCTTACCCTGGTAGTGTTGAATCCTGCAACTCAAGGCTTCCGAGAGTGTATTCTATAACTCTGTTTCTCTACAATTTGGGAAGTCTCTCCTGGACTTCTGTTACTAGTCCCATGCCCTTGGGAGAATGGCCCTCACCTACAGACCCAACAGAAGGTCTTTGGCTCTTCCCACTTCTGTGAGTTCTGGAGAGGATGGGCTGAGAGAGCAGAGGGAAGGAAGCAACAAGTTCCCAAAGATGCTCCTCACCTTTTTCTTCTGAGTAGGCTCCTTCTCGCTGGCGTTGGAGGGCTTACGGCGCAACATGGTCCTCTATCCTGATGATACTCTGTGCTTGCTCTCCTAGGTGTCGAGATGTGGAGGCCTCTTGCTCAGCCTCGCCAGTACCGTCCAAGG
>NW_011494232.1:5578-6347 GCF_000754665.1 Bison bison bison | reverse complement strand
ACTGGCAGCTTGGGGGTGCGGGCCATGGACACCCGGCAGCAGCGGCATACAGGAAGCCCCGTCACGTGACCTACTCTTACAGCAATCGCAGCCCCTGCCGGCCCCTGGGGAGGAAGGAAGTCCCAGCTTCAGTCTCCAGAGATTCTGATGCAGACAGCTTTTGGGTTGAACAAGCAGAGAAAAGTCCCTACCCTGCCATCTCATGGCAATCCTTGCCAATCCTTCAGCCAATCGACCTAATGTTATATAGCCTACTCAAGCCTTTAATCTCACTGACCAGAATCCAGATACTGGAAGTGGGACCATCTCTCTGCTGGTGTTGGGCCAATGCTCCCAGTCACCTTGTATCACCAAGATCATCACTGCTATCACTACCTCTACCATCACCCTAGAGTCATCATTCCTATCTACAGCCATCACCTTACAGATCAACCCTGAAGTCATCCCCACTGCCGTCAGCACATCTACAGCCATTATTGCTAGAACAACCACAGCCATCACCCCTACAGTCGTCATCACTGCCTCTGTGACTGTCACAACTGTTATCCTTTCAGCTGTTACCCTTACATTACAACCAGTCATCCCCATGACACTCTTCCCCATACGACCATCAGCTCTACCACCATGAGCACTTTCCTGCAGCCAACACCTTCGGGTTCTCATCCCTGCCGTCAACACACCTGGGTCATCTGTCTGTATCTGCCTCCCAACTGCCACTGTCATCCATGCTACCACCCTTCCAGACACCATCACTAGAGCCAGTCATGCC
>NW_011494232.1:4569-5478 GCF_000754665.1 Bison bison bison | reverse complement strand
ATCACACTTATATTTATCACCACCACAGTCATCATCACACACAAAAAAATGCAATTGCAAGTCAGTCCACACCACCAGCAAACATCCCTTTCGGCAGGCATTTCTCGAACATCTGTATGCTAAGTTTAGAATGTTCACTTTCTGGGTCTTTGGTGGCAGACATTTCAATAACATTAAAAACAATCTTATCACAAAAGTGATTCATTTGTATCATATACAATTTAGAAAAGAAGGATAAACAAAGAGAAGAAAGTTCAAATATCCCTTTCTTTCTCTCTCTCTCTCTCTCTCTCTCTGCAGTACAATTTGCACAGAAAGCAGATTAGTGGTTTGGGGCGTTGGGGAAGGAAGGGAGCGATCAGGAGGGACCCAAGGATGCTTTGGGGGGTGATGGATAGTTTACACTCTCGGTCGTGGAGATGGTTCATCATTATATACAAATGTAAAAACTCAACAAACCGTATACTTTTCAAAAGTGCAAATTATTGTACTTCAATTGTATCTAAATAAAGTTGTTTTTAAATTTTCAAAAGTTCAAGTCCCACTTCACACAGTGCATTGGTATCTGCTTGTCAAGCTGACCACAGTATCAAGATTTTCTGGCGCTATGCACGCTCTGCTAGAGGTGATTTGTAATGGCCGCCGAGAAGCCCAGGCATAATGCACCACGATTATTTCACCAGGCCTCTACAGATGCATTTACGTTGGCTTGATATTTTGACTCTTCATCGTACATCCTTAAAGGAAATATTCATAGCTACATTTTATTTATTTATTTATTTTTTTCCCCTTAGGATACATTTCCAGAAGGGGAATCCTTGGGGGAAAAGATGTGCACCTTTCAAGGCTTTCCATTACGCGGCACTTGTGAAATTCGAGGTTGTGCCCAAGATGTTCTGTTGACTTCCT
>NW_011494232.1:1726-2152 GCF_000754665.1 Bison bison bison | reverse complement strand
CAGGGGTGAAGAGGATGCGGAGGGCATCTGGGAGGGGCATCACATACACAATAGCTGGAGAGTTAGGGTTGATTAAATGCAGGCGATCTACAGGGGCATCCTTGTCAACCTAAGGAGTATTCACATCTGTAATACCTGGCTTAGAGGGTTGGGATGGGGAAGCAAACCAACTTCAAACAGTTGTTGTATAGACGAAAGGGCAGTATTCTAGGTGGCCAGGAATGATGGGGAAGAGATAAATGGAAGATTTGGGTTCATTTCATGGAAGACATTTTTTGATATTCAGTTGGTACTAGCTCAGCCCTGGTAAATAGTGATCTTCCTGTCTCTAGAAACATTCAAGTGGAGACCACACAGTCCCTTGAAAATACCTGGGCATTTCCAAGGTAAAGTCCATCTTGGTAGCCAGAGCCGTTGTCACACTTC
>NW_011494232.1:535-948 GCF_000754665.1 Bison bison bison | reverse complement strand
AGATTTCAAGATGATGACATCAGAATATCACATCAAGTTTGGGGCCTTTCTAAGCACAAGGCCTCAGGCAACTGCACAGGTCAATCAGTCAGAATGTGGCCCTGCAATTGCTTCCAATACAACTGTATGGGAAACCCCTTCGGCTGCTTTTCTCTTAATTGAAGTATAGTTGATTGACAACATAGCATCAGTTTCTGGTGAATTGGCACTCTGCTTTGCCCTGTGGCATTTCTGAGGAGCCCTGGGCTCCAGGGAGCATAGCTGGGAAAACACAGAGACTTGTTCAAAAGCCTGTCTGGTTTTGACAATTTATATGTAAAAGTTGAGCCCAAACCTTTTCCTTACCTCCCTCCAAAGGTGGGCAGATGATGGCGTTTTCATCTGTGAGGCTTCCTGGCTTACAGGGCGCTGTC
>NW_011494232.1:0-435 GCF_000754665.1 Bison bison bison | reverse complement strand
CACGTTCTTTTGTATTCCAGAAAGGATATAAAGGGTCAAAAATGGAGGTCAATCCCATCATCACTACAGCCGTCACAGCTCTGTGACCTCAAAGAGGTCTCCGTGCGCCTCAGTTTGCTCATTAGCACCAGAAGGGGAGTAACTGAGGCCCACCCTGGGAGTCAGAGGGGAGCTAGCTCAGAGCTGAGTCAGGAGTACTGGGGGCTTCATCTGACCTCCTACCCCAAAGAACAGTGTCACCTTGGGTAAGTCCCTTCTTTTTTTCTGGACTGCTGTTGCAGTTTCCCCATCTGGATACTGAAAAGGTCAAACCTGCTTTTTATTTGGTCCTGGAGCTATTAGTCAGGACTGGCTATGGCATTTGTGGGGCCTTGTGCAAAGTGAAAGGCTGGGTTGTTCAGTTGCTAAGTTGAGTCTGACTCTTTGCGACCTCAT
>NW_011494231.1:15183-15584 GCF_000754665.1 Bison bison bison | reverse complement strand
CCTGGCGTGCTGCAGTCCATGGGGTCGCAGAGTTGCACAGGACTGAGCAACTTAACAACAAAAACATGCCAGGCAAGCACTGTTTTAATCAGTTTACCTGGGTTGTCACATTCATTCCTCACTATTAGTATGTGATGTAAATTCAATGATTATCCTCACTGTATTGATGAGGAAACTTAGACTTGGGAAGATTAAATACCTTGTTCAAAATCATAGTCACTTAAGAGCTAGAACCCAGATTTGAACCCAAACAGGCTGACTCCAGGGCCCATGCTATTAACTAGGATACTGTGCTGCCTCAGATAAATAACCTTTGGCCTGAGGTAAAAAATTTGATATCAAGGATTTATTTTCAAAACGAAAGAAATTTTCAGAGTATGTTTTGGCATCAGCACACACTG
>NW_011494231.1:14309-15083 GCF_000754665.1 Bison bison bison | reverse complement strand
TTGTGTCCCACCTACTCCCTGCACAACCCTCTTTCCCTTTAGATGTTGCTTGGGAGATTTTGGCAGAGCCTAGAAAAGGGAGGAAGGAAATGGGTAGGCAAAGGGGGAGTTAAAGGTGAGTTACCAGGAGCCACTGCTCTCAAAACAGACAAAAAGAAGAAACAAGAGTGGGAAAACCCAAGCCTCTTCAACCCCTCTCTCAGAGTCAGGGCCTCCATATGTGGAATCCTGCCAGAAATTTTAAGGTACCTCTAAGAAAGAAGGCAACAGGGATTGAGGATGTTCTTATACTCCTGTTTAAGGACCATTTACAGAGTATAGGCAGCCTATTATACCCGAACCCCTATCCTTCAGTGGGAGACACAGTAAGCCACCCGTTCATACACAATGGTCAACAAAGACCTCAGCAGCTACTGGAGCACGTGTATGCTTTCAAGCAGAAACAAAGGGACAAAGGCAGACATCCAGAAAAACACACGGTTTTCAAGCCCTCAAAAAATTAGTTAGGCAGAAAAGAGAATTATTGGAGAAAGTGTAGGGAAAGCCATAGGTGGTCAGAGAGGCAGGGGTGAAGGTGAGAGACTGGATTAGCAGTGAAGTGTGAAAGAGAGAGGGTAAATGAGTTAGTCTGGTCTCATAGAAACTCCACCTAAGGGTGAATTAGAACAGAATGAGACACAAATCTCCCCAAATACTAATGTTTCAAAGCTAGAATTTTCTATGAAGCCTCTGAATTCCATATATTAAAGCAAATTATAATCACCTTCCCTACAT
>NW_011494231.1:10005-10880 GCF_000754665.1 Bison bison bison | reverse complement strand
TTACTTTGCCAACAAAGGTCCATCTAGTCAAAGCTATGGTTTTTCCAGTAGTCATGTATGGATGTGAGGCCTGGCGTGCTGCAGTCCATGGGGTTACAAAGAGTTGGACATGACTGAGAGACTGAAAGGAACTGAATTGAATTGAGAAAGTAGCATTGACATATATACTCTTCCATGTGTAAAATAGATAGCTAGTGGGAAACTGCTATATAACACAGGAAACCCAATCTGGTTTTCTGTGATGACCTAGATGGGTGAAATGAGGTGTGGGGTGGGATGGAGCCTCAAGAGGGAGAGAATATATTTACACTTATGGCTGATTCATGTTGTTGTATGGCAGAAATTAACACAACATTGTAAAGCAATTATCCTCCAATTAAAAAAAAATTAGAGGTAAATACCACAAAAGGATAATAACAATTAATTCATAGTGGTGGGAATATAACTAATTGTTTATTTGTCTGTATTCTTTTACCACTTTTTTTTTTCTAAAATGCAAAAGATACTGCAAATTCTAAAAGAAAAGTGAGTTCTCTGGGGAGGAATTACCTTCCCTTACCTTCTAAGATGAAATGTGAGGCAAGTGAGGTAATCTTACTCTTAAACCTTCAGGACATTTTGGAGTTATGTAATTAGGACTTCCTCAAGGAATCTACAGAGAGTCATGGTGATCTACAATGGGAATAAAGAGACCAACATTCTAGAGAGCTGGAGAATGGGCTTAACATCTTTCTGAGTCTCAGTTTCCTTTATTTAAAATGACAAAATCAAACAAGCCATGTAAGATCTTTCCAGTTATTAATATAAATATATATATATATATATAAAATTTTGCCCATGCAAACAGTAGAATATCACTAGATGTGAATTATATG
>NW_011494231.1:9495-9905 GCF_000754665.1 Bison bison bison | reverse complement strand
ATTTCCAATCTATCAGATTGGCAAAAGTTCAAAGCCTTAATAAAATGCTGTTGAAGAGACTGTGCATAAAAGTCACTCTCATACATTGCTGGATTGAATACAAAATGGTGCAACTTTTATAGCAGGTGAGAGATTTGGCATTAACAAAACTACACTCAGTAATTCAACTTCTAGAAATTAACACTGAATATATTCCTCAAGAAAAAAACACGGATTTTAAAAATTGGGGCATTATTTGTAAATGCAAAATATTGGGGGAAAAGTTGGCTTAAAACTCAACATTCGAAAACTACAATCATGGCATCCAGTCCAATCACTTCATGGTAGATAGATGGGGAAACAATGGAAACAGTGACAGACTTTATTTTCTTGGGCTCCAAAATCACTGTAGATGGTGACTGCAGCCATGA
>NW_011494231.1:8846-9395 GCF_000754665.1 Bison bison bison | reverse complement strand
ACAGAGAAGCCTGGTGGGCTACATTCCATGGGATCACAAAAGAGGTGGACAAGGCTTAGTGATGAAAAAAACAACATCTTTATGAGGATGAAGATCTGGAGAGAAAAAAATAGGAAAGATTAGCATGTCATCTGAGAAAGATGTGTCAGTCAAGGTTCTTGATTTCTAGAAAGAGAAACTACCTGTGATGATCTTAGATAAATAAGAAATTTTTTGGAAAATCATCAGAGATTCAGAGAATCAATAGCTAGCTGTAGGATCAGTTCAGTCACTCAGTCGTCTCTGACTCTTTGCAACCCCACAGACTACAGCACGCCAAGTTTCCCTATCCATCACCAACTCCAGAAGCTTGCTCAAGCTCATGTCCATCGAGTCAGTGATGCCATCCAACCATCTCATCCTCTATCGTCCCCTTCTCCTCTGGCCTTCAATCTTTCCCAACATCAGGGTCTTTTCCAGTGAGTCATATCTTTGCATCCAGTGGCTAAAGTATTGGAGCTTCAGCTTTAGCATCAGTCCTTCCAATGAATATTCAGGACTGATTTCCTT
>NW_011494231.1:5359-5909 GCF_000754665.1 Bison bison bison | reverse complement strand
AACAGACAACACAGAAATACAAAGGATCATAAGAGACTACTATCAGCAATTATATGCCACTAAAATGGACAACTTGGAAGAAATGGACAAATTCTTAGAAAAGTACAACTTTCCAAAACTGGACCAGGAAAAAATAGAAAATCTTAACAGATCCACCACAAGCATGGAAATCGAAACTGTAACCAGAAATTTTCCAACAAACAAAAGCCCAGGACCAGATGGCTTCATGGCTGAATTCTACCAAAAATTTAGAGAAGAGCTAACACCTATCTTTCCTCAGTGATCAATGCAAAGAAATAGAGGAAAACAACAGAATGGGAAAGACTAGAGATCTCTTCAAGAAAATTAGAGATACCAAGGGAACATTTCATGCAAAGATGGGCTCAATAAAGGACAGAAATGGTATGGACCTAACAGAAGCAGAAGATATGAAGAAGAGGCGGCAAGAAACACAGAAGAACTGTACAAAAAAGATCTTCACAACCCAGGTAATCATGATGGTGTGATCACTGACCTAGAGCCAGACATCCTGGAATATGAAGTCAAGTGG
>NW_011494231.1:4735-5259 GCF_000754665.1 Bison bison bison | reverse complement strand
AATACCCCACTCACACTTATGGATAGATCAACTAAACAGAAAATTAACAAGGAAAAAAAAAAAAAACATGTATCTATAAAGCTCACTAAAGCAAAGCACAGTAAAATGAGCTATGGCAATAAAAGGCGTTAAATTTATCAAAAAAAAAAATAAAGTGCTGAAAAATTAAAGCTGTCAAAAAAAAATATGCATAGAAATGAATGAAAATTAAATTAAAACACAACAACCCAAAACCTATGGGACATGTAAAAGCGGTGCTAAGGGGAAGGTTCATAGCAATACAGGCATACCTCAAGAAACAAGAAAAAAGTCAAATAAATAACTTAACTCTACACTTAAAGCAACTAGAAAAGGAAGAAATGAAGAACCCCAGGGTTGGTAGATGGAAAGAAATCTTAACAATTAGGGCAGAAATAAATGTAAAAGAAACAAAAGAGACTATAGCAAAAATCAATAAAGCTAAAAGCTGGTTCTTTGAGAAGATAAATAAAATTGACAAACCATTAGCCAGACTCATCAAGAAA
>NW_011494231.1:457-980 GCF_000754665.1 Bison bison bison | reverse complement strand
TAGTTAGCCTCCAATTAAAATAAATAAATTAAAATTTAAAAAAGAATAAAAATGTTAGTGATTCTTTTTAAAGTTTTATTGAAACATACATGCACAAAAATGAAGAAAACATAAGCATTAAGCTCAGTGAATTTTCACAAATTGAAGGCCCCCATGTAACCAGCATCCAGATTTAAAAAATAAAGAATAAAACATCCCAGAAGCCCTCCTCAAGTCTCCTTCTAGTCATTCCCTTGATAATGGTGGCTACTCTCCTGACCCATAACATCATATTTTTTTTTTTTGCCAGTGTTTGTACTTCACATAATGGAATCATACTGTATGCACACTTTTGTGTACTCTTTTGTCATATTATAATGTATTTATTCATAGTGTGGATGAACATTTGAATTCAGTATTTACATTTTATGGTCCCCTAGTAGCTCAGATGGTAAAGAATCTGCCTGCAAGGCAGGAGACCCAGGTTTGATCCCTGGGTCAGGAAGATCCCCTGGAGAAGGGAATGGCAACCCACTCCAATATT
>NW_011494231.1:0-357 GCF_000754665.1 Bison bison bison | reverse complement strand
TATTACCCAGCCATTAAAAAGAACACATTTGAATCAGTTCTAATGAGGTGGATGAAACTGGAGCCTATTATACAGAGTGAAGTAAGCTAGAAAGAAAAACACCATACAGTATACTAATGCATATATATGGAATCTAGAAAGATGGTAATGATAACCATGAGACAGCAAAAGAGACACAGATGTATAGAACAGTCTTTTGGGCTCTGTGGGAGAAGGCGAGGGTGGGATGATCTGAGAGAATAATTTTGAAACATGTATACTATCATATGTGAAACAGATCACCAGTCCAGGTTTGATGCATGAGACAGGGTGCTCAGGGCTGGTGCACTAGGATGACCCAGAGGGATGGGATGGGGA
>NW_011494230.1:4810-5446 GCF_000754665.1 Bison bison bison | reverse complement strand
TCGGGAAGATCCCCTGGAGAAGGGCACAGCAATCCACTTCAGTATTCTTGACTGGGGAATCCCATGGACAGAGGAGCCTGGCAGGATACAGTCTATAGGGTCCATCAGAGTTGGACATGAGTGAAGCAACTTAGCATACATGCAGGCCATAATCATCTAAAACATTGTTGCAATTATAGTTTGGAACAAACTGTTACCTGCTAGATTAATTATGAATGAGAAAAATATGTTTTCTTTCACTTCCATTTATTCTACCTCTAATTCTCTTCTCTTTAGAAGGATTCAATATCATTTTCCTTCTTTTTGAAGAATTTCCTTTATTTCTTACAAGGTCGATCTACTAGTAACAAGTCTCTTCAATTTTTGTTTGTCTGGAAAAGTCTCTATTTGTTCTTCCCTTTTGAGGGATAATTTTGCAGGATAGAGAATTCCTATATTTTTTCCTCTCAACACTTAAATGTTGAGAGGAAAAAATACTCCCCTTTTTTCTGGTGTGTATGGTTTCTGAGGAATAGTCAAACATAACTCTTATCTTTGCTCTTCCACAGATAGGCTGTTTTTCCTCTGGCTTCTTTTAAAATTTATCTTTATCTTTGATTTTCTGCAGTTTGATGTGTGGGTTTTTTTGTTTGTTTG
>NW_011494230.1:464-1174 GCF_000754665.1 Bison bison bison | reverse complement strand
GAAATATATCAACTATTTTGGCATTCTGGTCTTATGCATGCAGGTCAGATAATAAAACAGTAATACTCATTCTTACAAAGATGCATACAGTGAATACTGACAGGAGATCCTTGAGAATTAATATGTACAATTGCTTCCACTGCATGAAAAGAAATAGTAAAAATTGAAATTTAACTCATAATGCTAAAATACTGCATGGGTCCAAGGCACCTGCTATCCATGAATACTGATCTTAAGGCAATATTTGGAAATTTAGAAGTTTGTCATATAAGTATTATAGAGATAATGTACATTACAGCAACTTAAAAAAAATAAAAAACTTTAATGTGACTATTTCATGATATGGTCCAATTATGTATAAAATTTCTTCTAGAGAACCAAAGAAGGTTTTTGGAACAATGTGTAAAACAGAAGCTAAAATTTCCTCCTTTGCTTGCCAGTCATGTGACTATACTTATTAAATAGTCTTTCAAACTCTCCAAATACTTTAGTTTTTACAAATGGAGTTATTCATTTTGCAGAGATGAGATACTCATTTCTTGATTTTCTGTTTGTCTAGAATAAAGTATTTGTCATGAGGGGAGGAGGATTCTTAAACTGCAGCAAACTAAGTAAATTTCTTAACAAAATCTTTAAAATAAAATGCCACACTATTCTTTGCAAGATAAAAGTACTGTATTATATAACTTATTTTTGTCAAACCATACCAA
>NW_011494230.1:0-364 GCF_000754665.1 Bison bison bison | reverse complement strand
CTGTTGGTAGCAATATAAGTTGGTATAGTCACTATGGAAAACAGTATAGAGTTTCCTCAGAAAACTAAGAATAGAATTACCATATAATCCAGCAGTCTCACTCCTGGGAATATACCAGGACAAAACTATAATTCTGAGAGATATATACACCCCTATGTTTGTAGCAGCACTATTCACAATAGCTAAAACATGGAAACAACTTAAATGCCCATCAACAAGGGAATAGATAAAGAAAAAGTGGTACACATATGCAATGGAATACTACTCAGTCATAAAAAATAAAACTAAAAAAAATTTAAAATAAAGTGAAAAAAGCCAAAAAATAAAAGTAACTGGAAAACTCACAGTAAAAGGGTTGGGGAGG
>NW_011494229.1:9227-9848 GCF_000754665.1 Bison bison bison | reverse complement strand
AAAAGATAACTTGAATTCTGGAGAGGAAGCATCACCACCTAACCCACCTTCTCTGACTGAGCGTTCATGTCCTTTGCACAGTGGCGAGCAGCCAGCAGAACACAGTGGAGCAGAGTCCTGCGTCTCTGCCCGTCCCAGAGGGAGCCGCCACGTCTCTCAGCTGCACTTACTCTGACAGCAATTCTCAGTACTTCACATGGTACAGACAGTACCCTGGGAAAGGCCCTGAGTTTCTGCTGCAAGTGTATGCCAACAACAACAAAGAGGAAGGAAAATTTACAGCGCAGTCCAATAAAACCAACAAGCATGTCTCCCTGCGTATCAGAGACTCTGAGCCCAGCGACTCAGCCACCTACCTCTGTGCAGTTGAGCACACAGTGCTCCCCAGGCACCTGCAGCCTGTGCCCAAACCTGCTGGGGCCCCGGCAGTGCCTCTTGGAGAGCTTAGGCTGCAGGGCACAGACATTCTGTTACCTCTCTAGATGTAGATGAGGATTAAGAGTAACAGTGTAGAAGGTTTGATTGATTAGGGAAGTATTTTCATAATTCTGAAAACAGTTGATTCTGAAGGGAAATTAAAGACACAGTTTGGTCTGAATGACTGAAATATTTTTCAATCTT
>NW_011494229.1:4689-5015 GCF_000754665.1 Bison bison bison | reverse complement strand
ATGTGTTTGTTAGCCATCTGTATATCTTCTTTGGAGAAATGTCTATTTAGTTCTTTGGCCCATTTTTTGGATTGGGTCATTTATTTTTCTGGAATTGAGCTACAGGAGTTGCTTGTATAGTTTTGAGATTAGTTCTTTGTCAGTTGCTTCATTTGCTATTATTTTCTCCCATTCTGAAGGGTGTCTTTCCACCTTGCTTATAGTTTCCTTTGTTGTGCAAAAGCTTTTAATTTTAATTGGGTCCCATTTTTTAATTTTCATATAAACTTTCAAACTGACCATATGATTTGGTCTTACATGTGAAAGAAAATCTATAAACAGGATCA
>NW_011494229.1:0-413 GCF_000754665.1 Bison bison bison | reverse complement strand
GTACTGATTCTTGGCTAGGGAAATTGGGTCACTGACCCTGATTATTTTTTCAGACTTTATTTTCCCCAGATGAAGCCCTTATTTTTCCCTGAAGTATCCTTTCCCTTTCTTTACTGCTTTCTGACGTGTTTGATTGCTGGGGCACTTTAAGTGGAGGCAATGCTGTGAGAGTGAAAAGCCTAGATATTTCTGTACCCGTGATCAGCAATGTCTTAAGCATTAGGGCACTGGTCTCAGCAGCAATGCCAGCACCTTGCTGAAAAACTAGCAAAACACGTCTTTACTCTCTGATCTCGTTGTACTCCTCTCCATTTAGGACAGATGGGACTCAACCTGCTACTTTCTTCTCATCTATTTTGTGGCTAGAGAAAAAAATTTCTCAAAAGAACTAGCTTCCTTAGAGGTCCACTGAT
>NW_011494228.1:24813-25255 GCF_000754665.1 Bison bison bison | reverse complement strand
CCTCACAGAGCACCAGGCTGGGCTCTCTGTGTTATATAGGAGCTTCCCACTAGTTATCTGGCTTACACCTGAGAGTATATATATATATATATATGTCTATGCTACTTTCTCAATTTATCCTACCCTCTTCTCTCCCATATTATTTTTAAAACTCCACGTATAATCGATATGATATAATATTTGTCTTTCTCTGAGTTACTTCACATATTGTAAATGAACTACACTTAAATTAAAAAAAAACACCAATTGAATAACAAAATTTCTAAAAATGTATTCAAATGATAACAGTGCTTATCCACTGTAAGAGTCTCTAATTTTTTTTTCCTCTCCTATATTTCACATTTTTTATTTATAACAAAAGTGTCTTGGTTTTTTGGTAGTGAAAAAAATAGTATTTTTAGCCCTTCCCAAAGGAAACTGTTCAGCAGCAAAATGAGGAACA
>NW_011494228.1:20541-21031 GCF_000754665.1 Bison bison bison | reverse complement strand
GCTAAGAGTTCGACACGATTGAGCAACTTCACTTTCACTTTTCACTTTCATGCATTGGAGAAGGAAATGGCAACCCACCCAGTGTTCTTGCCTGGAGAGTCCCAGGAACGGGGGAGCCTGGTGGGCTGCCATCTATGGGGTCGCACGGAGTCAGACACGACTGAAGAGACTTAGCAGCAGCAACACATACCTCACAACTTATAGAAGAAACAACTCAAAGTGTAGTGTACTTAAATATTAATTTATATTTAAACATATTTAAATATATTAAAAATAAAAGTAAAGCATGCCATAAATCATGAAATGTAGATCTAAGACCTAAGAAAATAAAGATGAACTCCCCAGGTCGGCAGGTGTCCAATATGCTACTGGAGAAGAGCAGAGAGAGACCTCCAGAAGGAAAGAAGAGCGTTAGACAAAGTGGAAATAATGCACAGTTGTGGATGTGTCTGGTTGTGAAAGTAAAGACAAGAGCTCACCCAGAAGTCTC
>NW_011494228.1:17101-20441 GCF_000754665.1 Bison bison bison | reverse complement strand
CCCATTGGGAAGCTTCCACAATCCTCTTATCATCATCCATCAGAGGGCAGATAGAATGAAAACCAGTCACAGAAAACTAACCAAACTAATCACAAGGATTACAGTCTTGTCTAATTCAATGAAACTATGAGCCATGCTGTGGAGGGCCATCCAAGACAGATGGGTCATGGTGGAGAGTTCTGACAAAACGTGGTCCATTGGAGAAGGGAATGGCAAACCACTTCAGTATTCTTGCCTTGAGAACCCCATGAACATTATGAAAAGGCAAAAAGATATGACACTGAAAGATGAACTCCCCATTTTCATAAGTTCCATTTTCATAATGGAAATCTTATTTGGTACAAGAAGGCAAAGTAAAAAGAGTAGAAATAAAAGACACACAAATTGTAATGTAAAAAAATGTCTTTCATCTTTGTGGATGACATTATTGTCTGTGAAGAAAATCCCAAGAAATGTATATTGCAAAAGAAGAAATAAAACCAAAAGAACTGGACATGCATAACTAAAAAAATGGACTCTAACACATACCTCAGTGGCACCCCACTCCAGTACTCTTGCCTGGAAAATCCCATGGGCAGAGGAGCATGGTAGGCTACAGTCCATGGGGTCGCGAAGAGTCGACACGATTGAGCAACTTCACTTTCACTTTTATTTTCAACACCTATCCTACTCAAACTCTTCCAGAAAATTGCAGGGGAAGGTAAACTCCCAAACTCATTCTATGAGGCCATCATCACCCTAATACCACAACCAGACAAATGTTCCACAAAACAAAAACAAAAACAACCTACTGGGCAATATCACTGATGAATACAGATGCAAAAATCCTCAACAAAATTCTAGCAAACAGAATCCAACAACATATTACAAAGATCATACATCATGACCAAGTGGGCTTTATCCCAGGGATGCAAAGATTCTTCCCTATTCACAAATCAATCAATGTGCTACACCATATTAATAAATTGAAAAATACTCTCCAGAAAGCTGGCACAGAAAGAACATACTCCAACATAATAAAAGCCATATATGACAACCCACAGCAAATATTATTCTCAATGGCAAAAAATTGAAAGCATTTTCTCTAAAATCAGGAAGAGACAAGGGTGCCAACTCTCACCACTACTATTCAACATAGTTTTGGAAGCCCTAGCCACAGCAGTCAGAGAAGAAAAAGAAATAAAAGGAGTCCAGATTGGAAAAGAAGTAAAATTCTCACTGCTTGCAGATGACATGATCTTCTACACAGAAAACCCTAAAGATACCACCAGAAAATTACTAGAGCTAATCAATGAATACAGTAAATTTGAAGGATATAAATTTAATACACAGAAATCCTTTGCATTTCTATACACTAACAATGAAAAACAGAAAGAGAAATTAAGGAAACCCATTCACCATTGCAATGAAAAGAATAAAAAGCTTTGGAATAAATTTACCTAAAAAAAACAAAAGACCTATATGTATAAAAACATAAAACACTGATGAAAAAAATCAAACATGACATAAATAGATGTAAAAATATACCATATTCATGGATTGAAAAAAATCACTAAAGTTAAAATGAGTGTATTACCCAAAGCAATCTACAGATGGAATGCAATCCCTATCAAGCTACCAATGGTATTCTTCACAGAACTAGAACAAATAATTTTACAATTAGTATGGAAACATAAGAAAACTTGAATAGCCAAAGGATTCCTGAGAAAGAAGAATCCAACTAGAGTAATCAGCCTTTCTGACTTCAGACAATACTACAAAGCTACAGTCATCAAGACAGTATGGTACTGGCACAAAGACAGAAATATAGATCGATGGAACACTATAGAAAGCTCAGAGATAAACCCATGCACCTATGGACACCTAAGATCTGACAAATGAGGTGCAAATATACAGTGGATAAAAGACAATCTCTTTAACAAGTGGTGCTGGGAAAACTGGTCAACCATGTGTAAAAGACTGAAATTAGACCACTATCTAACATTTCAAAAGGTTCTAAACTAGAATACTTTCTTACATACTTTCTAACACCTTTCTAAATTCAGACTTAAATTGAAATAGAGAAAACCACTAGACCATTCAGGTATGGCCTAAATCAAATCCCTTACAATTATACAGTTCAGTCAGTTCAGTCAGTCAGTCATGTCGGACTCTCTTCGACTCCACGGACTACAGCACACCAGGCCTCCCTGTCCATCAAAAACTCCCAGAGTTTACTCAAACTCATGTCCATTGAGTCGATGATGCCATCAAACCATCTCATCCTCTGTTGTCCCCTTCTCCTCCTGCCTTCAATCTTTACCAGCATTAGGGGCTTTTCAAATGAGTCAGTTCTTCACATGAGGGGGCTAAAGTATTGGAGTTTCAGCTTCAGGTTCAGTCCTTCCAATGAATATTCAGGAATGATTTCCTTTAGGATTGACTGGTTGGATCTCTTTGCTGTCCAAGGGACTCTCAAGAGTCTTCTCCAAAACCACAATTCAAAAGCATCAATTCTTCAGCACTCAGCTTTCTTTATAGTCCAACTCTCACATTCATACATGACTACTGGAAAACCATAGCTTTGACTAGATGGACCTTTGTCAGCAAAGTAATATCTCTGCTTTTTAATATGCTGTCTAGGTTGCTCATAACTTTTCTTCCAAGGAGCAAACATCTTTTAATTTCACGGCTGCAGTCACCATCTTCAGTGATTTTGGAGCCCCCAAAAATTAAATCTGGCACTGTTTCCACTGTTTCCCAATCTATTTGCCATGAAATGATGGGAACATATGCCATGATCTTAGTTTTTTGAATGTTGAGTTTTAAACCAACTTTTTCACTCTCTTTCACTTTCATCAAAAGGCTCTTTAGTTCTTGGCTTTCTGACATAAGTGTGGTGTCATCTGCATATCTGAGGTTATTGACATAACTCCTGGCAATCTTGATTCCAGCTTGTGTTTCTTCCAGCCCAGCGTTTCTCATGATGTACTCTGCACATAAGTTAATTAAGCAGGGTGACAATATATAGCCTTGACGTACTCCTGTCCTGATTTGGAACCAGTCTGTTGTTCCATGTCCAGTTCTAACTGGTGCTTCTTGACCTGCATACAGCTTTCTCAGGAGGCAGGTAAGGTGGTCTGGTATTCTCATCTCTTTAAGAATTTTCCACAGTTTGTTGTGATCCACACAAACAAAGGCTTTGGCATAGTCAATAAAGCAGTGGAAGTGAAAAATCGATTTAAGGGACTAGATCTGATAGATAGAGTGGCTGAAGAATTATGGATGGAGGTTCATGACATTGTACAGGAGGCAGTGATCAAGACCATCCCCAAGAATAAGAAATGCAAAAAGGCAAAAT
>NW_011494228.1:13106-15563 GCF_000754665.1 Bison bison bison | reverse complement strand
GAATTGATGATTTTGAACTGTGGTGTTGGAGAAGACTCTTGAGAGTTCCTTGGACTGCAAGGAGATCCAACCAGTCAACCCTAAAGGAAATCAGTCCTGAATATTCATTGGAAGGACTGATACTGAAGCTCCAATACCTTGGCCACCTGATGCAAAGAAGTGACTCATTTGAAAAGACTCTGATGCTGGGAAAGATTGAAGGCAGGAGGAGAAGGGGACAACAGAGGATGAGATGGTTGGATGACATCACCGACTCGATGGACATGAGTTTGAGCATGTTCCGGGAGCTGGTGATGAACATGGAAGCCTGGCGTGCTATGTAGTCCATGGGGTCGCAAAGAGTCAGATAGGACTAAATGACTGATCTGAACTGAACAAAACATTAACTCTAAAGAGGAAATAGGAAGAAAATATGAGAAAAGTCAGTGGTTACTCTGAGGTGGCATGGCCCTAGCAAATTAACTTCATACTTTTAAGAAGTGAAAAAAAATTTTTTTTAAATCTGTTTGTACCTCTCATCCCCATACAATCACAGGCCTTCTTTCTCTCTCTTTTCTCCTTTCTCCCCCACCCTTCAATGTCAAAGCTCCAGAAAGCATTTCTGCATTCGGTTTTTAATATGTTTCTCTTCCTACCTACCCCTTACCTTACCACACTGTAGTTTCTGTCCCCATAATTGCAATGAATGCACTCTCACCAAGGTCACAAGTCTCCTTTTTGTCTCCAGGTTCAGATATTTTATATAAATATGTTAACATCCTGAAAATTCTTTTAATAACCATATAAAATATTCATGTTTGTACACATTGCTCCTATTGCTTAATATCAAATCTTCAACAGTTTCCCAGGCTCTGGAGCAGGAGGTGCTGGGTTCAAACCCAAGCTGACCTGCTGCCTAACTGTGAAGTCCTGGGCCAAATCCTTATTTTTCTGTCCCACAGTTTTTTAATCTATAACATGAGTCTAAGCAATTGTATCTACCTCATAGAGGTGCTGTGAGCACTGAAGAACTGACACATGAATATGATGCATGGCATATGATACATAACAAGGACTTGGCACAAATACAATTTTAGCCAATGTTGTATTTTGTTTTCTCTATCTTTATGGATACTAGTATCCTGGAAGTTGTGAAAAATAGGGTTTACACTGATTTTTATTCATATTCAGTGACATTTGAGAGATGTTTTTACTGAGTGTGTTAGTTTCCTAGTACTACCATTTCTTTGTATCACTCATTCATACACTAATCAGTAAATATATACCGAGCTTGAAACCCATACTATTCCATTAGCACTTACTCACTAACTCTGAAGTGGAAATAAGAGGAAAATATGGGGAAACTCAATGGTTAAACCTGAGATGACATGGCTCCTGCACATTAACTTTTATACTTTTCTGAACTGGCAATTAAAAAAAAAAAACATGAAATGCATGGCTTAAAACAACATAACTTTTTTCCTTTCTCACTTCTGGAGACCAGAGTCCAAAAGTAGGGTGTTGACAGGGCCATACTAGAGCATCAGACTCCAGTCTTCACCTCCATCTTTCTTTACATGGCCTTCTTCCTTGTGTGTGTGAAATCACCTTGTCCTTTTTCTTATAAGGACACCAGTCATTGGTTTTAGGGACCACCCTAAATTCAGTATGAACTCATCTCAATTGCATATGCTCAGACCACACTTCTAAATATGGTTGCATTCACAGGTATGGGTAAAGGCTTGGACATATCTTGTTGGGGAATATAATTCAACCCAATACAGTGATTTAAGCAGATTAAAAATCTAAAATGAGGTCTTACCTTTTGTACAGAGCATATGAATACATCTGTACATGCATGAATACACATATTTGAAAGCTTTGGGGACCATATAACCCAGATGAAAACATTAGCAAGGATTATCTTTGAGTGCTATATTTAGGGTATTTTTATTTTATTTCCATTTGCTGCTGCTGCTAAGTCACTTCAGTCGTGTCTGACTCTGTGCGACCCCATAGATGGCAGCCCACCAGGCTCCCCTGTCCCTGGTATTCTCCAGGCAAGAACACTGGAGTGGGTTGCCATTTCCTTCTCCATTATTTCCATTTATATGTTCTATTTTTTAACCTATAAACCTGTGTTACTCTTGTAAATACAGAAAATAATAAAATCACTGAGAAACACAAGCAATCTCTGCTCTGCCTACAAGAGAGCCATAAATTTAGAACAGGACCATCCCTGAGGCACAGGAAGGGAGAATAAGATGTTGGGGAGCCCATGCCACAGGATAACAGGACACAATTCCCCAAATTCCAAACCATACTACTTACTATCAATATTTTAAATTCCTACCTATTTAGGTGGGGAAAAAGTGTTATACCTTAGTTTGATTAGTTTTGCTGTGCCCTGATGAACAGTGAGGGTGAGGGTCTTATCAGGTGAGAAGCAGTAGTGTGTACTGGTTACATGTGGGGCTC
>NW_011494228.1:12641-13006 GCF_000754665.1 Bison bison bison | reverse complement strand
GGCTTCCCTAGTGGTCCAGTGGTTAAGACTCCATATTTTGCAGGTTTCATCCCTGGTCTGGGAACTAAGGATCCCGTATGCCCCATGGTACAGCCAAAAAAAAGAAAAAACATAAAGTCAGGCAACAGTATAATTCCTCCTCCTAGGCTGTGGTGAGGAGGAAAAGACTAAGTGTAGGTTGAACATGCACAACAGTGTTAGGTAGTGAAGAGGTCAGGAATAAATATGAATGATTCTTATCATTATTATACTAAAATGGATCATTAGAAATTACAGGATCATTTTTATTATTCTGTGAGCTTATACTGATTGGCTTGAATTGACCTATGGCATTTATCATTAAAAAGTAGCTTATAAAACCATAA
>NW_011494228.1:10098-10245 GCF_000754665.1 Bison bison bison | reverse complement strand
GGACTGCCATTTGCTTCTCCATCATATGTGTATAAAGAGAATGAAAGGACATATAGGTAGTTTTCATTTCCTGCTTACTCCTGAATCTACATCACATTTCTTTATTAAATGTGAGTTAGGGACTTCCCTGGTGGTCCAGTGGTTAAG
>NW_011494228.1:7719-9939 GCF_000754665.1 Bison bison bison | reverse complement strand
CTGGATGCTTGGGGCTGGTGCACTGGGACAACCCAGAGGGATGGTACAGGGAGGGAGGAGGGAGGAGGGTTCAGGATGGGTAACACGTGTATACCTGTGGAGGATTCATTTTGATATATGGCAAAACCAATACAATATTGTAAAGTTAAAGAATAAAATAAAATAAAATGTTTAAAAAAAAATACAGTACATAATTACTGACTCCAGGTACTAAAAAGGACAAGAAACAATGACCAACCCATTAGTAAAGAGCAACTCTACTTGCTCAGATTGAATTAGACACTTTTCACACTAAAAGGAACTAAAAGGCTGATTCTGGGACTAAGTGGGGATTGTAGCAGATGAGTCTGAACCAAACTCTCATACTAGAACACATGTCAAGGAGACAACAGCCACCCTAAAGACTCAGAAGCAAACCAAAAGGCTCTCACAGTCCAAAAATAGAACAATTTGAACATCAAAAATGTTAATACCTGCAATGGATTAAAACACCAAGTATATAAACATCTAGAGCATATGATGACACTCTAAAAGAAAAAGAAACAACTCAATTTTCACCTTTGGAGGATCCCACAGAAAAAACTCACCATCTTGAAAAGTAGAAATACTGCAAAAGAATTAAGCATTAATTCCTCTCTTCTGTGTCAGATATCAGTGTAACCTCATAGTTGATGAGAGAAAGTTTGTCTTATAGAAGAATTCCAGCTAATAAATGGAAAAGAAATTATAGAATTAAAATATTACCATTTACAACCATTAATGAAATATAGATCGAGGGCATCATCTTAAGAGGCTAAGAAAACATGAGTTAAAAGACAGATGGGAAATGTCATAATAGATGGATCAGACAATGCCTGGACAGAGGAGGAAGGACAGAAATGAAGAGGCTCCTGATATAGGGCTATAGGAAGTATACCACCACATCTCAGGTACTCTTTCCACAAATCTGAATCTGAGCAAGCCTCTATATGTACAGAAATTACCAAAGGAAATAGGATGAGCCAGAAGAATAGAACCAACAGCACAATAGAGACCTAATCAGCGTAATCCAGAATGCAGACTCCACAGGAAAAGATCCAGTTTGTTAAGTAAATAAATGGAGATTTAAAAAAGGACATTTGGATGAAGAGATCAAGATTTCAGAGAAATTAAGCTTAAAACCCCCATGAGCTGCTACCACGTATCTATAAGAACAACAAAAAGGAGAAAGATGGAAAATACTAAATTGTCTAATGCATAGAAACTGTGATGAATATTATCTTCTATTTTTTACAGTCATTATCTTCACATTTTTGTTAAATAAATACACTCTGTATATGCAAAAATGCCTACCAAAGCATAGTTTTCTACCTAACAACTAACAGGGGCTGACATAGTTCAACAAATGTCTCTTTCTTCTTCCTAAGTATAAGGGCGAGGAGTGTGGGCTCCGGAGACGGACCACGTCCAAACCATCATTCTACTACTTATAAAATGGTATGAATTTGAACACTTTTACTTCACCTCATAGTCACTCAAGTGCCTCATCTGCAAAACAGCAATTATACAGAACCGATCATAGAAGAAAGAAGTTTAAAGTAAAAAAATATTGCCTTGTGTTTTGGTTTCTACAAGGATAAATGGTGAGGAATTACATAATTTTAAAAATTCAACTGCAAAAACCTCGGGATAGCTTGCTCTGTCTGTACTATGGGGGAATGAAAGAACCTCTCTGGGCCTCAGTTTCCTCCTTTAAGAAGAACTGTCTTTACCTCATGGGTTGTTGCTTTGAGAATTAATTAATACATGCAAATACTTAGAATGGCAGGAGGCACACAATATCAGCTCAATAAATGGTAGAATTTTCATAAGGACATGCAATTTTTGATATTTTTATGAAAAGTTTCCATTTGTCTGTAATAAAGCTTGTCATTTGGACTCAACTCTAATATTACATCCTAAGAAAGAGCTTCACTGACAACTGTGTCTACAACAATCTCTGTCCTTGTAATTTTCTACTAATGGATTTTATTTTGTTGCAAGCATTTATTCCCATAAAAATTAGTCCAGATTATTGTTTCCCTGCTTATTTCTCAAACTAGAGTAAAAGCTCTAGGGATACTGTCCTTTCTTATTCACTGCGTTGCATCCCCAGAAACTAGTTTCAGTGAATGTGATGGGTTGAAATGTCAACCCAAAAAGATATATTGAAGTCTTAATTCCCAGTGCCCCTGAACATAA
>NW_011494228.1:4599-5244 GCF_000754665.1 Bison bison bison | reverse complement strand
ATGAGATGGTTGGATGGCATCAATGACTCGATGGACATGGGTTTGGGTTGACTCTGGGAGTTGGTGATGGACAGGGAGGCCTGGCGTGCTGCGATTCATGGGGTCACAAAGAGTCAGACACGACTGAGCAACTGAACTGAACTGAACTGAAAATAAATCAAGGGATATGTCATCCTCCTGGGTCAGAGGACTCAGTATTGTGAAGATGTCTATTCTTCCCAAACTGATCTATAGATTCCTTGCAACCCCAATAAAAATCAAAGTGTTCATTTTTTTAAAAGAAATTGACAAGATTATTCTAAAAAGTCATTGAAATGCAAAGGGCTTAGTCTACAAAAAGCAACTTTGAAAACAAAAGGCTGGAGGATAAGCACTATCTTATTTCAAAACTCATAAATCTATAGTCATCAAGGCACTGTGGTATTGGGATGAAGGTAGGAATGTATATCAAAGGAATAAAATTAAAATTCTAGAAATAGACCCATATATATATGGGCAACTGATTTTCAAAAAAGCTACAAAGGCAATTTAGCAGAAAAAGGAGTCTTTTCAACAAATGGTACTGGGACAAGTAGATAGCCATATGCACCCTAAACTGTGATCGATGGGGCTTCCCAGGTGGCACTAGTGGTGAAGAATCCACCT
>NW_011494228.1:0-432 GCF_000754665.1 Bison bison bison | reverse complement strand
ATCGGAAAAGACTGAGCTCAATTTCACTTTCTTAAAGAGACAGTACAGGGCGGTACAAGAATCTGCCTGCAATCCTCCATTCCTGATATTTTCTTTCACCATAGAGGAACAGGCCAGACCAAACCCATGTGACCTCTCTATACATTCACTCCTCTACCTAGAGAATCATTTCCCTGATTAGTGAGGTTGGATGAACAAACAAGTTGCACAGCGGAGGCCCTCTCCTATCAAAGCTCTTGAAGCAAGCTGCCCTTATAGAGCACATGTTTGCTCTGCCCTCAGGAGTGAATCTACAAACAGATCCACAGCTCTTCTCCTCTTTTCTGACTCACTGACTCCCAAACTACTCCTACGATTTTGCTCCAAAATGGTTGAGTTTTTAAGAGGCCCTGGAAATACACTCTTTCACATCTTGACTCTAAACCAATTAGG
>NW_011494227.1:9462-9836 GCF_000754665.1 Bison bison bison | reverse complement strand
TCTCCTCAGGTGAGTCCTCAACAGCCCTCTCTCCTCACTCTCTCTCAGGGTTTTGGTGCACTTTGGGGAAAATCGAGGGTGTCGGGTCTAGAGGGCCTGGGGCAGCTGGGATCTGAGACACGGAGGGCCCAGGGGCCCAGGCTTACAGCACCGAGGAGCAGAGGCTCCAGGCACCCTCTCCTCCTGGGCTCTGTAGCCAGGGCTTTCTCTGGGGGCCTCAGCCACCCTTGGGCTCTGGACTCCCAAGGTCCCAGCTGTGCTGGCCTCATGAGGCCACAGGTGAGGTGGTCCGGAGGCCTCAGCCGGCCACGAGCTCTTGCCTGGGGTCCCAGCATCATTGTCACCGTGTAACAACTGGCTCAAGCACTGGGGTC